>NC_090209.1:25663721-25983721 GCF_033026475.1 Channa argus
TGGTTGTGTGGGCTGTATGCGGCTCCTCCTGTTCCTGCTGCGCCTGACCAATCCAGACCGAGAAGGGAGTCTGAGCTGAGCTGGAGGTCTCGCAGGTGGAGGAAGGGAGGAGTAGTGTCTCCTCGTCCATGCCCAGGGCTGGGGCTTGGTCTGGGGCTTGGGCCGAGGCCGGGACTAGGTCTGGGTACCGGAAATGAGGAGACGTTTATTGTTATTCGCTAAGACTAAGAGTATGACACAATATTTCAAAAAGTAAACTCTTCAGTCTGTCCTACCTTGGGCTGGGTCCCACTCTGAACTTCCTTGTGCTTCCAGGTGTGTTGGTGGTGTTGGTGTTACAGGCACTGGTCTGATCCCCCAGCAGGTCGTGTTCTGATGACTCCTCGTACCGGGTGCTGTCGTCTGTCCGACCCACTCCGCTGTCCAGCTCCTGGCTGTTGGACAGCAGCGGAGCCAGGCTCAGCAGAGGAGGGAGGGGGACGGGTGGGTCTCTCTCCTCCTTCTCTCCTCTCTCTCCTTCCTCTGCCTCTTGATCTTCTTCTTCTTCCACACCCACATCTCCTCCTGCACCTTCTCTTCCCCCTTCACCCTCAGGGCAGGTCAGGCCTCCTCCTCCTCCTCCTCCCCAGCGGAGTCGGTAGACAGAGCTGGATGAGGCTTGAGGATTTGAGTGGAAGCCTCCTCCCTCCAGAGTCAGTTCCATGACCTCCTCTGGATCAATGGGGTTTTCATTCTGGAAGTAATGGTAAAAAAATCTATGAGATTCTTTTATTTTTGAAACAGTTAGTGTTGGTGGCCAGTGATTTGTAACAGCGTGAAAGATCAGAGAAACAGGTGGCAAGCTGGATGAGTACGATGTGAATTTTCCATCTGTTTATAGCTTGTTTTTAGCAGGTGGGTGCAGATAGTTCTTGGATCAACGATCGTGTAATGTGAGATGTCACATTTGAAGGACACGTGGATGGAAAGACCTTTGAGGAACTCTATGTTCTTGACTCTGCTTCATGCAAAACGATTGCTCCATGACTCCATGCAGGACTCCATGTAGTCACACACGAGTGTCTACAGAGATTTGAGCTTCCAAACATCTGATCTGCATTTGTGTAAGAATTTTGAACATGAGCAGCTCTAGCAGTTTGCTGGACTGTCAAACGCCTCATTTATTAAATTACCTTTGCTGTAAG
Organism: Channa argus; assembly: GCF_033026475.1. Classification (NCBI taxonomy): domain Eukaryota; kingdom Metazoa; phylum Chordata; class Actinopteri; order Anabantiformes; family Channidae; genus Channa; species Channa argus. Next base: position 25,664,906 of record NC_090209.1, read on the forward strand.
GTCTGTACAGACTCTGCAGAGTGTTCTCGTTGACAGCATCATGCTTTGACGTTTCCTGCACAAATGGTTTTGTTTACCTGAAGCTAAAGCTGTCAACATTGTGTGGTGTTCTGTAACATCTGTGTGCAGAACAGAAGCTCACGTACTGTCTATGTATTTGTCAGTGTGTGTTTGTGTGACCTTGACAGAAAAACTAGGTTACACAGGATAATATCTGCTCTTCCCTTTTCTTCTCCTCATCCATTATGTCTTTATCATGTCATCCATCTCCCATGATTTCACCTTCCCCCTCTCTGCCTGTCATCACATGAGTCTTTACAGCAGTTTGTTATAAAATACATTACATTTGTTAATATTGATACAGAATTGTTGTGTTTGCATACAGTGTTTTCCCCCACATTTAAAACTATTTCTAAGATCGGGACAAACACTCTGATCTGACCGTTAGACGGACAGACAGACTGAGGTAATGACCTCTGCACCACGACAGTTTGCTTCATATTTAAAAGTGCAAAACCACAAATAAATTAATAAACACATCACATTTATAGATCGTGTGTCTTTGTGCTTTGTCTGTCTCCACGTTATCAGTGCGATATGACTGGCTGTGTCAGAGCTGACTGACCGACTGATGGCTCATTTCTTTGCTTGACATGTGATTACACACACACACACAACATGCACATCCATTTCTAAATATGTATGAGTGATTGTGTTTTAAGTGACGTGTATGAATATGCCGTCGTAGTTCCTCCTCTGTCAGCAGAATGTGGACACACACTTGAGGCCTGCTGTCACACCACTATTTATCATGGCTCTGTGTATAAACACACACTGTCCACACATGAAGGGTTTGATGAGTGAATGCAGAACAAAGCTGGTTTCAGCCTGTGTCATTATTTCAGTTATGATGGTGTAGTTGGTTTAGTGGATGTTTGCTAATGGGGCCTAATATTACCGCTTGAAAGTATTTTCTAAAATTGAATTTGGCTTATTATAATTATACGGTATAAAGCTGGTTAGTTTACCTAGTGAAGAAGATAAATTTAATGGCAACCTTTTTTTTTGTTTGCTTGGTTAAGCTGAGCTAGGTATAAAAGGGTGGAGCCTAAAGCAGGAAGTGGAAATTATGGTTAGTGAAGGTGCTTTCATTGAATTAATGTGGAATAGAAAAAAAAAAGAACAAGTGAGACTGGAGTGAAATAGGTAAGTTATGAATTTCTGCAATTAAGCCAAGAAGCTGTTGGTTTGCTGGTTGATTGTTAGCATGAGACGCTGCAGGACGACAGCCCTGTGAGCAAGATGGTAAATGTCTGGTGGCAACGTGGTGGCTAGCGTAGCATGTTGCTGAGCCTGTTTGCTAACATGAATTATCAAAATAAGCTCAGGGTCTTTTTTTTTTTTTTTTTTTTGAAGGATTATCAAAATGAGGTGCATCCTACTCGCTAACACATGGATGCAGATCAACTCTGGCTTGTTTATTTGAAATGTTTGCTCGGCCTGGTGGTGTGTGTTAGCTAGCATGGCAAGCTGTTAGCATGCTGGCTAGCTTCCTGTGTGGCCAAGCAAACATTTCAAATAAACAAGCCAGAGTTGATCTGCATTCTGGAAAAAAACAGTTTAACGCAATCCAGCAAAACAGCAGCAAATGATGACGTCGTTAAGGTACATTCTCCTCCTTTTGTCTAAAGTACATCAGACAAATGAACCGACACATTTAAATAGACTGTATTCTGAACTCCAGCAATGTTAATTTTGCCTCACAATCATCATTTTACAGGATGAAGTGTTGGGGGAAACGTAGATGACCCTATTAATCCAGTGAAGATTTTATCCTGATGGCGATATTAATATATTTTTCTTAAGTCTTTGACAACTTTGGATGGTGACCGTGCACAGTGTGGCTGTGTTAGAGGAAATTGTAGCATCATAGTGTTTCAAAAGTCAATATTTGAAGCAGGGAAACACATTTCATGCCAGTCCAGCTGCTGGTTTCCACACTCAGTCACTGATGGTGGATTGACACCAAAAGGGCAGGAGGAGGTGAACACACAGTGCTGCTGCTGGATGAATCTAAGCCTCGGACCATATTCTCAACCAAACTGTATTTTATATGTCGGCCTCTGGCAGCAGCAAATCAGCCCGAGATTATAGACGTTATAGAACCCAGAGGGAGAAATGGCTTCACAGCGGCACAGTGACAGGTTAAGAGAAAAAGCAAAGGAAAACCAGCGACCTACAAAGTACCACACACATCTGCAGTAATTGTGCATGTGAGATACATTGCTACCATAGAAATCACATGTGGGGGGGATAAAAATGACAAAGTGAAGGACACAATGCAGGTGTGTTCTAAGGAGAAACTAGGTTAGTAAACTAGGCTGTTGGAGAGTGAGGGATGAAACAGGACCTGAAGTTACTGACTATTTCTGGAACTGAACATGAGTAGAACTACTCTCAGAAAGGGATTCGGTCAATTTGTCATTCGACACTTGACTCTTTAGTTAAAAAAAACAAAAAAAACCCTGCTCTTTGGATAATTGGTTTCTCTCATATTAAATCGTGTGTGTGTGTCATATTTCATTACATTATCGAGATGTTACCTCTATGTCGGGTCTGGCCAGCAGCAGAGAGAAGTTGATGCTGTCCTCTCTCGTCAGAATGGCCACTGCTTCCTCTCTGTCATGAATATCCACACCATTGATCTAATGGTGATTAGTAATGAAGAAACTGGTTATTTTAGATCCATTAGGAAGCAAAATCATATCTGGATAAACTGAAAAGAAAAATAATCACATATCCTGGCAATTACTTCACATTATCACCATTTTCTAAAGGATGTTGCTAACTGTACATTTTCCTTTCCTTCCTCCCAGGCAGCCAGTGGTTTGCATTCATTTCATATCAGCTTCAGTTTACTTGTCATTGTCTCCTTGCTACTCCCTGAGTATATGCACCTCCTTTTAACTCTTTTGTTTTGTTTTTTTTGGACTAGTGGTACAAATGGACATTTAAAGTCACCTTGGACTTTTGTTCTAATTTGCACTTTTCATTTTGGCATATGGTGAAATAAATCAGTATTTAAAAAGGGTCATGAAGTTTATTGATGAATGAAATAACCCTCGATTGCATCTCAATTATCTGTAGAGCTGTTTAGCTGTGATAGTAGTGAACATCATAGATGCTGCCTTTGTTTTCATGTTCTTCAAGAGTTAACAAGTCCTGCTTTGTCCAATCCCTTTTGCATTACAAGCTGAAGCTTGGGGCACCCAGTTGTGTCGGTGATCAGCGCTCAGAGCTTTCTATGTAGTAGTACAATAGAAACTCTGATTCTTCAATACGTCCTACCTAAAGCAATGATGTGGTATATGAAGTGAAAGTTTTAGGGTGGATGGTACAACAAGACTCAGGATTTTTCCACAGGAGACCAGGTTTTGACTCTAGTACGAGACATTGGGTGCTTTAATGATGATGACAACACAATGTGGTGCATGTGGTTACCATAGTAAGGAAGATGATGCCTGTAGCATTTTGTATTTATATGATTTATTTTGTATGTTAAGCTTACTCTGAAGTTTTTGTCTCACTCTAACCAATGTTATGTCTTATGTAACCTTGGTGCACTCAAGTTAGTTTCTCTAACCCTAATGCAGTTTTTGTGTGTATGTAAATTGTTCCTGTGTTTTACAGTTGTTCCTTAATGGCTTCTAATAGTAACATCAATGTGGATCTGTGGTGTCAATTTGCTGATGGACGTTAAAAAAACTGCAGAATTTGATGACTTTTTCTTACCCTTAACAAAGTGCTGTGACGCTGCTGTCACCAAAACTGGATATTGAAGATTGGATGTTTTATTTACATAGATTAAAAACAAATCCTCATTTTGGTTACAGAGAAAGCAATATAGAGGAGTGTAGTTATTCTATTTTGATACAAAAAATTACAGTTGCATTTTGGCTTCACTGGAAGCATCCAGCTGAACTTAACACGTGATTTTAGTTGCTGTGTGTATGGAAATGATGCAAGTGGTGTATGTCACAGGTAGCTTTCTGGCATAAGAGGAAATATGACATAGAAGTGTATAAAAACATGTGGAGGTATGTGTGAAATGGCAGGTATGGTCCCCAATCTTGCAGGGAGACACCATCTGTCCAAAAGGCTGTTAACTCTGTGGAGATGGCTGTCATGGGAACTGGTGGTGACATCATTCATGTGCTGCTCGGTAACCATGGCGATGCCAGGTGCTACTGGTGTATTTGGAGTTTTTTAGCTCCTTTCAAATAATGAATCTTACACTCACATTTGTTTCTTTCCTAAATATGCCGAACACGGTGGGATTGAATAGAGAATTTTCCTCAAATAGTAATGACCTTAACAACTGTGGAGCAGGAGGTAGAGCGGTCATTCATCAATCTCACAAATGTTGGTTCGATCCCTTTCTCCTGCTCACATGTCGAAGTGTCCTTGAGCAACACACTTAAACCCTACTTGGTTGCTCTGGTGAGCGGTGACCTGCGTGTGTGTGTGTGTGTGTGTGTGTGTGTGTGTGTGTGACTTTGAGTACCAATAGGTAGAAAAGCACTATATAGGTGCAGGCAATTTACCATTTAAAACCATTAGTTTGCTTTGTTTAAATTCATTTCAAAAACGATTCAGTAGCTGCACAATTCTTTGGTCTTTTGAATAAGTAACAATGGTTTTCAAAAGAATTGAGCTGTGTGCCACGACATTTAGACATCCAGTTAAAACCAATTAAGGAATGTGACACTTCAATGAGGTGATTTATGGAGGGGATGGATTGTATAAACAGTGAGGGGGTTGGCTTCACATATGATATCTCCATAAGAACAAGATTACATCATCTGTGTATCTGTCATCCAAATTAGCTTCGACTAATTCTTCACATTGTCTTATAAGATCACAAGAATTTGTTATTGCTGGATATTGGCGGTTGCTAAGTGACATAAATGGAACAATAGCGAAAACATGCATTAGCTTATGTGCTATGTGCATGTTATTACAGTATGCAGACAGGGTTTCTTTTTTTTCCCTATAAATTTAACCATAGCTTTTGTATTAATTTTATATCTTCTACAGTTGTTACAGTTGTGTTCAAGACTTTAAGATCACAAAACTTGTAGTTGGAGAGTTTTTCGAGGTCTCAGCAGGTCTTAAGTTGTGTCGAGAGCTTAAGTAGAGCGTCTTTGTCTAAAACGGGGTTTTCACTGACCCAGACATACTATTTGGACTAAGGAGCAACCTGAGGGCTGATGTTGAGGTGTGTGACATTAGCTTTTTATTTATTTATATTTATTATTGTAACTGTTGCTAAAACAAAAATGCAAAAATGCAGTTTTGCTGGCATAATATAGTAGTAATCTGTATGTTATGCAGCCGAATAGGCACCATTTTAGTCACATGTTAACTGTTGGGGAGGTGGGGGACATCTTGTGATCTTTGTACCTGGCACAGAATAGGCTACTTGCAGTTTTTCAGTTTTTATTTAGATTGTTCAAACTTGATGGAGATGGGTAGAAAAGTGACCCGTCTGGCTGTTTTATTTATGCTTTTTCAGATGAACTTTACTCTGAATTAACGTACTCTGATATTTCTGAAGCATTTTATGAGACTATGAGACTCCAAACGATATAATAAATGTCATTATTTGACACCATGTGAAGAGTCATTATCTGACACTGTGAGATAAGTATGTGTTGTGCAAACTGTGCTTATGATTCACTGAGACTCTCCTCCTGCTAAATATGACTCTGTAGATCATTTATAAACTGCAGAATATGGTCAAAAGAATGTCACACTTGTCATGTTGTGTGTAAAGCAGCCACAGCATTTCTACCCCCAAAAAATGTATTTAATGCCTAATCCAATTATTGTATGAATGAGGCATTAAATAAAGCAGTGTACGTGTATTCCAGCACTTCTAAGGATGGAAAATAGTGTTATGGGACCCAACATTCATGAATCACGTTACTGTGTGATGGAGGACTGGACGTTTTACCTGTTGCCACTTGAATTGACTTTATTTTGACAGCACAGACATGATGCTATACAGATGGTTTTCATTCATGTAGAGATTATACTGTATGTCTGTCTTATATGCTAATAACTTCAGGCTCCAGGGTTGTAGAAGAGCACTTGGTAACAAAAGAACCTCAACAGTGTTTCATCAGAAAGCATCAGAAAGCTAATGATGGATTTTATAACTGACAGCTTTCTCCGGGCTCTCTGTTGTCTGACAAATGAAGCCGGACAACGTCACAAGGGGATCTGTTGTCTCCCCCTTCATCTGTCTATTTTTAGGGCTGCAGTAACTGGGCTACTGACAGCTTCATTTGATTGGACAAAAGGTCCCTAAGGTACCAGGTATACGTTTACAGTTTGATGTGAATCGATTTTCAACCTTTGCAGACTCCGTTAATTTGGCAAAGGACAAGTTTGCATTTGGCTGTCAGCAGGAAATGCACATGAAGGTCAATGCTCAGTATTTGAGAGATGCATCAGCGATCATTTAATCATTCTTTGGCTTAAATAAATGCTCATTTAAAACACTGTAGTGTAACTCTTAAGACAAAGTGTTGAGGTAATTAAAAACAAGAGCTTAGGCTCTCAGCATGAGTGTGAGCAGTGTGGGATTGTGACAAAAAAATCTAATGGTTTACATGAGTCGCATTGACATTAAACCAAGCAGAAATGAAATCTGTTATGGATGATTCCCGGAAAAAGCAGATTCAACATTTTTCTTTTACCTGCAGAATTCTGTCCCCCTGTCTGATACGTCCGCTCTTCGCTGCTATGCTGTTTGGATTCACCTAAAGTTAGAAAAAGTGCTTGAATCGTGATTTAGGTGAATGATTAAGTGGTTTATATAAAATTATGGGAGGATGTAATGTGTAGAAAGATGAGTGATTAACTGATAAGATAAGGTAAGTTAGGAGTAAAACGATATATCTGTAAGTTGTTTTAATGTGTCAGACATTTATTCAAAGTGGATGATTCAATGAATCAAGCAGTCGAAGGTTAATCTCTGATGAAATGTTAAGTAAGAGCTGCATGAAGGGGTGAAGGTTAGATGAGTTTCATCACCTCTCCAACATAAATTCCAAGATCCTCTTCGTCGTCCGTCCTGTAGCAGACGGTCAGACCCAACTTCTCCTGCTGACTGGACTTGTAGAGCTCCACTTCCTGGAAAAAGAACGATGTCTGATAGTCTGAGCTGGTTTGGATTGTGACAGAACTCGTCTTTTATTGCTCATTTCTTGATCTGGTCACTTCCGAAACTAGCAGAGGCAAGTTTTTGTACACATGCTCTTGAAAAGAAGTGACAGTGAATGTGTGATGAAAGGACTACTTGCATTAGCTGGAGAGGTAGATTTGACAAAGACCCATTTAGACCTTCCAAGATGATCACAGTCTATATTGGATGATGAAAATGAGCTTGGACAAAAGAGATCAGATCCTCTATGCCACTTGGCAAACTAACGTAAAACCACACACCCTACTGGGCCTTTAACCAGACCTCTTGTATCGTTAGTACTGTTAGGGAGGAAAAGGGGAAAACTAGAAATTCTTTCTTGCCATGAGGAGGAAAAGCGCAGATACGGTTCCACTGTGTGACTCCTTTTAATGATCAGTTTGTTTGAGGGGAAACTGCAGGAAACCAGTGAAGCAAAAAAGACAACTTTCAGTGTTGGCTGGTGATTCTTCTGTGTCAACTATCTGCAGCCCAGATTCTGCATTAACCTTCTACCTTTATGTCCTCTTTCAAGTCAAGTTTTGTTACATTGTCCTTAGATTTTAGAATGTGACTGCACCTGAAGTCATGTACTGGTTATATCACTACAATATCACTTTTTTTTCCAGACTGCAAGAACAAAAATTCTCACGCACTTTTCTGCTAAAACAAATATGGTGGCGACTGGTTAATAACTAAAACATGAGGCTTTAGCACAGCAGAGCTGCATTTGGCTAAAACAGACACTGGCATCAGCTTTGGGACATCCACATTAGTTGTCTCCTCCACACTGGTCTTTTTAAGTGATTAAATACATTGTTGTATTTTATTTGCCTTTTCATATGTGCTGTCTGAGTTTGTAGCGTGCTTGTGTGTTACGCATGTAGTAAAGATGGAAGCATGTGCGTAGTTTCTACGAGACCCACGCACACTTCTAGTCGAAGACGAAGTGTATGGATACGCCAGCACACAGGCTCTTTAGGAAGCCCAGATGTGGGAAGCGTGATTTGGCAGCACTTCAGCAGCAGCTGCAGTCTTGGCCGTGTTGTTCACAGTGCACTTTACCCGTACAAATCCTTTAAAGAGTGCTGTGGGTCTCAGGTGAGACGTCATTGGGGGGGGGGGGAGTCTAGTGCACGGCCAGTGAAGACAGCTGAATAAACCTAAAGCAAATGAAATGCACTTAGACTGAACTGAACACTTTTCAGCAGCCTGTGCCTCAGCCTCCAGATTTGGTCATTTTTAGTTCATGTTTGTCAGGCGATATTGATCTTTCCCTCCTTTCCTCTCTGACTGAATGGACTTGCAGCAGGTGAAAACGCACAGCTGGCTGATGTGCTCACTTTATTGTTCAGACACACTCATCGGGTTAAATGATTGCAGGTGGCCACAAATGTGTTTTCCACAAATATTCAGTCGAGTGTGTCAGTAATTTTGTTCAGTGAGGAGGAGCCGCAAACTTACTTCTACTCATTTGAAACTTGCCTCATATTCCAGGTCTTCCTGCCTGTCCACCTCGTGATTGGAGACGTCAAAGTAGTCATTGGGGTCGTTGTACTCAAACACACAGCTGGAGGGAGAGCGGGGGGTGAGGAGAGAGATGGCAAAGACGGAGAAATCAATGTTCTTTTAGTCCAACATTACAGATTTTTCAAATTTGAATGAATTCAAAAACAAAGACAGCAGCTCAGGACATACAAGTCATTGATCTCATATGGTCCCATGACGTCCGGTAGGGGAGGAGAGTCAGGTGGTGGTGGTGGTGGTGGAGAGGAACCTCCTCTGCCACGGTGATGGTGATGACCTCTGCTCCTCCCCAGCGTCATGATGTTCTGGAAGCTGATGTCTGTCTGTGTAGCATTGTCCACGCAGTCTGGGATGGCCACCATGGTAACCGATGAGAGGGAGGTGCTGCCAGTTCTGTTACTGCTGCAGATGAACGTACCTGAAGGCGATGAGAACAGAACTGAGCCAGTCTAAACTGAAAATGCCAAAAAAGCGTCGCTCTTTTACTCTGTTACCAACGCTGACTGATGGGTTCTGTGTGGTAGCAGCTGGGAAGGTGGCATCATAATCATATATACATGTGTTTAGCTCAGTTAACAAATGTTAATATTTGCCATAACTATGGATGAGATTTTTGCTAATTCACTCCGTGTCCTCCAAAGAATCCAAGAGACTATCTAGACATTTTCAATGTGGACCAAAGAGGGCAAATGTTGTTTAAAGATTTCACACAGCCTCACTGACATTATATTTTTGTTTCAGTGTGAGAAATGCCAAAAACACACGGTGTTAGTTATCGGTGTAAAGAAAAATCTTAACTTAAAGAAAAAAGAAACCTCTTTGTTTGGTCTATTTTTGGCTGAGCAGAATTAGAAGATTCATCAGTCAGTTACAAATACTGGGCCTGAACATTTACTTGTTTCATTCCTTGGAGGCAATGAACAATTATGCACTGGTAGTTGCACTTGCAGTTTTAGTTAGCTGCTACAAAACTGCAAGTTAAACAGTAATAATGAGTAACAAATCTGATTCCTAATTATGACAGGACGACGTTATACCCTGCTGGTCGGCCATAAGGCACCGACTGAATGTTGCGTGGATGTGCATGTGTTGCATCCAGTCACTGTGATGACAGACAAGCATGGTACCATCAGTTAAAAGTGGGAGAAAGAAGTCTGGCTTCTGTTTATAGGGGTTCATTTTAATTCCTATAGACCTCACAGCATGCACCTATCCACAAGGACCACATGCACTTTGTTCGTTCTTTGCAGAAACCAAAGTGTAATGCACATACACAAGTATTTGATGCATTTACAAAACCGTTTTGGCCTTATTCGACATTGTTACGCTGGAAAAAATGATGTCAAATAAGGGTATTCTTGAAAGTATATGGTTAAGGGTGTTTTTATTGAAAAATCAGGAGCCAACTGTTACTAAATTCCCATCAGTAGGTCAAGTCCTGAAACTATTTGTTTTTCTCAATTTGTCTACAATGACATACATTTTAGTTTGCATTTCCTAACCACTAGACTCTCCATCAGAGTCCCCATAGTTAAACTTTGCAATTGCAAAGTCCCATCGTGGGAAATGAAATATTTCACCAAAGGCGTTTTGTATCTCAAGCACCGTTAGCTTGAAGAAATGTGAAAACTGTTGGAAAGAGACGGATGATAAAGGGCTGATGGTGAAACACGTCGGAAATGATAAAAAACTGCAGCTACATCAGACAAGATGTTAAAAGTCAAGTGACTATGAAAATTATTTCATGTGTGCATTGCTTGGAAAAGCGTGATGAAAGAGGACGTGTTAGGAGCTACTGTATGTCGAGGGGAAGAAGATGAAAGATGAGTGTGACAAGGAAGAGGGAGCAGCAGCAGCTGCTGAAACTAGATGGGATGAAGACAAATCAGAAGAGATGAGATGTAATGAGACAAGAGAGGATAAAGGGTAGTTCCTGTTAGACAAGAAGGAGCAAGATGATGTTGTATGGTTACAAGTTTAAAACTGAAAAGAGGTTTGTCTGTGACTGCAGCTCCGAGTGGTAGCACCTGTGACGAGAGGAAGAACTGGGGGAATGATCAAATGTGTCTGGAACAAGCTTTACCTTTCCTCTTGTGACTCTTGCGGATAGAGCCAGCTTGCTGCAGAGGTTCCTGGGAGTTTGGTGGTGTGTCCATTGGAAGCTGAGAGGGTCGTCTTCCTCTGACCTGCAGAAAAGATTCAAAGTGGGCCCTTTATAGTTATGGGAAAAGGGCGTGTTGTGTGCAGCGACTTGACGTGGTATCGTTGTCTGAGAATCAAGGCTACTCCTGAAGTCACCTGATGTACAGTGTCTTGACACACCTGTCACAGCTAATAGAAGCATACGATTCAAAGGGGTTCAGCCAGAACCATGTCAGATGGTCAGTTTGCTTCAGGACAGGACTGTGGCCAGAGGGGTGGTACAGGGTGGTACTGTCCACCATTAGCCACCGCATGCCACCGGTGGGTGGAAGTGTCCAGAGTAACTAGGTGATAGGTACCTGCTGTAGAACAAACCAAATCTGAAGCTAAAATAAATCACTATCATTATAAATGTATAAAATGTTACGTGCATCTAAAAATGGTTTCATCTATTGTCACAGTTGAATTTTTGTAGCAGTGGCAACCAGACGACTGCAACTGTTTTTATGTGACTATTCAGAGTTTAAAACTGAGTTAAGTTAAGCTAAACTAAACTAATCCTTAACAACACAGACCATTAATCAACAGCCACCGAGGTTGAAATGCATCATGTGAGAAATACTCCATCATGCAAGAAGCAACTGTAGAGGGCAGCAAGCAGCCAAAGAGCTTTATATGTAGATGTGGATATATGAAGGAGAACTGTGTTGCTCAGGTGGACACTTCCCCATATAAATCTGTGATTACAGCCCGAGTAGATGACAGTCTGGGAGGAAGTATTCTCTATCTTCAGATTTATGGTAGTGGAACCTTATTAAAGATGACTGATGAAGGCAGATGGAGGGATGTAGGACACGAGAGCCAGTAAAGAGGAAGAGGAGTCTGTCACAGAGGAGGATGGTTTAGTGATGGATGGCAACATCCAAGTGAGATTTACCTTTATATTGTCATGTCTGTCCATCGGTCGCAGGGAGTTACTCCAGCTTTTCTGCTAATGAAGGGAAGAGGGAGAAGATGTGTTAGTGACGACTCTGAGCAAGAGTCCAGAGGAAAAAAATATAAAGAATAAGATAAAAACACAAACTAAAGCATAACACTCATAATGCAGGAGTTTGTATCTGTTGTGTTTTTCACACTAAATGCAGAGCATCAAGCAATAAAAAAGATTGAAATATAACTGAACACAGTATATGAAGAAGGACCATGTTCACATGTTTGCAGATGATGCACAAGTATCAAAGTTTCCTCAAATAAATCTGTTATTTGAGGTCGTGTAGGTGAATGTCCATCATCAGCTGTGTAGGAGTAGAGCATTTTTAATACACAGTATGTCTGCGTGTACCCAGTAAGTGGGAAATACTAAAGTATACAAACTCAGAATACAGTGTGGCTGGATACAACCATACAGTAGGTGTGAATAACTTCAACATGTCCGTCTTTCATGGGCAGCTTTCTGCTGTTCCCTGCAACAGTTGAGCCATCAGTGCATGTGCACACACATAATACAGAGCCACGTGTTTGCAAGATATTCTTATGTAACTTCACCTGTACCCAGGATGTTGTATTTGCTCTGAGTATATGCCGAAACTATACAGATGATTCACCATCAGCTCGGTGGACATGCAATTGTGGTCTCAATAATGATGAATAATGAATCATTTTTAACTTTTTGCCTCGATCTTGATGATTCCCAGCCTTTCTAATCCGCTTCTCAACTGAGTTTGAACAACCAACATACCTGATTTAGGATTAGAACATCCTGCATTTGATCCTGGTTTTTCTTAGTTAATTTTAAATTTCAATTTTTGCTGTAAATGTAGCTCTAAAAAAATATAATGCATTTGAATAAAAAAAAAAAACCTACATTTGTTAACTTGAAGTGAAGATGCATAGGTCAAAGGGAAGAGATGACATTGTACTAACAAACTAAGACTATGATCTTTATCACATTGAAACTTTGCAGAGTGAAACAAGGTTTTTAAATGTACTAACTGGAAAATAAGTTGGCAGTAGCTTGTATGGAAAACCACCTGTACTGCAGGCAATGGAGCAAATGTTGTATTAATACAGTATCATCAGATGGACACAAACTCCAAACAGATGATGGTGTTTTGTATGTACTGGTACCCAAATCTTCTTTGGAACCCAGGGAACTGATTTACCTTGTTTATGTGAAAGCACAAAATGTTCACTTACTTTTTACAGAGTTGACAGAAAGTGTAGAACCGTGTTTGGTGCTAAATGTGACCATGTGACAAACACATTAAGACCATATTAAATAAACCCACAAAGTGTTTTTCTCAGGGGAAAGTGCTATAAGAAGAGCAGATGCTTGATTGAGGTGGGAGTGAACCACCTCAATCAGCAGCTCATAACTAGCCCATTGTACACACATTAGCATGAGTGATGTAGAGTCTGTAGAGGCCTTGGGGGTGGGGGGTTGGGGGGGATAAAAGAAACACCTGCTTGTGAATTGGTGGAATAATTTATGACCATCTTGGATTTTAATATTAAAATGACTCTTTGTTATTAGGTTTTCAAGCATGTTGGAATCCACATGGATCAAGGCTGCAGATATATAATATAATAACCTGAAGATTCCTGCCAAGGTCTATGTCCAGGTAAGAAACACAAACACACCTCTCCTCCCCCCCAGCCTTTGTTTCACAGCAGATTGTTATGCATTACATGGTCTGTGTGTGTTTGTGTGTCGGTAAAGATAAGACCTGTGCCAGTCAATACCCACTGAATAAACACCATAATCTATCAGCCCTGCTGTGGCCTGGTGTGTGTTTTTAAATGCCTCTGTCTGCAATTTGTACCCTGACAAAACACATTTTAATGGGGGGGCAGCAGGTGTGAATGATTTTGTGTGTGAGTGTGTGTTGAACACAAGCTGTTCTTGGTTGTGGAGAATCACTTCAGTTTGTTGGTGCAGGCTAAAGATGTTGGTCTGGTCGTTGTCTGTTTTCCTGCGGTTGAAGAACAACTGAGAGAATTAGCAGCTGTATTGTTTGTCATTCAGTACATTTACATGTTACAAAGGGGTCTGTGCTTTGCATTTAACCCAAGACGCTGCTGAAAACTGAATGCTGCCACATGTGCTGTGAATTTGTGAATGTTTGCATTCAAACTTTGCTAAGTGACAGACTTGGCAAAGTTAAAATGATTTGTTTAACACCCCCACTCATCCCCCCACAGCCACTGGCCCATTAATATTGCTGCCACCTGTAAACATGTTCAGTGTTTTTAACTCGGTCGCATGTCATGGTGCATAATGTTCCTGCAATGTGATAAATGAAAGCATTCACATGCTGTTTGACGTGTTCTTCCCAGACAAGTTTCAGAAAGGTGGAGTCGGGATAGCAGATAAAAAGCATTTGCAATGACTTAACATGCTGTACTGCTCTCAAACTATGGGAACACTAGACAACATGAGGTTGTTATCTGTTGAGGGACGGGGGCACCATCATGTGAGGTACATACTGCACTGTATGGTACCTGCACACACTCCACGTATTACTGTTTGTTATTCTGTGTGGCAGCTGACTGCAAGTGTGGTTTTCCTCTGCATGACAACAGTGGCAACACTCGCCGACTCCCCGCCGCTCTGCTGCTCATTATGTGTGTGTGAGTGGGTACAGAAGCTGTAACAATGAGCGTCTCAGATGGGCTCTGCCACAGTGGCCTGACAGAAATCACAGCTAAGTGGAGTGTGAAATTAATAACTGAGAGGAAAGAGCTGACTGTTCACGTTTGTTGGAAATCACCCTGTTTTTATATGTGAGCTGGTTTTTAACTGATGGTGGTTTCACTTCGGCTGGACACGAAGAATCTGTCAAACATTTATAGGTGCCAACAGGTAGCCACTCAACACGGAGCTGTTGGCTTGTTAATGTGTTGTAGGTACCGTGAGGTTAGTGAGGAAATGTGCACTGACTTTTAAAACACAGAAACCTGAGGTGAGACTTCATTATCGTTATACAGATCAGTGTTATCGCTCTGTGCTTTAATTATGTTCCAGCAGCATGGACGGATTAATAAACAGCCCTACTGCTATTATGAGGGGGGGGCTTTAACCACTCAGTCTGTGGAAATGGTCAGTAAAGACTAGTAATGCATGAATATATTTTTTTGTTAATGAAACAGTGAATGTTTTCTTCATTCCCTGCTGTAAGATGGATTTTGGATCACGTCAATCAAATGGCTGATGTTGCTCTGATGGTCATTTGTACCACTTTTTGTTTTGATGGACAAACATTTTTTTGTTTGTTTTTGTTTTTTTTAATCTACAACAAAATGTGCTGAAAGTGAATATTTTCTCAAGTTGTCTTCAACTTCATTGTCATTATTCAGCTGTGCCACAATGTTTCTCTGCTGGAGTTAAATACCTGCCTATAAAACCTCAAATTAGAAAAGTTTAAAGTTCAAGATGATGAAAAAATAAACTTATCTGAACCGACTTGTTACCATGAGTGTATTTGCAGAGCAGCATGGACGACTTTATGATTTACAAAAAATGTATTTTAATTATAAAAATTGTGGAAGTATCATTTTTGGTGATATCTTCATTACATTTAATGGCTTTACTCAACAATTTAATAACAATGATAAATAGTTTCTTTATAGGCAGAAAAACTAATTCCATGGATTTACAATGTGCTGTTGTCTTCCTGAGCACATATTTAGCATATTTAACTTTTTTTTTTTTTTTTTTAATTTTTTTTTGCTCCAAATTGGTGAAACCTTTTGTGGCTACAAGCTTGAAATGAGTGTAAAGCATAAATGCAGCAGACTTCATGATTCATCTTTGGGGAAACATGAATTTTTATATCGTACTTCAAAAAGCTTGTAAAGACATCAAGAGATTTGTCTTCAGACCAATGTGTTGCCCCTTTATGTCCACATTAACAGGAAGTACATCTGATTCAGATGAAAATATTGACGAGGGAACAACACAAAGTGAGACAGAAGGTGATTTGCTTTTTTTTTGTTGTTGTTGTTTTGGAATTTAAACATCTCACATTTCACATTTAAACTGTTGTTCAGCACATGACCATATGGAGCCGATGGTGATTAAGTTTACTGTCCTACATTGTCTCCATCAGCATCACCTCCTGAGGCTTCAACCTGTTATTCCTCCCTACTCATTAACTATTTACTGATTCCATCAACACACACTTCCACCACATCAATCCAAACACATGGACGCACACATTTGCGTGGGCACACACAAAGAAATAGGTTCACATCAACACACACACACACACTCCTGACATTCATCTCTTTCTCCTGTAGTCCATGAACACACGCACAGATGAGAAAAAGATGGGACAAGGAATTCATTTTTCATTCCCAGCATGCCGAGAGGAAAGGAGAGATGGAATAATCATGCCTGAGGGAGGAGGGGGGAGCTGAAGAGGCGGCTGGGACCAGTCAGGGGGAGAAAAGAGAGATTAATTCAAACCCCAGGATAAAGGTTGAAATCTGGAGAAAATGGCACAAAGGAGGCAAAAAATGCAAACAAAATGCAAGACAGTGGACAGGGAAGAACATGAAGAGACGAGACAGAGATTCTACCTTTAGTGTCTCTCTTTCACCTCTATCAAGTCGTGAATTGTCAGACACGCACAGTCCACTCATTTCTAACAGTCACTGCAGAAAGTGTGTCTGTGTGTAAAGTTACTAGTTTTTGCTCTTTAATCTTCAGATCCATTCTCTGCCAGTTATTCTCACAATCATGTTAAACTTGTACCAATCATCAGCGACTGATAATGTCACAACCAGAGGACAGTTGGAGTAACTACAGCTCTACCTTTTACCGTGGGGGGGGGGCTCGGATGACCAGGACCTGAAACAATCACCAGATGCCCTGTGGCATAAATGGCTATTATAAAATAAATCAGTAGTGTTTTGAATTGGAAATTATACAACCTTATTTCAATCAAACTGCTGAATCTCAATTTTATACCTAATATGAGCTGTAGGTGGGTTTGGTGACGACGGCATTGAACGTTTACACATATTGACCAGCATATTCTAATTAATGGACAATGAGATCAAATACAACCCGATATACACATACGTCCTAACTCTTGGTTTCCAATAGAGGTTGTAAAAATAACAAAGAAATTAGCACATCTCATGCTAACAACAGTGATGCTAAAAAAAAAAACACCTAAACATGCAGAGGCTCCCACTAAACCCTTCAGAGAAAACACAACAAGGCTTCTCTTGACACCACAACATGCAGACAGAGCTGTGTCTGTGTGTGTGTGTGTGTGTGTGTGTTGCCTCAGCTTTCATTTACCTGCTCTCACACACTAAACACCACATCTGCTAGAATCTCCAGAGCTCCAACCTCCAGTGTTTCATAAAACAATTTTAATCATTTATTACATTTTACCTTCCAGGCGTTTTGCTGATGCGTCTGTCGAAGACAAACGTGATCCATAACACTTCCACCTACATGTGTCGGTTCATATTTCTGTCTGACTGCTCAGTGATTTCTAAACCGCAACAGTGTGTCAGCACCTTCCACACATGAGATTAATTTTCTGAATCGGATTCTTCCGTGATTGCAAACTCAGCTCAGCAGTACACTGGATGTTCAACTGTTCTTTTTAAGAACTAAATAACTCCAGTCAAAAAAATGTTGGATGTTACGGAAACTGCTTAAAACTCAAGTATTAAGAGGTTAAAGTGATGAAGTGTTGCAGTATTACAGGCATAGACTGAGCCAGCATGTACACATGAACCCGTGCTGCACTAAGTAACCTTATCGGAAATTATTATTATTAATATTAGCTCCTAATTTAAATCAGACTTTGAATGAAATCATTTGGATCATGAATTTGCATCACTGTAATGTTTGCTTTCACCCTCCTACTCACTAAACCTGTAACACTGGCTGTGATCAACAGCTGCTGGAACACACTCGCTGTGTGTGAGGTTGCAGCTGCAGATGTGTGGCACCGTCCATGCTGCCCTCTGTCCCCAGCAACATTAACACCACCCGGTGGTGTTAATGTTGCAGTTGACCAGTCTGGCCTGCCTGGACAAATCAGGTGTCTCTAATGTTGTTGTTGCTTTTTGTTCCCTCCACTTTCCACCCACTCCAATCGGTGAAGGCAGCCCACCCTGACCCTGGCTCTGCTGGAGGATTCCACTGTCTCCACTGTTCCCTAGTGCTGCTCAAGGGGAGAATTGTTGTGTCTTCCTAGTTTGACTTTATTCTATAAAGTGCCTTGTTGTGAATTGGTGTTATATGCAAATAAAGTTGAATTGATTCCATACCATAATTGTTCAAACCAGCTTTTCACGGCAAAGCTCACTGTGATCCTGTTGCTCATCTGCAGGAAACCGCATGGACTGTAAGTTGCAGAGCAGCCAGTTTGACTTTCCGAAAGCGTGTTTATCCCTTTTCCACTAGTGTGGTGGCAAGAATCTCCAGCACTCATCTCTTCATGCAAACACATGCCGGCTGATCCTATTTTATACAAGTTATTCTTACCTGCTCTTTTTAGAGCATATATTTACTGTGCTCGGGTCAATATAAGGTCAGAGCGTAAATGTAGCTGTAAGTTCTTTTTTATTTTCCTCCATCAAACATGTAATATTCAAATTTGGATCAACGCATTCAACTCGTCATCCCAAGTCATTTCCAGCGCTCACAGCCACATTGGCGTGCACATGATGACTGTTTCAATGTTTGGAAAGGCAAAGAAAGCATGCACTGTGAGCAGGAACACACAAATCATTTGAAATCAGGCATTATTAGCTGTCAGCCGTATGAGCCACACACTGACAGATATTACAGAACACATTTATTCCCTGGTTTATTCCCGGTCATTATGTAAATCCACACAGCCCACTCTGAGAATGCCATCGCATGGATCACTGTTATGTTCTGAAGCCTAAAAGCCATTATAACAATCATTACTTTTATTAACTTTACATGTATGCAGTCACACGGCAGCCAGCAGCTCAGAGTTCCTGTGATTAATGAGCTCTCAAAATGTGTTAATGCTCTCACTTCTGTTTAAGAAGCATGAATATTATTATTAACGTTCTTAAATGACCTTAGATTCATGCATTCTAAATGGACCCATTCAGAATTGTTCCCATTCTGAGTTTAATATCTGCATGAGGACAGTGTTGTTATGCGCACTGTGCTGCTGTGAGTAGCATGAAGAAAAGCACGAGACTACTGCAGACTATGTTAGAGCTGCACAGCAAACACAGGATCCTCCCGGTCTTTATTTCACTCATGGAGTTGTCTGATCTGATCTTTTTTTTTAGCAATCAGTTTTCAAGTTTTCTTCTGCATCCTGTCCTTTATGTAGAGCGATGGCTTCTCAACACTTCCTGCTGTGGGATTTGTAGCAACATGTTACCACCTGGTGTTGGGCTTCGATCCACAGCTGCATACAAACGAGCTGAGAATGCCCTTAGAGGGGAGTGGGGGGGGGTCGAATCTCTCCTCTGCTGACGGCCTAATGATCTGACGGCACATTAGGACTAATGCAGTTTTGACGACTTTCATAAAGTGGCACGAGTGCTTAAAGAAAAACATGCAAATGATCTGTTTGATTTTGCGAGAGGATGGATTCACTCCTTTCACTTGTGGCGTTTCTCTTTGTCGGTCAGTCATTAATTCTTTTTGGGGTCTGCGTTGTGTGTCACAGGTTCATATGAGCTGACGGTGGTGGGCTGAGTAACATTAACAAAAATCTGGGGTTTTATGGAGATAAGCTTTTGCTTTCAGTGCGTTTGGCTAAAGCTGCTATCAGTCTTTTGTCATGTACTGTTGCTATTCTAACAGTGACACAGAACTATAATAGGGTCAGTTTGCATCTGAATCAAAGTTGATTAGGTTCATTCTGGTTTATCTTTTGGAGCGTTCATCTACGCCATTAAGTCTGGAAGAAAGGGCCGAAACATGTAAATTAAAGAAAACGGTTTGTCCATCTGTTCAGGAACAGGCTGTCTGATCCCACTGAGCTTTCTAACATCGCAGCCTTCTGAATCAGAAATGTATTTGGTGTGGTAAAATAAATCTGTTAAAAACAAATTAACATTGTACATTCAGCCTTTAACAGTTTCCATTGGGTTCCTGGCTCCTGTGAGCTAAATGTCATGGCTGCACAGACGAGCCGAGTCAATCCACAATTTAACAGGTTGCTCTGAATTCAGAGGACTAAATGCTGTAGAGGTTTTTTTGACCGCAAAGATCACAGATAGAACCCTGTATGATAACCCTGCAGCCTGGTGGCTCAGTGGGTAGAGCATCGGGGTGCGACACAGAAAGTCTGCAGGATCAAACCCCAGCCCACAACGAATGGGTTGCGCCCCCTGTGGCTGTCCACTGCCACCCTGTAACATGTGCTCAGTGATGACAAAGCTTCTTGAGAGGAGGAGTGATGGAAGGTTTTGTGGATGAAAAACGTGTTACGATGGTGAAAGTTTGCTTTCTCTGTCATATGAATCACATTCACACATTCACTGGAATCCTGAAAATCTCCTTGTTTAGGATTTAAAGTGAACTATTTTTTTTTCTTTTTAAGATGCATGTGGTGTGAAAAAGTTTTCTATCATTGAATTTAAGTAGTTTCTCACGTGAGGAGAAACTACTTTTCACATAGTACAAACTAAATTGTTACGTTTAAAGGACCATTACAAACTGCATTAAGCTGCTGATTCTATTGGAGGTTAGTGATGATGTTAGCTCATCACATAAAATTAGGTCTGTACATGTACCTGTTGTTACCAAACCTGGCAACCTGTCCTACACACATTGATCAAGGGTAAATGTGTATGTACTGTTGAGCTTTAGAGCCAAGCTTATGCTCTCTGCTCCTGGTGTTTGTGCCAAAATGACCTGATACACAACTAACAGCATCCTAATTACCCAGCTTATCATCTCCTTCAGTGTTTAGCTCGGTGTAGTTTTAAGCTTTAGCTCCAATTTCTTTCACAGCTAAATAGTAACTTGGTTCTGCTGAACAAATATATTGCTTAATTACACTTGTGAGTCTCAGTGTGTGTGTGTGTGTGTGTGAGAGACAGTCATGTCATTTACAGAAGTGGTACGTGTGTGTGTGCTGGAGAGACGAAGTCGTGTGTGTGTGAGAGAGAGAGACAAAGTCGTGTGTGTGTGAGACAAAGTCATGTCATTTACAGAAGTTGTGTGTGTGTGTGTGTGTGTGAGAGAGAGAGACAAAGTTGTGTGTGTGTGTGTGTGTGTGTGTGTGTGTGTCCGCTCTCATTACTGCAGATCTGCCAGCTCCAGTGTGAGAAAGCATAAATACAGCTTCCCTAATGATCCTGGTTACCATGGCAACAACATCCTATTCAGACAAATCTGACAGGAAAGTGAGGAGAAGAGGAGACTCAGAGGGAGGGAGGATGGGGGAATGGAGAAGACTAGGGACGAGATGGGGGGGCGTAGATTTGTACAGAAGAGGGGGAGCCCTGCTGCAGATATGGAAACAGAGGAAATGAAGAACAGGCCCAATGTTTAAAAGGAAACAAATGCTGTATTTTACCCAATTTACACTTGTGCAGAATAGTTATTACAAAATATAAATCCAGAACTTAAAATTTCAGTCTTTGTGTTGGGAACTGTCCACGTTTTAGATTTCATACCATATTTAATACAAATGTGGAGAAAGATGAGAACTTATGAAGATCGTACATCCTGTAAGTAGCAGGTACCAGTTTGTAGTATTGTAAACACTGGGTGTGAGGGAAGAACTGAAAATACAGTTTGGAATCACTGACTCAATAAATCAACAAATGTCAATCTACAGGTTAGTTAATATTAATTTAAAAGAAACACATTTAATCGATGTTTCGTACGACTTTGTTATTGTGCTATTAATACAGCTTTACCTCAAATCATAGACGTCAGCAGAGAATTACATTTATGGACAAATATGACACAACCACTGACTCGCAGCCTGTGATGTAAAGTAATGAAGTACATTTTCTTAAGCACTGCACTTAACGTTCAAATTCAAAATGTCTGTTTCAACATCTGATGTGTTGCTTATGTTCTGTTGTGAATAAAATATGGGTTGATGAGATTTGCAAATCATTGCTTTCTAATTGTATTAACATTTTACACATCGTCCCAATATTGGGAGTTGGGCTTTAGAACGATGAGAGGAAAATAACATTCTCACAAAAAGATGCTTTCATTTGTTCATCTGCACCTTAATCGAAGCGGCTGCTGTCTTGTCACCATCAACAATCAACCTCTAACATCCTCTGATCCATGAAATGAATTTCTCTTTATTTCTGTCAAATCTTTAAATTCTGTCTAAAACCACAGGATCTCTGCTCCTTAATGGTTTTATTGTTTATCATTAATATTGTTTTAATAACTTGCACGTTTTCTGATTGTAGAGCAGGAATTCATTTGTTGCACATGGCTGGATTTATGAAAGGACCACCTGGGTTCTTACTCTATTACACAGCAGCATGGGAAGTGTCACATGACTACATTTTCCCTGAAGCCTGTGTCATGACAAATTTCCCACTAGTGTCTAAAATACTAAATAACTTCCACATTAACGCAGTTTGATGGAGTGATTTTTAAACACAAGCCACCCAAACTTTCTGCTGTTGTCAGTGAGTTAAGACCAGTTTGACTGCAACACACAAAATAAAAATCTACTCATGTTCTAATTATGTAAATATATAGGTAATATATACATTCTACTGCACATTAATAAAAACTACGAGCACTAATGACTAAAACGGAGATAAAAATTTGGCCACTGAATTAATATAAAATATTTACTTAAAAAATGAGGAGAACAATAAAGGCCAAATAAAAAAGAACATGAAAGAGCTGGAAGTAATATACACTCATCAAATCACAAAATTAATTTCACTCGCAGAGCAAAAATTGTTTTATGTGCAAACTGAGAGAACAAAAGACAGACAAATGTGTAACATGTCTGTCCAGAGAAGCCTGGGCTGTGAGAAAATTACATGAAATGAAAGACGTCTCTCTACCTGTCAGCTCGAACACATGCACACGGAGTTCATGATTCCTCTGCAGCTCCAGTGAACGAACACACACACACACACACACACACACACACACACACACACACACACACACACACACACACACACACACACACACTCCTTTGATTTGCTCGGTTTGATTCCTGACGTTTGATTTCCGCCTCAGTCACTGAGCTTTTCTTTGCGTCCCAGCAGTCGTTTAGCTTCAGTCAGGCAGACGGAGCCTAAAGGCATCACAGAGGCTTTCACATGCTTCAGGGCTGTCTGTTCAAATGTCAGGCCTAAGGCCTCTGAACTTCCCTTTTGTGAGCATGACTGACTACAGCCGGTGGCTTAGAAAAAGGGTTGATTTGAACAACAAACAGTCCAAGTTCAGTGTAGATTCAAACAAGTCAGGAATGTCTGTCAGAACCATTTAAACTTTAAACTGACAATTCAAAGCTCATTAGTTAAGATGTGGTGTTGTTTTTTTTGGAGGAGCAAAGGTGAAGCATGCAACCTCCATAACACTGTACCTAGTGTTAAACACGGTAGCAGTAAGCATCACGCTTTGAGGCCATTTTGCTGCCAGTGGACCTGCTGCAATGCACACATTGCACAGAGTGGACGGTAAATGGAGGAATTACCTTACAATTCTTCAGCCGAAGCTCAATCAGCCACATCAGACAGGGGTGACGACGACCCCGAATACACATCTAAGCTGCTTGTGTAATGGATGAAGCGTGCTAAAATTAAACTTTTGGATTCACTTTTCCAGTTCTATTAACATTTGTGGACTTTGACTAAACCTCAGGTCTGTGCCTCAAAACCATCTAATTTAACTGAACCCCACCAATTTTACCAAGATGAGGGGTCAAGTATCTAAGCAGAGTTCTGCCACAGCCTGTTGATGGATACACAAAGGGTCTGCTAAAGTAAAAATTGACATTTAGCAATATATAGGCGAAATCAATAGTTTGGATACAGTGGGGAACAATCACATCAGTCCACAGATTTTAATTTTATTTTTTGAAAGCAGAACACAACACCACTACTAAAATTAGCTTCACGTTGACACTGAATGAACCCACTACTCTGTGTGTGTGATTAATGAGGTCTGTAATGGATTCTGATGACCTTGAGCTTTGAGGAGGATGTGATAAGTAATCACACACACTCGTGCCCTCTCTCACACACACACACACACACACACACACACACACACACACACACACACACACACACACACACACACACACACACACATTCAGATAGTGAGACCCTCTTATAAGTAGCCAAGGTAGATGGGGTATTCTAGGTATGTGTCTGTTTGGCATAATACTCTTTATAGAGCACTTTTCTAAATGTAGAAAAAAAGTTACAAACACAACAATAAAATCTAAGCTAAATCAAATAATGACATGACTATAAAATGTAGAAAAGCATCTCATTCCAAGACGTTTGTGCTCTAACTGTTTTCAGCCCCCCCCCCACCCCCCATCAGGGACACATTAAAAAAAAACACCTGTCAAACCAAACGGCAACCTTATTAGAAATAGGCTGAATGTGATCCACCAGGGGTCTGGTAAATGTCAGGACCTGTTTTACCACATGCTAAGGACCAAATACAAACTCAAACAAACAACAAACTCTATCTTTTTCTCGTGTTCAGCTAGAAGAGAGTTGCAGCCATTAACCATTTGTTCTTGTATAAGCAGTGATGAAACTAATTGAGAGGCTTTGACAGGCAGATACAGCAGTGTATCATCAGCATAAAAGTGGAAAAACCCTATGTGAATATGAGTAAGGGGAAGCAGTATAACAGAATAAAATTGGTCCCAAGACTGACCCTTGAGGGACACCGTACTTAATAGCGGAAAATGCCAACATATGATTGTCAATGGGGACATTTTAACGCAGTTCCTAGTACCTCAGTCTGTCCAATAAAATACAGTAATCGACTGTATCTTAATCCACTAAAGCACCTTTGGGATGTGGTCGGATGAGTGATTTGCATCATCTATGTTCAGCTGACATATCTGCAGCAACTGTTTGATGCTATGATGTCAATATGAATCAAAATTTATGATGTGATGAATTAAGTCAGTCCAGAAGAGAAAGCATAATAATATCGCAGGCTGGTCCATTTACTTTCAGGTAATAATTAATGGAACCATAGCTTCCTTTAATACGTCTGTGTCCACAGCGGTAGATTTGGTTTTCTTTCCAGCTGTTGGATTTACTTAATTGATGCAAAAATACTTGGCTTTCGTCTTTGCGGTTAACAACCAAATGTTTAATGGCTGAAATATCCACCAGGTACTGAACTGATCTTGTGTGATTTTTGAGAGATTTACACTGTTTTGTTGTTAAATGTATTTTGTTAATTTCTGATTCATTCAAACTGAGACATGTTTCATCTACCGTGTCCTAAAGAAAAAAAATTCATTCCCAAACAACTAAACTGCAAACAAGGTTATGTTTTTGTGGCAAATGTAATAAGCTATTCATTGTTCCGATGCAATGTGTTTTGTGAATGACGAACTGTACTTTCATCGAGGCAAATTGAGTTTAGGGTGTACAAAGCACTGGATTGTCAAGCCAAAGACTTGAGATTGATTCTAGGGTCCTGTGTCTGGTTTGGTTAATACAATAAAGGACGAAGATCGTGGACGTGTTTGAAAGTGATAAAATCCTGTATGACACCAGCCTTTCTCTGACTCTAACCAGCTGCTGTAGCCTAAACACACTTAAAAACACTGTGGTCACAAACTGGATGCTTTACTTCAGGGTCACATATTATGGCAGAAAATGAAACCCAAGATTTAGCTGCAAGACCGAATATTTTGGTGGCTCAAAATATATTGCCTGGTAACATTTTAAGGATCTGTTCAGTATCAACATATTATTATCAACATACTATCTGCGAATAGTGGACAACACGTTCTATCTCCTGATCCACAGCATCAAACCATTGATCCAACTGCCTTAAACCTTCAGTCCAGCCATGATTTGATGCTGGGAAAACTCCCCTTTGCTCAGAACAACAATCTGGTTTAGTTCTGATTTTAGCTGGAAACTTGAGGCACAGTCATATTTCTAACAGGTGAACATGGCTGGAGATTATGCTGGAGAAGCGGTGCTCAAATCCATGTGACCATCACCTGACCATGAACCTTTACTGAAACCAGATCTGACATTTGTACAAAAATGTTTACACCTCAAATTGACTTCAGTTTGATTTCTGTGGCAGTAGGAAGTGAAGAAGCTGAAATATTTCTTCTTTTTCATGTCTTGTGCCTCTAAATCCTCAAAGTTGGACCATAGTGTGGTCCCAGACTTGTGGACCCCACTCTAATTGAAGATCGATAAATGGTCTTCGATAAGTTAGAATAAGAAGGAAGAATAAAGGTAATTTCTTACTTGGAACATGATCCTGTACTGCTCCTCTGGGCGTTTGACCACACACATGTTGCAGCCCATGATGGTGTTATGTCCGTCTGGGATTTCTTCCTGTTTCTTTAATCTCTGTCCTCTGTCTCTGTTGTTCCTGCAGGTCCCTCTGGAAATAGCTGGCACTCTATCAATAATCCAGCTCATCCATTTGACCTTTCACCTCCAGATCTGTTGTCCTAAGGTCAGTCTTTGTTGGCCCTTTTTACCAGCCTCTGATCTTTGACACAAACAAGATCTAAATATAATTATTTGTTCATGATAACAGTTAACATCAGCTGAACAAAATGTGCAATAGCCTAAAACCTAAACAGCCTTGGTGACATTTGTAATCTCTGCTGACAAAGGCCTTTATGTGGGAAGATCCATTTGTATGTTTTAAAGACAAATTAGTAAAACCTACTCCTATTTGTAAAGCTTCAGCAGTTCACCTGCAAAATTAATTATTCTTATAAATGTTCATTTTCACTTATTTAATGCACAAATGTGTCGTTGAGGTCTTAGTTCTCTTTCAGAAAAGGAAACTCTTGACGAAAACAAAGCTGCTTCATCAAAAATCCTCAAATGTGCTTCGTTTGGTTTCTTAAAACAAACGCAGACGCTTTATCCGTCAAACGTCACCACTTCATCAACAAAGACATGTGTCTCTGGCGAGAAAAGTCTCACTTTCGCTTTCAAAAACCATCTGGGAATCAATGGTGGAGTTTTCCTCCTGCTGCCTTCTCTTCTCTGCTGTGTCACTCTGAACACAAAAGCAAAACCCACATCTTGTGTTTTTATTCACGACAAAAGAAGCAGGACGTTGTTTAGCGGCGAGGAGGATGGTTGCTGCGTCTTTTCATTAAGAGTGAAGAACGAAGTTTTCTTCACCGCAGGAGATTGTTTCAGGAGGAGGAGGAGGATGAAGAGGAGCCTTAACGTGTAGAAAACCCTTCACAAAATTCTCCCGTTAAAATGCTGCTGAGAGCGAAGGAGGAATGAAGAAGAAGAGTGAGGTGAAGGTGTGTGTGGGCTTGAACGTGTGGCTACGTTTCACCTGTACAAAACGTGCACTATTACACGTGCACACTTTCTTGCTGATATGTAAATTTCAGACACAGTTTTTTTCTCACAGGTTTGTGCTTTCTCAACAACTCGATGTCTGCTCTTAAAAAAAAAAATCAGTTAAACCAACTGTGCTTCATTTACAAGGTTATAAGATTTCACTAATCTTTACAAAACACTTAATCGTTAAATATTCAGCTCAACGTTGACTTTCTGTCTTCTGAGATTTGTTTAAAGCTGCAGTGGAAACGAGGCCAGTGGCCATAAATAAGACATGAAGGAGAAAAGAAGAAAAAAACTGCTCGGGGCTGATTCACTGATGAATCAATTCAATTACTAATTAATAATCTGAGCACTAGTGACGTTTTAAAAACACTTTCTTTCTCCTCAGACTGACGAGTAGAAATCAGCAAACAGGCTGCTGGTTTAGATCTGAAATATTAGTAAGATGCACAGCTTGAACATAAAAATGGATGTTTGGCACCTGATTTCTATTTCTGCAGAAAATAGTGTTTTAACATCTGAACGTCTGTTTTGAAGAAAGAATTTTGTCACAATTTGTGATTAAAAATTAGGTTTTGACGTATGAGCTGAAAAATTAAATTGTGCCGATAAAAGTTCAATAGACTACGATTAAACTTTTTGTGCTTAACAACATGCGCGTATTCACTTTCACTGTAAACTTCAACACGTTTTTGAGTCCACAGTGGAATCTGTGCTCTAGTTAGTGCTTGTGCTTCACACAGTGGCTCAGTCGGTTCATGTTCACTTTGTCTTTTCTAAGAAACTTCAGTGTTTGTGATTTTCATAGTAAATGCGCAGAGAGAAATCAGCTCGGTTCACATCTTTTTCGAACGGATCCTTCCATCCTGGATGTCGAACAGATGCTGCCGGTGCTGCATGACCTTCATCATCGGTCGTCTCTTCTGCAGAGCTAATATCCGAACACAGCTCGAGTTTCCCTACTTCTCCAAATGCTCAAAATGCTGGTTTTAGTTGTGGTTTATTTTATGAACTTGGACATTGGACTCAGCTGTATTTTCAGCTTCGTCTTTTCTGCTTCTCTCACTTCAAATATCTCGAAATAAGCCTTTGAATGTACCTAAGTCTAGTGGTGTTGCCTTCAACACATCATTATCACATCACTGTGTAAAGACAGAACGGACACTCTTCTTGCTTCTGGATCTTTCCAACAGACTCTTGTGCATTATTATAGCAAAATATGAAAATGTTGGCAAAACATCACTGCTGCTCAGTTACAAACACTTTTTTCTGCTTTTGGCGTTTGAGGTTTCATTTTAATTGACTACTTTCTCTGAACTGTTGAGGCTTTGCAGAACGCAGCATCTCACTTCCCCCCCTCTGCTTTTATTACCGTCCACCTCGCCCACAGTTGGTCCTTGAGATGGAATTATCCTGCAGAGAGGCGACAAACGGCAGCACATCGGGCCTGAGCTCAGCTTCCATTACCTGTGGGTCCTGTCACTAAACATCACTTCTCTGGCTTTAACGGAGTTGACCTCAGCCTCTCTGCAGCTGTTATCTGTCATCAGCACCTGCTTCATACAACTCAGGCCTCACTGGGATTCCTGTCAGACGTCGCCAAGGGAATATATGGGAAAATTGGACGTGTGTTTGTGTGGTGAGAAAAGAGGACAGACGCAACAAGAAAAGGAAATGGAAGGTGGATGTGCCACAACCTCCTGTTTGTGCTTTTCATTAGAGATTTTCGAAGTCCTGTGGATTTTACTCAGCTCAGTTAAATGGCCAGGAGACAAAACTCCCGTCTGTTTGGCTTGTAGATGCTCAGTAAGTCTCTTCTTCTTTCTGGTGGGAGTATCTCAAGTATTTGTTGAAACTTCCAGTTTAAAGTCTCTTTGCACCTGTTGCTCACCAGGGAAGAAAAAAAAAATCTTTCTTTTTCAGGTTCGAGTGTTAAATAGAGAACTTCACAAAAGTCTCCTTCAGGTCTGATAATCCGAGGAGGTGAAGCTCAGTTTTGTGTCGGTCTACAATGAAATCCACTTTATTCTCTGAGTAATTCCCCCAAATCCTCCTCCTGGACTGGAAAGCAGACTGAGGTGGATCCTGTTGTTTTCACTGTGAGCTTGATGCTCTGACTGTCCGCTCTTCATCTCCTCCCTCCATTCACCCCTCGCTTTCCTCCTCTGCGCCGACGTTTCTCTCCAAAGGTTAAATCCAGCTTAGTTTCGCTCCTGGACACACAGAAGCAGAAGGAAAAAAAACAGAGAAATGAGATTCTGACTGGTTTTACACACATGGGATGAAAGACATGAACACACACAGGCCTCTGGTCGAATCCTTTTCAGTTTCCACAAGCCAGAATTTGTATTAAAGGCAAAATGTTTTTTGTTTTTTTTTAACCAAAATTTTTACCGTTTCTTTAAGGCAGGAGACACTGTGTAAAGGGGAACCTTCATCCTGTCAAATGATTTTTCTGGAAACAAAAAAAGAATCCACGAGTGCAGTGAGGAAAGCTCAACACAAATAAGTCAGTTAATCAATCTCCAACGCTGGCGTTTGATCTGAGGGACCCTGAGATAATTCACAGGATTTTAAAGCAGAGAATGATGTTATTTATTACAGTTTTGTCAGCGTTTTGCTTTTTTTGGCATAAATTATTGGATTCCTTTAAGCATTTCTAGTTTTTTTTTTTATTATTTAATTAAAATAAAAATGTTTTGATTGAAATTATTAAACATTGCCACTTGTTTTGAAAAGTCCCAGCTACAGTGCAGTTTATTGTCTCATAAGTCAGAACAGATGGTTGGAAACCACTGAATTTGTTTATCAACTTATGTTAGAATTTATCATTTTTCAAACCCAAAATGTCTTTTGGGGTGTGGAATAAAAAACAAGCAACTTATATAATTTTTATCACTGTTAAAACTATGAATTTGCATCAAAATCAAATTAAAATTCTCAGTGTGTATTTTTTAATTAAGAAACAAACCTAATTAAAAGACACATTTCACACCAAACTTGACAAATCCGATTCTTGCTGCAAATAAACACAAATATAAAACCTTTTTTCATTTCCCACTGTTGCTGCTAGTTTAAAAAAATAAAATAAAAATACAGGTAAAGTGATTTGGCTTAAAATTACCCCAATTGTAGCGTTTTCCAGATGTTTAAGGAACCATCCACTCCTTGATTTCCCAGAGGGACTCAGTCTCAGATTCCTCCCACAGAAGTGAGCCTTGTCTGGGCAAAGCTTCCACAGCTCAGCGTCTCTCCTCCTCCTCCTCCTCCTCCTCCTCCTCCTCCTCCTCCGCTTCAGCAAAATGGACCAGATTCAATGTTCCCGGCCCCTCACACACATGTGACGAGGCATTGAAACCATCCGGTGGTGGATCTTGAAGGAACAGGCAGATCTGCAGCGCTCTCCTCTCTCCTCCTGCAGCATCCTCCTCGCGCTGGAACAACAGCAGCCTCAGCGGCAGCACAGCCAGCCAATAACCTGCAGCCGGCAATTAATTTTCCTCGCAGCGATGCCTTTTTCCTCCTCCTCCCTGCTGCTGCTCAGTCTCTCCCCTCCCCTCTCTCCCTTTGCTCTGTCTCTTTCTTATTGTTCTTTTCCTGATAATTCCGTGACATTCAGATACTCCTCGGCTTTCACACGTGTAAACATGTTTTTGTGTCTCCCTCACAGTTTCAAACGAACCCAAGACACTCTTATCTCCATCTATGTGTGGGGGGGCTGGGGGGGCTGGGGGTGGGCTCCTCTCATCTTCAAAATGTCAACTTTACCAGTTTAAACCAGCAGGAGTGTTTTGAGGTTTTCTTTGGTTGGATTCTTCCTCTTGCAGAGTAGGTGAACATGTCATGTTGATACACTGCTGAGACAACAAAGAAACCAGCTGAACTGCATTAAAGAAGACAACGTATGTGTTTAGATAGATTTTTATAAATGTCACCACTACTGGCAGGAACAAAAAGCACTTGTTTTGTAGAAACATGTTCTAATGTATAGGTCATGTAAGTGTTTTTGTTTTTTTTGTGCGCATACACACACAAACAAAAACAGTGGAGTCTGAAAAAAGAACCCACTGGTTTACTGAACAACATCCATAACATAGGACATTAATAAAATACCAGCAATGAGCAGCCACCAAGACGTGGAGATGCAGAAAGGGGTCTGTTTAGTTTTACCTCACTGTAATATCATTTTAACCAAAGTTTTCAAATATTACAGAAACCAAAACATCAAGATTATTTTCATGGAACGTGCACGTTCATGTACCTCGGTGTTGGTTGTGTTACCTGTTTTTCTTTTCAGGCTCTGTCACCGTCACGATGTAGCTTCCACTCGATGGAGCTGATTTCTGTAACATTTACTGATCCCAGAACCTCAGGTGCCACCTTCATCTCAAATGTTAGTAACAGTGAAGAAAATGCACATTTATCAGGTTTTATTATCCCTCAGCATTATTTGCTTTTGTTGCCTATAATATTAACTCAGCGAAGCATTTCCCAAAGCATCAGTCATTAATGTCTCATTTTCTGCCTTTATCTGTCAATTTTCATTTCCCTGACACACACACACACACACACACACACACACACACACACACACACACACACACACTCTAAGGCATAAAGGGCATAAAACCTAAGAGGGGGAGGGAGAGCAGTGAACACAGCAACAGGATTATAGCAGCAAAAGCTGTGTGTGTGTGCGAGTGTTTTAAATTAATTTATCTCCTCATAAATTAACTCTGCGGACATTTATCTGAATTTAATTTAAATTAGTCATGGATGTATACACCCTCTCAAACACACACACAAACTGGCATCATCACGAATAATGTACACATTAATGTGAACATTGCAATCTAACCACTGTGCATAGCTGTGAACCTGTGGGTTTTTTTGGGGGGGGGTTTAATGACTCATATAGACTGTTTGGCCCCCTGCTGCACAGCGACCCCCCCCCCACACACACACACACACACACACACTCAAAGAGTACCAAGCAGTGTGATCCTATCACAGAGCTGCAACAGGAAAAATTGATCTTTGATTAATTTGATCAGCAGTTGAAGCTGATCACACCGGAAGCTGCACCGGCTAAACACACAGGAAGCGTCTCTTCTGTTGCTAGGCAACTCTAAAAATAGCTGATTTCCATCACCTTGCCAACACATCTATTAGATTTAGATTTGTAGAGGATAATAACTTTGCAACCACTCAAACAAAACAATCTTTCATGTTTACAGCCTCAAATGCACATGTGCTAAATAATTTGCACTTCTTACTTCACAGATGTACGATAATACATATTATAATAAACTCACACTGATTTGTTGTTTGGGATGAAGCATCTGTGTTAAAATCAACAGGTTGAATCAGTGAGTTGTCTTGGCCTGAATGTAACTTCTTTGTTGGGGTTCACGTTCATAAAGGGGTTGAACAACTTGGTGTTTCTGCAGCATTATGGATTTTTCTCTCATTTCGTGTGGGGTTTCTGTGTCTCACTTGGTGGACACCAATTTTTAATTTGTCCTGGGCGGCAAATTAAATATTCAGTAAATAAATTGCTAAGTAGTAAAATGCAGATACTGAATGCGATCCCCGCCTGAGCAAGCCAATCCTTGTGACTTTTGGTTTTGAAAAGAAGCGCTCCCCCATAAGTCACAGCATCCCCTTAAACCTCTGCCTCCCCAGCTCTGACTGCAAGGCACAGGGTTTAATTTCCTAACCAAAGTTTTACAGCTGTCAAGTGTGAATTTCTCCCTGTGATGATAAACCGGATCATTATTGCCTTCTTCAAACAAACAAACAGGCTTGATGCATGGACGCCTGTTTCCTCCAACAAAAAGAATAAAACCCCCCCAAAAAAAGATTTGATCATGATGGTGTCACTGAGGGTTTTTCAACAGTTTTTTTTCCCCAAATGTACCTTTTTTCATGTCAAATCAACATTTACATCTCTGACCCCCCCCCCCTTTTTAAAATCAGTGGCCACCCTGTTCATAGTTTTCAGCAGATGGCCCTGGTTCAGACTGCACCATGAGACCATTTATAAAACCTGTAAGATTAACTACTGTATTTGAACACTGTGGGGAAAGAGGTGTGTGTGCGTGTGTGTGTGTGTGTCTGTGTCTATCCAAATGAAATACATCCTTGCTGCCACTGCACTGAATCAATACACCCCCTCTCTCCTCGTCCTCATCTTCTTCACCTCCCTCTCCATCATCACTCCTCCTCTCTCCCACCTTTCTACATATTTATTCTTCATCTTCTCTCCCACCTCATTCCTACCATATCTGCCTCTGCACAGCCACTCCTCCCTCTCCTCCCTCTCATCCTTTTCTTCTCCTCCTCACCCTGTCTCCTGTCATCTTTCTTTCCACGTCCCTATTGTCTGTTCATCTTTCACTGTGTCCACCTGCATTTTCCATCCCGCTCTCCCTTCATTTCTTCATTCTCTCCCCATCCTCCCATCTTCCTCTGCTCCTCCTCTTCCTCCCTGCTGATGGTCCAGTCCTGTGAGAGCAGTTTATCAGCTCAACACAGTAATTACACTGACACAGAGAGGAGGAGGAGGGATGCTCTGCAGTGTCAACACTCACATACATACACACAGGATACACAAATACAGATAAAACCACATAAAGTAAACCAAAAAATACACATTGTTCTGGGCTTAGGTACTGCTACACACACACACACACACACACACACCTACACACACACACACACACACACACACACACACACACACATACACACACTTTGGTTTGTGTACAGTTGTGGGTGAAACTCTCTGATGTGTGTGTTGAAGCGAAGCTGCAGACTGAACATCTATTTGTCTCTGTCACTTTAGCCCGTGTGTGTGTGTGTGTGTGTGTGTGTGTGTGTGTGTGTGTGTGTGTGTGTGTGTGTGTGTGTGTGTGTGTGTGTGTGTGTGTGTGTGTGTGTGTGTGT
The DNA here is from genome assembly GCF_033026475.1 of Channa argus. Lineage (NCBI taxonomy): Eukaryota > Metazoa > Chordata > Actinopteri > Anabantiformes > Channidae > Channa > Channa argus. The sequence continues at coordinate 25,699,290 of NC_090209.1, forward strand.
GTGTGTGTGTGTGTGTGGATCATATACAACACACATCTCCACGGAAACAAACACTTCATACTCTACTTCCTGCAGTGCATAAGAGCATGTTTCATTTATTATTTAATATTTTTTCCTGATGATTTGACGAATAACGCTTACTAATAACTAAAAGACAAAATAATTTCAAACTGGACACTTTCCATTTATTAAGACCTACTGTGTATGGACACATCAATACTGATGTAAGACACACTTCAGATATCCCAGTCCTATCTTTTAATATTTAAAGAATCTCTTTATGTCAAAGTGTTGATGGATAGTAAAGATCCGACAGTGCAGCTGAACTGCTTCATTGTCTGGTAAAACTGATGGAAAATACATGATTTGCATAAAATAATTAAATGGTTTTTAAATTTTCTTGTATCCTTTGAAATCATCAAATCCATTATCTGCTTTGAACCAGAGAGGAGAGAGTGTGGAGGGACAAATCAGAGTGAACAACACTGGGGAAGTGGCGAGTGTGTGTTTTGTCTGTGTTTGTGTTTGCATCAGGGGACACATTAGTGAGCTGGAGATTGTACACAAGGTGTAATCTTCACATGCTGACAGCCTGAAAGCCTCAATAATCAACAGCTCTGTACACACTCAGGAGGTTAAAGGTCTCTCACGCACACACACATAGTGGACATCGTCATTACATCCACACAACATACTGTGTACACACGCGCACACACACACACACACACACAGGCAGTGGGTTTAACAAGCAATTATCGTGTGGAGTGAAAACCAGGAGCAGAATAAGTCAAAGCAGTTTCTCAGTGAAGCAAACATCTGGCAGCAGCTTCTCTTTATAAAAACGAAATTATGTAGTTTTTACACTTTGATGCAGATTAACACTGAGCAACTACTCATTGTGTTGACATTCCTGCCCACAGTGTATGATTTTCAAAAATTTGATCGTGTCTAAAATCGAAGCAGGATCCTGGTCATTGCTTGTTCAGACAAGCGGACCAACAGCTGGCCACAGTCTAGCTGACGGTGACTGACTCGGGGAGAAACTGGGTCAAATCCGTGCATTGTCTGTCTGAGTTGGGCTGCTCTCACAGCAAGTGTCTTAAAATATGTGTAACCAGGTGGTAAAAGCCGTAAAGGAAATAAACCTCAAAAAACAAAAGCTTTACAAAAAAAAATGTCTAAACACAGACGTCCAAAAGAAAGACACAGTCACCAAAAACCTTTACAAATGGCAAGAAAATGACTAAAAGCAGAATAACCACTAACAAAATCCCTAAACCACCTGATATTAACCACATCTGTCTCCCTGCAGCTGCAGCTCCCTTCACAAAATGCGTAATTATAATTTGATTAAACATAAATATGATTGTATTATGCACAAATAGGCAGCTTTGATTCACCAGTAACTTTCTGAAAACTGAAGAGGAGGAGGTGAAAAGTTAAAATGAGGGAAAATCAGTGTGAGATGAGCAGAGGATGTTATCAAATCGTCGAGCAGAGACAGTGGAGGAGGATTGTGAGGCTGGAAGAGCTCAGGGAGGCAGGTTGTGTAACCTTCGTATCACTGCACTTCATCTTCTTATTTTCTTTTGTATTTAGACAAAGCGTGTTTGTGGCTCATTCAGTCGCCTCCACATATGACTTTTTCCGTCAGAGATAAGTTTTACATATTAAAGCCTTCTGATCAACTCAGTGCATCTGTTTTTGATTTATTTTCAAATAAAGTACAGTGGCAGATGTGTTTGCTCGTTGAATTATTCAAAACCAAAATGGGAGGATAAATTAAAATGATAACAGAAGGAAAAGTCCACACTGATCACATGTCATGTCGTCACCTTTTCTTTGTACGTGTGTGAGCTTAAGGAGACATTTTAGGACCAAAAATTGGGAGTTTCACAATTATTATAAATAGTTTTTTAAGTGACGTGGTTTAAGAAAGTTAATAAAACATTGAGGTTGATTCAAATGGTGCAGAAGACTCTTATTAAAAATCTGTGCCAAGACATTTCTGGACAGAAAGCACAACCCTGCCTCCTAAAACTAAAGTGCAAACACACTTATGTTTTCACCTAATGGCTGCATCTTTATGTTCCAATGCAAAATTTTATGAATGAAATGGTTCTTTCATTAAAGGAGCAGGTTGTGGAGGGTGGTGGGTGTTGAAGGCCAAACACCCAGGATTGATTCCTGCGTCTTGCCTCTGGTTCAGTTCAGGAAAGTGAACCACAGACCTTAGGGATGGAGCAAGATTGTGGATGTGTTTAAAAGAGATAAAACCCATTTTGTGTAAATGTTAGTTTCCTGTATGACACCAGCCCTCGATCTTCCTCTGACTCTAACCAGCTGCTGTTTTTAATAACGCTGTGCTCACACAAACTGGACACTGTACTTCAGGATCACACATTAAAACAAAACCTGATATTTTGCTGCAAGATGTAATATTTTGAGGTTTTCACGTCGCCTGGCAATTTTGGTCTGTTCAGTATCAACATATTTGCTGCTTCATGAATCATATTGGAATTTCCAGTTCAATTCTATAGAAACCTAACTTTTAGGAGACAGTGTGCGAGTGTGAATGGTTGTCTGTCTGTCTGTGTCTCTCTGTGTTGGCCCTGAGACAGACTGGAGACCTGTCCAGGGTGGACGCCACCTCTCGCCCAGTGACATCTGGAATAGACTGTTCAAGCAGTTAAAGATAAAAGACAGAATTATGTAATACTTTGCTGCACCGAGATTAGGACAAATGTAAAAATCCTACACATGGATATTTCTTGAATAAGCCGCCTGTGTGACGTCCCAGCAGTTGATCAAAGGAGAAGTAGACGATTTGCTCACAGCCGCATCTTATAAAGACTGTGTGCATTATGACGTCATAGAAAACCTACAGAAACATGACGGAACCGTAAACTGAAAGGCATTTATTCTGTGAGATGAGGCTTCAGAAACCCCTCCAGGTGTGAACTGCCCTTCAGAACATTCAGACGCCAAAAGCCTTTTCTCTCCTCAGACCGGTTGGAGCTTCAGTCCGTGACGCTGTCTGATCACAGACTCATTAACCTCAGGTTAAACCATCAGCAGGCAGCAGCTCCTGGTTTCTGCTCTGCACGGTACTAAACCCGTCCTTCAGAGAAAGTACTAACTCCACATTCACACAGCTCCACCTCAGCCAGCTACAACAGTACATCCTCGTTTTTTGCAATAAAGCTCAAATAATAATAATCTAATACAACATTCCCTGCAATGACTTTTTATTTTTAGATATTTTGTGATAATAATTTTGTCACATAGTTTTACATCGACTAAAAGTTCGGAACTATGTCCTATGTATCTAATCATTTTAATAAATACAGTTACTATCCTAAAAAACTACTCAATGCTGTTACTGCATGATGATGATGATGATGATGATGCACTTTATGCTTTGAATTCCTGCAGTCCTGCAGATGCAGTTTAAATGGCAGCAAATGAGAGAAGACTCATAACAACATAGGACACTTCAGACTTGAATTGGACCTGCAAAAATTAATTTGTCGACATCTCTGGCTAAATCGTTTCCTTCTTCCTGAGAAAAGTTTGGCTGATGGACAAAACGATCAATTGAATTAACAATTTATAAAGGATTCATTGATTAATGAAGTGATTATTAATACAATCTTCTGGTTTTAGTAATAGACAGCACAAATAACAAACTACCACGAATGAATGTGTGATGTATATGAACTCTTCGTCCGTATGTTACAGCAGGTTAGATTCAGAAAGAAATCTTTGCAGAATGTAGATAAAAAAATCCCCTCCCTCCATTTCCTTCAATCGATCCCTCTCTCTGTGTTCTCCTCTGTGTGACCCCTCGTCTCTAATCTCACACAGTATAGATGTCAGATATCAGGGGGACAGTTAACAAGATTTACTCCTTTCAGCCTTAAAGGCCATCGACCCACTCTCTCGTTCTCATTACGAGCTCACACAGAACTGAGGTGAATAAAACAAACACACGTTACCAGCTCATTGGTTAAAACTGCCTACACGTTTTCATGCGGACAATCAAACATTTAGAAAAAATAATCTAAGCACCTCGCAGCTCTAAATACCTCGAACCACATGGACCAACAGTCTCTATCCATCAGCTTCTTCTTCAGTGACCCAGGACCCGGATGTCTCGCTGCTGTGGTCTGGAGACACAGTGCCAACCCCGCGGTCTTCTGGCCCTGTAGGATGACTAATGGCCTGTCCTGAAAAGGGCCTGCTCCTCAGCACTAACACAGGAGTCCTGGATCCCGGCTAAAAGAAAACCTCGGGAGACACCTTCCACAACTGGTCAATCGATCCACCTTCTCCGGTCCAGGTAAATAACCAGTTCACTGTGCTCGAGGAGCAGGAAAGGCGACTCCATCGTTAGAGAGGTTCGCCTAAATTCCACTGAAACGTTTGTCTTTCCTGGAGCCTCTTTCACTGACAGAAATAGAAATAGAAAAATATCCTACGGCAACAAATGTCTTGATACGTGTTGGAACAAATGACAGCAACCGCCAACAGTCCAAGCGGCTGAAACCCAACTTCATGTCACTTTTCTCCTCACTGAAGGGTTTTCACAACAGACGGTTCTTCATCTCTGGCCCAATTCCCAGGCCGGGTCACGGTGTTGTACTCTACTCGTACAGAAGCAGACTCCAAAACAATTAAATGAGGATTATTTAATATCAGATATCTCTTGTCTAATTTACTGTTGGTAAATGACACGATAATTGATTAATTCCGTCTTACTGAAACTTGGTTGCTGCAGGAAGAATATGTCAGTCTGAATGAGTCAAACCCCCATTAAAGGGAGTTTTTTCTCTCCACTGTTGCCTAAGGCTCAAGAGGGAATTGTTGGGTTTTCTCTCTACATCTTTGTAGTCTTTATTCTGTAAAGTGGCTTGAGATGACTTTTGTGAATTGGCGCTTTATAAATAACGTTGAATTGAATTGAATTTCATCACATGAATGAACATTTCTTTGCTCATTCACACAATTTGCGTAAAGAATTCTTTTCCGAATTGTTTCCATATTGATGTTGCATTTAAATTGATATGTTGATATGTCCAAACCCCATTTCCACAAATGTAAATAAAATAGGTTTGCAAAACATTATTTTCAGAAAAAGGGGTTTGTAAAATCTTTCCAGTGGCATAAAACATCCAACATCTTTTCTACACATTGCAAGACAGTGAAAGAAAAGATTTATTGAAAAAGGAAATTTCAGGATTTTATCATGGCCAGAAAAATATAAAAATTAAAATTTAAGCTCATGTAATGTCATGGTAAATATGTAACTGACTACAAGTTGTGGCAGGAAAGGCCCGGAAAATGCTCCAAGCTTAAAGTGTATCACGATAAAGAGCTTTTGTCTTTGTGTGTCGGTCGTTCTGGAGTGTTTTTTTACACCACGTGTTGCTCGACCTTCCAGCCGCCCTGCGGCGTGAATCCCACAGGGATTTTCCCCCCAGTCCAACACGCTGGATAATAGTGATGCAGCACACATCCTGTCACTGTGTGGAGAGGACAATTACCCTCTGTGGTTTCAGGCAAACCCTCCTCTGATGAGAGACTGTATCACCACGTCAGATGAGACAAAGGGACACCGGAGGAGGTCAAACTGGTCGATAGCTTTGATCTCTGTCTGACTTTATTGTTATCAGGAATTCTAATTGATGCTACGTTAAGTTGCCCTGCAGAGAAAGGGTTCGTCTCCTGGGATGTGATTAGCATATTGGAAATCGGAAATGCCTCACTGTTCTTATCATCTCAGGGGATGGGAAGCCAATGGAGAGAAGCTGGTGAAGGTGTAATATGATCTCTCTTGCTGGTTCCAGTCAGCACTCTTGCTGCAGCGTTTTGGTTTCTGTGTGTAGTTTGCATGTTCTCCCCGTGCTTGTGTGGGTTTCCTCCAGCTTCCTCCCACAGTCCAAACCCATGTTCGGTTAACTGGTGACCCTAAATTACCTGTGTATGTCTCTCTGTGTGGGCCCTGAGACAGGCTGGAGACCTGTCTAGAGTGGAACCCACTCTCACGCAGTGACAGCTGGGATAGGCTCCATTGCTTCCCCCGTGGGATTATCTTAAGTGGTTAAGATAATGGATCCATGCTGGTCCTCATCCCTGCTGTGCTGGCTTTCACTATCCCTGGCTACACCCTTTCTGAAATCCCTCCCTCTACATTCACTTCATACACCCCACATGATGTTCACTCTGTAGAGCAGTCAGTTGAGATTTTGGACAGTTACAGCTGTTGGAGCCATGCAACTGTAATTTTCTTATCCCTAAAACAAGGGGAGCATTGCATTGTGGGACTGTTAGCAGAAAGTGGTGTTGCATTGTGGGATACTTTGAGTGCACTATGTAGTGGACAGATTTACACACTCAACAATCGGACACTAAGACAGACATGTGAACACACTATATATAGTGAATAGGTGTGATTTCAGACACAACCTGGAACTGAGAAGCACTGATTTCAGTGACCCAGCACCAAAGTGCAGACTGTCCATCTGCAGCAGGTTGTGTGGTGGTTGGGGTTAGAATGATGCTGCTGCCACCCTGTGTGTGGAAGCAGGTACTGCACTTACCTGCTGGCTGAGTATCTTTCAAAGTAAAATGTAGCATTTAATGGAAAGATAAATCGTTTTATTTACAAAGTTAAGAACAACAATACTCCTAAAAACTAATTTTGACATAAAAACTTTCTTAGACCCAAACGTTTGATACAGTTTGTGATGTGTATGTACATTAATCACATTAAGAGAAAAATTAGATTAAAGTGTATCATTGAGTGTTGGCCGGACAGATTTTCCACCAGAAATTATTCTGTACTTAGTTTTCTCACTGTGTATAAGTTAATTTCATGACGTGTCCACCAGAGGACAGCACAGTACAACAGAGCTGCAGAGTCCAGTGTGAGGTGTGGTGCCGCACACAAAACTGGACCAGTAAAGATTAGGAAGGTTTTTAGTTCCATAGACTGTGAGCTTGGTTGATCCCTGTGAGGGACATGACACATGATATGTTCTACACGCAGTGTTGAATGTGTTTACAGTGGGAAACAGATGGGGGCTGGTGATTGGTTGAATTGTGGGAAGGGAGCCAGAGGCAACCAATAAGCAATGGCAGGTTATTTCCCCCTTTGAAAAACTTTTAAAGAGATTTTGTTTTTCTAATTTGGCCTTTTGTCTTGACAGAAAATGATGAAAAACAGATTTTTGCATGTCAAACTTAATTTCTACAAAGAAAATGTAATAAAAAATACAAAAATAGGTGACTTAAAGTACCTTTGTTCCACTAGTCACACAGTAACTTTACTGGAGACCACCTGAGTGCAGTGAATGTGTTTGTAGGATTGCAGTACAAATACACTGGTATCTGGATGCTCCAGTTACTGCTGAATCAGTATCCTGGTTAAAATGTGCTCTGTGGAGACAAAACAACAGTCCAGTCAACTCTGTGAAATGTCACAATTACAAGTCAAGGACATTTCCTGCTCAGTTGTAAAGTTGGTGTTATTATTAAGACATGAAGGGACAAAGGAAGACGGCACAGGAATAAATCTGCCTACAGCAGCTCGTCCTCAGTGTCTGATTCCTTCAGAGGAGTCAAAGGAGTCGTGGTGGCTGTGCTCAGCCTTCTCTAGGCACATTCATACCTGCGCCACATTTCTTCATTTCCCAATGGTGGATTTAGCTGTACTTCAAGAGAAAGGTTCTCGTCTTATCCTCTGATTTCTGCTCTTCAGAAACCTTTTCATGGAGTTGATTGGAGGGTTTTTTTGTCTTCAGGACACTGATTGAGCAGTAACTGGACTTTACAGATCCCGGTGTATTTACACTGCAATGCTTTAAACACATTCAAACCAGTTGCCTGCACAATTGATGACTTGAAATTAAATCGACCGGAAACTCGAAACGTTTGGGGGTTTTTATGCTTGTGTTCCAGCGACGGCCGTGACCAGTGTCGTTAAGGTTTTCCATCCTATTCTTATAACCATAATATCTCAGAAATAGCTGTTGGGAGTTTCTTCAAAATTTCTCCAAACGTCCACTTATATTTGTGCATGAACTGATTAGCACAGTTCACTTTGGACACACACGCATGGAAACCGTGAGGATAATTCTTCTTTTCCACCTGATGCCTAAATAAAGTGTTCAGTTATAAAAAGTTATATATAAGTATAAGTAAAGTGTTCAAATAATAAGTTAATATAACAAAGGTCGCACAACAAGGTTTATCATCCTCCATGTTTCTGTTGCGATGAAAGAAAAATCTCCTTGGAAATGGCTAAACTCTCCATCTACTGTACATCTGCTGTACATTTTGCCTGGTTGTAGAGTGTGATCTCCCACACAGCTCGCAGCTCTGCAGCCCACACAGCGATCACAGGTCAGAGGTGGATCCGCATTAGCAAACAATACGAGGTGACGAACCGACACCGCTGTACCTGCTAACGTGGAGGGCAGCGGAGGATGGCTCGGCCTCCACACACACACATTCATAGGCACGTTTGAATGTAAATGTATACAGAAGAGAAGAAAGCTGCAGACACACAACATGGCTAAGATCAGTGCATTTGTTAACATTAGTCATTAACTCTGGAATTATCAACACAGGACTGTGCAGTTTTAGTACCAGTAGATTCTTCTTATTGATGTGGTCTTAGTGTAGAAGATGACTTCTCATTTTTCATGCTGAATCTCGTGCAAAAGCACCTCGACAACAGCGGCAACAACCTAAATTTGCTGTTGGTGCATGATGAGGCAAACTGAACCTACTGAGCTGTGATGTGTCGTGAGGAATCTTGGTTAACGGGAAGCAAACGTTAAATGTAAGAAAATAAAAAGCAGGTTGGGATGCAGCAACATCGTTTTATTAAATGATAAATGAACAAGCTTCTCAGAAAGAGATGCTTCACTTTTTAAAGTCGAGTTGCCCCAGATGTGCAGTTCACCTCACGTTGGGCCCACAGTGACTTCAGAATGTACTCAGACACCTACACTCTTTACACACTTTTCGCGTTTAGTTAAAATGACCCTTTTTAACTATTAATATTCAGTCCAGAACCCATCATGACACATTTAAAGCTACATGATGTAAATGGCAACATGAGACTCAGGATCTGCATCGCACACTGACACTTTGAAGCTTTAATCTGCAGCTGTCTGTCAGGATTCTCTGTGTGTTTACTATAAGACAGAATCCAGTAACTCAGTATCTTCTAATGTAGCAAAGTTTGGAATAAAAGTAGTAGTGGTGGTCGTTCTCAACCCCACACGGGACACACACACACACACACACACACACACACACACACACACACTGAAATTAGCAGGCGAGATAATCACAGTGGTGATGCTCCTTTTTGCGTCTTCATGTCCCTGAAGACAAATACACGCATTATAATATACCAACACATTACACGCCTACATACACAACAATACGCTGCATAAATCACGGCATCACATCACACGCACACACACACACACACACACACACACCTCGTCCTCCCACTAATCGCTCCAACTAATTACACTTGCCTGAACTCTCTGCTGTTAAAAATACATGCAGAGGAGGACAGAGAGCAGCTCGGAGTTTCTGAGGGCTCAAACTGATTATTATGATGTTATAATAACCCCGAAGCTCCTGTGAGCTCGTTGTAATCTGAGCTAATATTTAGTGGATTGAACCTGTCGTATCAGCCAAGATAAAACTTCCAGGTGTCACGAGTGTTAAGAAACACGTTTAAATGTGCGATTTTTAATCTGTTTTCACAAAAGAGGCATAATGAAGGAGTGAGGCTCTCAGGGATCCTGTTGGAGACAAAATGTCCAACTTCTTTTGAACAAAACCGCACCCGACAGTTCACATTGTATATTGCATCAGCATCTGTCAAAGACAGTGTGTCTGTACATACAACTAATATGAAAAGTGACAGTCCTCTCTCATCATGCTGTCCGCATTTTGACATTATGAGACCGAGACAACACCTAACGATTGACAAGTTATTGAGACATTGACATTTTTCTTTGTTGTATACCCACCACTAGTGTGAGCTTTTGTTTCAATCAATTGGTTGAGATGAAGAAATTCCTATTGCATGCTTCTATTTAAATGCCGCACTTTCATCATATTATATCACTGTAAAATGAACTTTTTCCATTTTCCATAAATTTCACACAAAGGTTGAATATCCCTAACTTTGTGTGAGTAGTGTTTCCAATCATATTTTACAGGACAACGTCAGTCTTTCCTGTTTCAGACTTAGCTCTTTATTTTTACCAAACTGCAATATTTTCCCTTACTGGACTGTTTCTTACATTAAGTATCAGAAACATACTCTGCCCAGACCAGCAGGTACAGTAGGGACCAAACCTTATGTATGAGCCGATGAGGACAGACAACAGGCCTGTGACTGGTTTGACAGCACCTGCAGCTGGTGGTTTCTCTGTGTTTCCACTTTGTATAAGCTAAGCTAATGAAAGTGTAGCATCCATCATTTCATCCTGTTTCTGAGGAAGAAAATCCACAAACTTCACTTGAGACTTTTATTTTTTAAATTCTGATATTGAGGTGGTTTTGGGACACATTAGCAGCCTATGATAAAACCAGCAAACTGTTACTTTACTCCGGTTTCTGCAGAGCTGCTCATTGCTGGGAAATCTCACCCATGTTGTAAACGTTTCAACGTCAGTAAAAGTGCAGCTTGTTGTAATGACTGTATGTTAGAATTCATTGATTTCTGCAGAGAAATGTTGTCTTTGTAATCAGCTTCTCCACAGAGAGTGGGAGGCAGGAGAGAACAGAACAGAGAGGGAGAGAGGGAAAGGAGGAGGAGGAGGGTTGGGAAAAGAAAAGATGCAAAGGTAGAAGCTAGAAAAGTGAATGTAACATTACTGAGATGAAGGCAGTTTTTATTCTGTGTTAATACCAGAGCTGTGCCTGATGAAACAGGAAGTGCTGATTCAAATGTCTGTTTACAGCCTTTGGTCACGTGGCTTCTTACCACGTGATGTAAAGGTCACACGGTGAAGTAGCAGCGTGGTATTTATGTGTTTCTGGGGACATGAGCAGGACTGTTTCCAGACCAGGACCTCGTCGTTCCTGAAGTCTGCATGCAGCCAATGAACACAACACAAGTGGATATTTTGTTTTCCGACCCAATAGTGACCTGGTTAGCAAAGCACGAGCAGCAAATGGAGAAAAAGTAGGAGAGAAATGGAAAATATATAAAGTGTAGGTTCCTCGTGTCTCTAGGAAAGACACTGAAGGGTCAGATGAGCTGCTCGCATGGCAGCTGTCATCACTGCCGGTGAGTGTGTGAAGTGTCATAAACCTTTTTTCCACAATAATCCAAATGCCAATTAAAAACATTTTTTGTTGAAAGAACCGGCGAGATGCTAACGCACTGATTGGCCTTCAGGAAAAACCATCATCCCACAGTACTCAACAACTTACACACTGAAGCCCTGAAGCCTTCTACTGATATTGGAAAACTGTGTCTAATTAAAGGATTTAACCAATTTCCTTCACGAGTTTATTCCTCGTGAGGTGGAGAATTTCTGGGACTGGATCTTGAATCATTAGGAACAAACTAGCATTAACAAAAGTCAAACAGCTGCCACATTTGTATAAAAATGTGCAGTAAATTACTGCGATTTTAAAATAAGCCTGTTCAGACAAAAGTCATGTTACTGAACCTTTTCTGTTTTTCCTCCTGATCCAAACGTATGTGTCCCTAATTGTCTTCAGCTGTAGATCAGATCATCTCGTTATTTTGATCCAGTGTCCACAGGTGAAAGACGTGTGAAAGACTTTGCTAATCTGTTTCTGCATGTGTCTCCCTCTCTCTGTTCTTTTAAATGGCTCCAAAATGGCCGTCAGAAGGATTCTGGTTTCCTGGTGTGACGTCGTCTTTATGCGTCAAGTTTCTGCCTGACGTCAGAGGACAAACTAGAGCAGCCAGCCTTTTTTGGACACTCTCTGGGAAAAAAACCCTTCTGTTCTTCTTTCTTCTCTCCCACTTATTATCCTCCTCCATGTCTCACTCTTTTCTTCCTCCAGTTCTCACTTCGTCCCTACTTTCTTCTTCACCTCTGCCACCTTCCTTTCACACTTTGCCCTCCTTTCCTCTTTATCTTCCCTGTCCTGTCTGTAACTAACCTGAATATTGTGAAATTAAACATTGTCATTGTACTGAATGAAAAAAAAGCAAAACTGATGAAGAGGAGGGAGAGAGGAAGAAAACATACGTGAAAAAAAGAGATGTCAGAGAAGGAGAAAGGTGAAGAGTACAGGCAGGAGGAGGAGGAGGAGCGAGGTAAATGAGGCAAAGGAAACATGAGTAAGAGGTGTAGGTGAGGACGCAGGAGGTGTAGCAGGAGGCTGATGAACGAGCCACCAGAGAGTGGAGAAAATGAGCAGAGCTCTCACTCTGCTGATGTTTTAGTGTCCTGTCATCCAAACAACGCCCTCCGACATTAACAACTTTAAACTACACATTATGCGTGAGTGCTCATATGGATGTGCATGTTTAATTTATTGATCCCAGTGGGAGGGGGTCACTTGGGCCAGATGCAATGGAAGCAGGAGACAGTGAATATTGAACTGCCGACCCTGTGCTCTGCCCCTGCCAGGACCATTTTGGTTAATGTAAGTGAGTGGGAACATTTTAGTCTCTTTGAGAGTCAAGACTTGGTTTCAGGGTTAATGTTTGATTGAGCTGAAGGTTTGGGATCGTAGATGGATCACTGAAGGGGCCTTCCTGGTACAGGCCAGGGGCCCGAGAGGTGAGGGGCCCGTGGAAAAGAGCCAATGTCCATTTTTGGTTTGAAAGAGCTCAGTTAAAAGCCACAAAATAACTACAGACAGACACAAGCATTAAAAAATGCCAAACTAACTGACAGGAAAGAGCTGGAAACCGAGTGTGGGGGCCTCCACTGTCTGCACAGGGGCCCTTTTCCCCTTCATCCGTCAGTGGTCGAGTGTTGCACTGGTTGATCTGATTGCCATAGTAGCTGAGAACAGATGCTATTATCTTTTTTCTGTTCTGTTCCATCCAGGGCCTTCGCCTTTTGTGGATTATTGTAATTTGTTTGCAGGTGCTTTGACTGTGTTCACTTGGCATTTAACTAAGCTGGAGACAGAATTATTAATACTTGCACTGCATGAAAACATGAATAACGACAGGCTCTGCCATTTACGTCTGCGTGAATGTTGCTGCATCAACAGCTTCTCCCCACAGTAGCACAAATTGCGGAGCATAAGTTTACTCAGACTTGTACTGCTGCTTTAATATCTGCTCGCAGCTCCTCCGTGTCTGTGCTTCCACTCATAAGCAGGAACACAGCTCTGTTTGCGGGGACAAACTCTCTTCACGGATCCCTCCCGTTAAAGCAGCGCGTCTTTCATTGTGGTCTCAGACTCTGACCACAGAGTGATGTGTCCTGTTTAGCATAGAGGATCTTTGGAGCTTTCTGCAGCCACAGCTCCCAGCAGCAGCAGCAGCGGACGGTGGGGACAGAGACACCGACTGTGTCCGATGGGATCCATGTCAGTTTAGAGCCGAGGACAGAATCCGGTCCCAGGTGAGTCCTCGTTAAAGCTTTTAATCAGCAGCCGTGTGTTAAATGGCGGTTGGACGCTTACACCGTGCGCGCGCGCACACGTTTGTGGCTGGATGTCCGCAGACAGCACATCAGATTAATTTTTAATGGAGCGACTTTATTAAAACCTTTTCCGCGCTGTCTGAGCGCTGGCGCTCGTGACGTTAATTAGCGCTGGCGGTTAATTGGACTTCCTGTCGCACGTGAAGCGGCGGGGACACAATGAGACTCCAGCCTCAGTTCCTCCCATCAGTGCGTTGGTCCGTGAGGCCTGATGGAGCCTCCGCACCAGTTCAGTGATGGACTGCAGCTGCATGTGTCCCTGTTCCCCCTCATTGAACAGGCAGCAGACTTGTTGTTCTGCTTTTTATCTTACACAATATTTTCCAACCTCAATTTTTAAGATCACAAGCGACATAACAACCTCAATTTGTGGCCACAAATCATCGTCAAGTCATTTCTTTGCTTGAATATGTCCATGTGTAAATCACATTACTGTTATTCTACAGTGGCAAGAAAAAAAGTGTGTGATCTTTCATCTCTAACCAGCTAATCACACACACACACACACACACTATCAGGACGGTGCTGAACACTTCAGCTCCATGAATCCACTGAACCAGTCCTGCTGTGGAGCATCAAGCTGCTTACATCAACATGGAAACATGAGGCAGAGAGGAAACAGTTCCCAAGTTTATCAAGGTCTCAGGATACAGGTCAATTTCAGGATTTGGCGGATTTAGTACAACTACACAATGGCAAAGGAAAGTTCCAAAAACACGTCCTGAAAGTTTCACACGGCTGATTCTCAGCTACTTGTTTGATGCAACTTGCTGCCAAAGGAAGTTCATCCTCTTATTAAACCCAAGGTTCACTTACTTTTCCACACTAGTCATTAACCCGGATACACTGTGTTGCAGGAGTTTGCTGCAGAATTTCTGCAGCGCTGGCTGATCACTGAATGGGCCTTCAGGAGCCCAAAGACAGAGGACAAAGGACTCTGCTTGAAGTGGCCGTTACCGCTTCTTAACAGGAAGTAAAGAACCATCAAAAAACGCACACAGAGACACGAAAAAGCCACAAAGATTTCTCTTTACAGGTCTGTACCCAGGGGCCCATTCGCCTTCCCATCAAATTGATTCCTCTTTCATTTCCATTGGTGCAGACGCAGCAGGCACAGCGCTCCATATGTGCAGGTACCTGAGTGGACTGAATATCAGGAGAGAACTTTTATTGGTGCATGTTGCCTTAATAAAAGCTGCACAACAGTTAGTTTGCATTTCTGATAAATCCTCTTTAGACCATGATATATGAAATTATTTCACACTGAGCTACAAACACGATTCACTGTCTGAACATTACATATGCAAAAGCAAAATGTTTGGAGGAGAACTTCATTCTCCACCCATGTGCCTCCGACTGTAGGGTCATCAGGGCTGCAGCTACCCACAATTCCCAATATTGATTCGCCTTCTTGATTTATTGCAAGAAAATGCAGAATATTCCTGTAATTTTTCACGCAACCTCTAGTATTGAAATACAAAGATGTATTTTTGGGTCATGTGACCCAAAGTTCAAACTTCAGGTTTTGTGACTGGCAGCTGGTTTGGGACAAATACGAGGCCCTGAGAGCTCACAGCACTGCAAATGGAGGAAATACAAGCAAAAAAATCAATTTGACAAAAACCGGTGCAGCTTTAAACGAAACGTGCTGCAACACACCAGGAACATCTAAAAATATACGTACAAATGTTTGTGGCCACTGGTGACATTGCTATGACAGTTGTCTACAATGGTTCTGGGAGGAACCATAAAGTGATGGACAAAACTGGGACACACTTGTTACCATAGTTTCTTACTGGAGCTGACTCTCCCTCAGTGGGTTGGGACGTTAGGACGCTAGCTGAGTAACACGTAAGTTTTCTGGATCCTTATTTTATTTTTTGTATTTCTTTTATTGCTGATGATGGCTGCTGTTAACCTAGTGTTAGTGTTTTGCTAACTACTATCCTGCCAACGTACTTAATCTTGAAATGTTACACGCACATAGTTGACAAGCTGCCTCCCGGAGACATTACTGTTGTTGTCTGTGCTCCTTGCATTTGTGCATTTCTTGGTTTGGTTGTGTTGTTGCTATTTGCGGCGCATTTCTTAATGCTGTGTTTGCCAACTGATGAAGTAGCTTTTTAAATTTTGGTTTTGTGTATTTGCATGTGTGCTGAAAGCTTTCAGGTCATTGTAGATGCAACTTAAAGTCAGAGCCATGAATGCTTTGATTGTGAGACCCAGCAAATTGATGGTGGGGGGATTTAGCCTGATGCGATTTGTTTTGCCTCCAGCTTCATCGTGATGCATTCATATAGTAGATAGTAGATAGTAGATAATAGATGAAAGAAAGAGTTGCATTTTTGCCCTCGGTCAACCTAAAAGGTTAATATGGGCACATGCGAGATGTGATGAAACTCTGAATTACTATAGATTTTATAGAGAATGCTATAATATTTCTTTATATAATATTTACAGGACCTTAGCCTGCATTTTCTGGCCACCAGCCTCTCATCATTTTTTATTATTTGTTTTGTAGTTATGCTGAATTACTTGACCCTCTACCTGAATCCAGTCCTTAAGTTTAGTGTGTATATAGTTTAAAATGGATCGTTATGGAGCTTGAAACACAGCTTAATGATGCTTCTGTCATATTCCTGAAATATTCACAACCCGCAGCTTCACACATCCTGTGTAATTTCTGTGTGATGCTCCTGGTAGTGCAGTAAAAACCAGCTCTCAGTGCTGATGTGATTTCTGCATTTGTTGCTGTGTGAGGGTGCCACACACACACACACACACACACACACACACACGCACACACACGCACACTTTCCTGCCTCCTTCCTTCCTGTTCTGTACGGTTTCCACCTCCTCCATCCATCCCTTCATCCATTTAGGATGCTTGTCTGTACTCGACACCTTCTCCCTCTATGCTCCTCTTCCTCGGCAGAATAGTGGAGGAGAAAAAGTGTTTGATTAAAGCCGCATCTGTTCACACGCACATACGGGGGGGGGGGGGGAATCAGCGGCGCTGCAGCAGCGGATCGCTTGGCTGTCGGACGCAGAGGAATAATAATTAGTAAGATATTGAAGAAGAATGCTGGGCCTGCAGTAAGGAGGCAAGCGGAGGACTACAAGAGGAGAGAGGGAGAGAGAAGAAGAAGAAGAGCGAATTAAATTGACTATAATCTGATCAAGAAGAAGAAAAAGAAGAGAGGAAAACTGCAGAGCAGCAGCTGTCTTTTTTTTTTTTTTTTTAGAGGGAGATGATGGTGACAGCATTAGTGGAGGAGGAGAGAAAGGGATGAGCGAGGATCAATAATCCTCCCTCCTGCCTCCTCCTCCACCTTCATCCCTCCATCACCTCTGCAGGAGCAGCTGAAACCTGTGAGACTCTGCTGTGTGGTTTTTATTCCCTCATTTTTTTTTCCTCGCTTGCTGCATCGTGTCTGTGTCAGTGCATTGTCATGTGTGTCATTTGTGTGTAACTGTCGCCTGTAGAGGGTGTGTGTGTGTAGCCTGTGTTAACTGTTCACTGTGTGATTCATGCATGTTTGTATATGATGTGTGCAAAACGTGTGGGCTGTATGAAGTACTGTGCATGTACTGTGCGTGTGTGTGTGTGTGCGTGCGTGTGGCAGATAACATGTCTGTAAAATTGGCCAATTAAAATAGTCCTGCTGCTGTTAAATTGGACTAGAATTATATGAAAGATCATAAAGCAGAGAACACAGTTCAAAGCGCCTGCACTGTGATGAAATCAGTGTTGGTATAACCAACATTCTGTGCACAGATTCATTTCAGACGGTAAATGGCCAGTTGTCGTGGAGGCAGATGTCGCTGGGAATGAGCAGATATAGGCCACTATTGTAGAACTGTTCAGCTCTACAACTGGGCAAAATCATTCCTTCTAAAAAAAAAAACCTATTGCAATTCATATTTTGGCCACTGTGTGAGAGCACAAACACATGGCCAACACCAGCATATCATGACTCATTACCCAGCAGCCAACATAATCATTCATTTACAGTTTGAGTCCATTTTTAAGTCCATGTTTGGTCTCTACCAACCCCTCAGAGAAACCGCTATCCGCTAAATACTGCACTAGATGCGGCCTCTTAAAAATCTTATTTCAGGTGAATCAGAAATCTTGTTCGATTTTATGTCGTCTTAGTGTTGGCAAACTTCACACGATAATGTCAAAGAGCCTGTGCACCAAACCAACCATTTATGACACCTAATGCATGACTGCTGATTGGACAGGTTACAGTGGCTGCTTGGAATCAATTATCTGCTACAGCAGAACCACATTAATGGTCAAAAACCCCAACAAGATGGACAAGAGGGAATTTTCCCCAATCGAATTGAAAGGTTGTTAGTTCAGTCATTTCTGCAACTACAGCAACCGAGAGAAGCGAAAGCTGCGGACGTTTTTAGAGACCAAACTCTGTACATATTCAGTTTCTGTACATGTTTTATGTAAACATTAATAAGAACATGGAGCCAGAGTCCGTTTATTGACTGACAGGACATCATAAAGACGTAGATTAAGCCTGTTTCTGTTTGTAGTTAGAGCAGATTGTAGTTAGAGTCAGTCACTTTGCAAGATGGCCTGTGGGCACTAAGCCCAAACCCCCAATGTCAAAACAGAGTCATCAATAAGACAAAAAGAGGAATGAACTCTACAGTAAAGAATACTAACTGGCTTCCTGTATTTAAAAAAAAAAAAAAAGAGAGAGAGCATATGAGAGAGAGAGCGATGGTGGTCGGTTAGTGAGTCATGAATAATTGAATGTGCTTAATGGGAAGAGATATAAAAGCTAAATCTGTTTGGCCGCTTTGCAATCCACACCAAAGGGTCTAGACATTTCCACTGTGCATGGACTGACCGTGATGCTGCAGTGTCTCAGTCTAAAACCGTTTGTAAGCAGCACACGAGTGGTGAAAAGTGTGTGTACGGATAAATCTGTAACTTCATGGTTGCTGCCTATAACGTCAATTATAAAAAGTAAAATGTTCTCAGACTAAGTATTTTTTCACATCAAAACATCCAGTCTTGTAGTACATCCAGGTCTCTTGACTGCTGTGTTGTTTATATGGTCATTACACACAAATGTGATTATTACCCGTGAAACAAAACCATGATTTGTCCCTAACTTTAACTGAAGTACATTGCCTAAGCCTAACGACACGTGGGAATTCTTAGCCAAACTCGGATCTCTGGTGTGACAGTCCTTGGCTTTGCATTCCTGCCATCCTCCCCAACTATCATGCACAATGACTTAAAAAGTATCGCATCTGAACATAATCTATCTGGCACATAATGTTTCATAGCCAATCACGTTTGCAGTCAAGTTATATATGATAAATAGATTTTTTCTGACACAGGGCTTGTTTAATGTTGTATGGAATCAGCTGTGATTGGCGAGAGGAAAAAGTCTGTGTGTTATTTGTCTGAGCAAGTTATGACCAACACTGACATGCTATAGTTTGATCACTTCTACTACTTGTAGTAATTAGGACCAGAGCAAAGCTAAGTAGTGATGTTAAAGAAATTCATGTGAGGAAGTTGCGGTGGCGCATGTTCATTATTGGAACCGTGGTGGAAGATAAATTGCATAAAAGCAAAATGCTGTCAGACACGTACATCCTTACTAACCGTAGTAACCACCCGCTTCATGTTGTGTTACGATCATTAAAAAACGCAACATCTCCGATTAGAACCCTGGTCTCTTGTTGCTGAAGTGTCAGGGTTTCCTTTGTACTTCAGTGAAACACAAACTGGTACCTTAAGCATCATGTAACGTAGAAGGACTTAACAAAGGGGCAAGTTTTGATTCCTCGGTAATGAGATTGGGCTGGATATACCAGCCTCCAAAAAGCTGCTATTTCAAGAGAATCTCCTTTTGGCGGTGTGAAAGCACAGGGACCAAGCTCCCAGGATCAGCACTGGGCAGTGGGGCAAATTTAGCATGGTGGTCAATGTGGCATTGCAACTCCTGTCTCATTCATTGTGCACCAAAAGGAGGCCAGTGTGCTCTATGAGCCCAAAACTGCAGAAACATGTGGATCATCTTGGTTGTTAGAGGTTGGAATAAAGAAGGATTTGTTTTTTTCTTTTGTTTTTTTGGGGGGGGCTTCTTGGGGGGCCACTGAAAATCTGACATAGGAATGAATCCAGTATCCAGGTCTTATAATGCACCCATGGTTGTGACAGGTGACCTTCAGTTGGTATTTAGGTTGGTGGACTTGGTAGGCGATTACGTAGTGGCAGGAAGTGGTAGCAGCAGCAGCAGCAAACACAGATGCATCAACAAATACTTCAGAATAATGAAAAATATAAGACATTTCATGTACTAAGCTCTGATTCATTTCCAACTGTCATAGTGTGCAACACCTGACCTTTTTGAAGTACTGAAAAAAGTCTTGGGTTTGAATGATCCATTATGACAAATCACAAGCTTTACTACAATGAGTCCTGCATCACCACTAGGCACGACTCTAGAGTTTTTAGTGGTTTTGTCTTTAGATAGTGTATTGAAATGATAATTTGCAGAAAACTGTACGGGACTAAGTAGCTAAAGATAGACAGAAAGAAGTAAAGCTGTGTGACAAGAAGAGACAAAATGGAAAGAAGGAAACTGAGAAGGACAGAAAGAGGTGGATGAAGACAGATGAGGGATAGTGATAGAGTGTGGGAGGAGAGGCTGATGGTGTGTGATGATTTTTCTAGTCTCTGATGGAGCATGTCATTGGTATTTATGGCCTGAGAAATCGCACACTCCTAGCAACCACAGAGGAAGAGAAAGAAATAAAAGGGATGGAGATGAGAAGTAACAGCAACATGAATAAAGACGAGAAAAGAAAAAGATCAGGAACAGAATGAACAGAGACAGCAGAAAGATTAAAGACAGAGGAGGTAAAGAAGGCAAACAGGTGAGAACTCAAATGAAAACCAAAGTGAAAGTAACGAGGTAAAATAGGAGGCTGATGATACAGTGGAAGTACCATAAGCTTATTTTTCCTGTTGACTCTCGCTCTTTTCTTCTGTTTCCCGTTGTCTTATCTGTCCTTTTTTTCCCTCTTCTTTTTCATGTAACTGGTGGAAGACGTGAGGAAGGATCTAGGGGCAGCAGGAAAATGACGGTGAATCCTAAACGCCTTGAGGTATCCAGGAAGACAACATGAGAGTTAACTTTTGCTTAGCCCTTCATCTGACAGAGCAACTGCAGGAAGCCTGGCTGAGTCCTGCAGCTGAACCCATACGCCAGGACGAAGTGAACCTCTCCTCTTCCATATTTGTCAGAAGATGATCTTCAGCATTGGGTTACGTTTTCAGTTTGCGGACCTTTGCGTTGTGCTGACTTGCCAACATTTTGTTGCACACTGTTCAGATGAAGGAGAAAATCTGATCTGAGTTGACTTATTTCTTGACCTGCTTTAAAAACCGACCCCAGGATTTTATTATGATGCACTGCAGAGAAGCGGGTGATTGCTAAGGTAGTTTCTAACTTCATGCACGGTGGTGCAGACTGTGTTTCTGCTGCAGCACTTTGGGGATAATTCTGGCATTGGATGCTGGGAGGGAAAACAATCAGTTGGACCACTTGTGTTGAACAATCTGCAGTTACTCAACAATGACAATGATGATATGTTTGACCTAGATGGAAGAACTAAGTCTCTCTAAGCTTCCACACCTTCTTCTTGAAAACAAATGTTTTGATCCTCTGCATGGATTGCAGAGGCTGGACACGACTGTCTCACTGACAAACAGACTTTTCTGACTGTTGGAGGGGAAGAAGACAATCTTTACCGTCTTCAGAAATTAGTTTTCTGTTTTAATTCGCCATGGGCCTGAACCCAAACACGAACACCTGACTGAACCAGGGGATGGGTGACGACTCCATAAATCTGTCCAATTGGAGCACATGGTGTCGAGGTCCATCTTGATCTTCAAATCCGAACTCAAACAAGGAAAGTCCTCTCCCCCCCACTTACCTCTGGTGGGGGGGAGGGTGAAGGGTAGTTTAGATTTTGGGGTGTAGGGGTTAGAGCCATAGGGTCTAGCTTTGTAGTTACTTAGGTTAGGTTTTAGGCTGTATATTGACAGAGTAAGGCAGCGCTGCTGTGGGTCTAGAAAGTAGTTTTAGATTGTAGGTCAGCTGCAAGTTCCTCTGTGTGTTGTCTTCTCCGTATTTAATCAGTTGTGTTAGTTTGATTCTTTGGGCTGTGGGCTCGTTTTCCTTGATCAGCCCCTTTGCTATCTAACACTTGTACCAGCTGTGACTCAGGCAGTGTTTTCTTGAGTGCAGACGTTTAGCATTTAGCCTCAGAGCTAACTGGCACTATATGACCTGGATCTAACAGCATTTAAGTTCTTAAGTTGAACCTTTAGAATTGGTGAGTTTTGGTTATTTTGCATCCGTGTGCTAGCTCTCAGACCAGCTGGTCATGGATGCTAATCAAGGCCCAGGCCAAGGCAGCCCGGAAAGCCCTAACCGGGCTGTGGAGTACCTTCTTGAACTCAACAACATCATTGAAAGCCAGCAGAAGCTTCTAGAAACCCAGCGGCGCCGGATTGAGGAGCTGGAGGTCCAACTAGACCGGCTCAGCCAGGAGAATAAGGACCTACGTTTGGACCGGCAGCCTGTCGCTCCTCCTCCACCTGCTCCTCCTCCTGAGCCTCCTCTCCCTCCTCCGCCACCACCACCACCCCCAACTCAGAACACATCAGCATCTGTTTCTATCAAGAATCACCACCACCACCACAACAGCCAGCACCAGGCTCCTCCCCAGCCTCCATCCTCCATCCCCCTCCACCACAGCCACCACCACCACCAGCATCATCAGCAGCAGCACCACTCCTCCACGCACCACTCCTACAACAGCACCAACAGCATGAGTACGACTCCTATCACAGCTCCTGCCGCGGCTTCAGTGCCTACTTCCATCTCCGTCCCAACTCAAATCCCAGCTCCGACCTCTTCCCCAGGCCCAGCTCCGCCTCCCCCTCCTCCAATCCCGCCCAGGGATCAGCCACGGGCCCACAGCCGGCTGACCCGGATGCCCTCCACTAGCACAGGCACCAACACCAACTTTGTAGAGAAAGAGAAAGAGAGGCTTGAGCGCCTGCACAGAGCCAACGCTTCAAACAACCACCACGCCCACACCCTCCACCACCACAAATCGTAAGTTAAACTATAATTACTACAACCAAAGCCAAAGGTAGCACAGGAAAAAGGTAAACTGGATCTCAGCAGTGGGTTGAAAAGAATGGAGTCCACCTTCGAAACCCTGGCAGGCAGGAGTTCCTGTTCTAGAATCACTGGTAAATAATGATTTGGGTTGTAAATCTTGAGACAAAGTTGATTTTAGATGACGTTTCCTCGTCTTAAAATCATGACCTAGGACGACTTTTCGAGTTCCTTGTATGTTCTGTTTCAAAGCCGCAACGCTGGTCTGTTTTGTCGCCTCCAATGTCTCCTAACCTGGATCCCAAACAAAATGGAACACAGACTTGGCTGCCAGCCCCTTATCCCACTGTCCGGTTTGCCAGAACTTGTGTTAATCTTTGACTTTGATCACTACTAACTTTGCAGCTTCTTTCATGCAGGTTTTGTGCACGTCTAGAAATATGTGTATATATATACATATACATGCAAAGTCTGACCTGAAAACACTGTTTTGCTTGATTATTTGCTGCAGCAAAAATGCAAGCAGTACTTTAAGGCCGTAGAGGCGAACGTGATTAATTGGAAAGTGTTTTGCGCTCAAACAATACAAGTGGTGATTTGTTAAGTTTACCTTTGAAGTCCTCCAATGCACAGGGGCAGCTGATGCCTCTGTGCATTCTTTCCATACTGACTTAGTGTGATTTGTGCTGCACAGGCTTGATAATTATTCATTCCTTTATCAGCTAGTAGGGCTACAGAGTGGAAGGGTGTAGTGGGAACTTGCATGCTGCAGGAGAGCAGAGTGCGTGAGACTCGAGAGACAGACAAATTAAATGACTACAGCATCTGTAACACTGATAATTGGTTGAGCAAAAACTGAACTGTGTTATGTAATGGATATTTTCCAAGCTACGATTGGTTGTTCTCTGAGGATGTGAAGAAAACTCTGCTTTATGTAAAAGGGAAGTTGTTTGCCACACTAATCACCATGGTAACCACTTACTAGGGACTGTAGCTCACTAGATGCCTCTGTTGTCTTTTTGTTCTCATATTTTATTTTCATTTTTTTTCACTCTGAATACATTTTCAGTCTGTTCGCTGCTTGGATTTGGATTTGTTGCCTGGCAACATTATCTTAAGAGCATCCAACCAGGAAGCGTTGAGAAATATGGAGCCTGGCGGCCGTCTGTTGCAGTTGTCTTTGTGTACAGGGCCTTGCGGCGCCATAGGCAACGGGATGTAGAGTTGCAGTTGTCCCGTGTGTCTACCAGGCGCTTCCTTTGTAACTGGTAGCACTGAGCTGCAGTCTGGGGAAAGCACTGGTCAATGCAATTGCTGTTGCTCAGCAACTGTGGAAAACCTGTTTGAAGGACAACACGTTCACGAACAGTTGAAACGGTATTTACCTCAATCGGTGCTCAGACTGCTTGAAGCTTTGCAAAGCTTGCACCACTGTTGGGAACATAGAGCAATCTCCTCCTTTCCACTGCAATCATGCAGGGCAGTAGAAGAGAAGCTCCCGACAGACCTGCAGAAATGAAAGCTGGGGAAACGCAGTGATGACTCATGGAGACAGAATTAATAGTACTCTAGCTTTGTCTTGTAAGCTCTCATACATGCAGCTGAAAAGTAAAACTGATTGTGCACAGAAGTACTTACAGTAGAATATGACTCAGACTTTCTGATCTGGGCTTATCTGAGACATCAAAGTGCAGGAAACAGATCCGCTTATCACTGAGTCACGGGGCATTTAGGTATAGCTGAAATTATGGGGAAAAGCTGACCTCAAACTTGCAACTGATGTAACAGGCAGAGAACAATGATAGAGTCTGACAGCTGTGAAGATGAGGCTGATTCGTCGGGAAAACCACACAGTACCATCAGCTGCTCGCTGCCTCTTCAAGTGACTGAGTAGGATCCAATAAATCCCACACTGCACAGGGGCAGATTACGGCACGGAGGCATGGCAGCATGTTGCAGAGCTGCCCACACTGTTTTGTAGTGATTTCGCACAGGGCCTGATGCAGCAAAATGTAAAACACCCTCACGGATTCATCCTGCAGCATCTTGCAGCGCCTCAGGCGGAAGCAGTACAAAGCAAGGTGCATATAAGAGGCAGCACTGAGAACAGCAAACACAAAGCACCTCAAACATGCCTGGTTTTCTCATTTTGTCCTGGTCTTAGACAGGAAACAAGGGCAACAAGTGGGACCTGAACCACAGACACGAGTCTGAAGCATCAGAGACATAAAGTACATGGAGTTTTAATCAACGGTGAGGTTTAAGTCGGAAAACTGGTTCAGAGACGACTGATTGCAGCCATTTTTAGATGAACGTGTAGAATTTCCCACAACACATGGATCCAATGATTGATTGGATGATAAAAACAAGTCATACTCGCTTCACTGTGGTGCAAGTAGCTAACAGCCAGTTAACTTAAAACAATGCCGGTGTAACTGCTCAGCTCAATCACAGAAGCACAGCAGCAACTGTCAACTCCTCTCAGAGCAGCTTGAGGAAGACGTTTCAAACTTAAGTGTAGTAAACAGAATAAAACATGCACAACACTGCTATGATCCTCAAACGCTGTTATTAAAGATTTAGGAGTGGAGACGAGTGGAAACGGTGAACTCACCATGCAGCAGCACGTCAGGCTGTAGTATAAATACAGTATTTGTGCAGGAAACAATCTGTGTGCTTTTGTTTTACTCTCAGACTGTGATGCACATGCAGGCTCACAGATTACATTTAGGCTGCACATTATGAAAACCTTCAGTGTGAGTCATCAGTGCGCAGATGAGATTTGCACATGTGATTGTCAGGAGGCCATAACCATCATTGGACATCGGCGCTTTTACATGCTATTAATCCAAATGGGCTGCGAATGACCGAACCGTTATGGTAATGAACACAGAGAAAGAGTGATGATGTTCTGCAGTGTGGGTGTGAAGGAGTCAGATCTGTGGGATTCAAACAGCAGAAGAGAAAAGAGTCAAATGTAAAAAAAGAAAAAGAGAAATTTAGAGGCTGAGCTATTCACTTTGGTTTTGCAAAACCATTTCTTTATTTAAATTTTTCCTTCTTTGTGACTCTAACATTGTGTGATCTGTGTATCTGTGACAGTGATGCAGCTTTCAGGCCTTTTCTTATCAATGTGTCATTGGAAGAACAGGCAATACACAAATTCTCGGGTTGGAGGAAGCAGAGTGGGACACTCTGTTACATTAGAGGACAGCAAGTGCCTCCACAGGCTGGTATTGTCATTGCTGGTGCAAACAGTCTCCTGAAGCAGTGCTTCTACTTGGACTCTACATCTTTTTCCCCCTCGCAGAAGAAAATATGAATAGTAAATGTGGGTGGGGTAACGTGTCAATGTAAGTGATTACAAAAATACATGGATTCATGAAATGTGTGTCGACGTGTTGCATGTTGGGATAGAAATTAACGGTACACAAAGATTCAGTGCCTGGGACAATTTGGGGACAATAACTAAATGACCTCAGTGCATGGATTTACCTCTTAAAGGTTAAGTAGAGCAGTTAATAAGAAAAGAAACTTGTGGAGCAGCTTTTTCTCTCTGAGGCTGAGTGATTGTCAGCCAAGTGTCCATGTCTGAGACAGACATCAGACATCTCAGTTAAAGTCAGTTACTCCTGAACTCAACCGGACAACATCAGTGCTCGTTTGACTACCGACGTAAAAATGCTCTGTAAATTAACAGCAGAGTCCCCATCAGCAGCAGACAGAGGAGGACAGGGATCAGTGCTAGGGACTGAATTCATGTTCATTCCTCTTAAACTTCCCCCAGTTTCCATGTGATTAAGGAGAGTCACTGAGTCTATGTGGGGACTTTGCTGTTAGATATGATGAATAAATTCTCACTCAGTTCTTAGTGTATTTGTCTGGTCCAACAGTCCTGCCGTGAATCCTCCTTCATGAAGGTGATAAAGTTCACTTTGTGTTCACACTGTTTTTTCTGCTGTTTGACTGTAGATTTAGTTACGTCCAGTCCTCACTGATAAACTTAATGTGGTGCAGAAAATAATACAAAAAACATTTTCATAACGTGCAGTTTCCAGCCAAATAATCAACCCTGATATCAGATTCTGCTCTAGCTGCTATAACCATTTGTTCTGCTCTTCATTCGTCACCTTACAGCTCAGTACAGAAACAGGTTCCTGTTGGAAGTGGGTTATTTCTCTTAAAGCGAAGCATAATGTCAGCGTTTCACCGTAAAACAGAGCTAAATACTCTTAAGACGTGATCTAGAAATCTGCTCATAATATGAATAAAAGCAGTCAAACTGATAATGTTGCTGTTACAGTACTAAAGGAATCTGAATTGTTCACTGAGGAAATGTAGATGCACCACATTCCTTTAACTTGAATGGAACAAGCTCTTGCTCATATTGTGGACCGACTTCATATCACTCTGTAAAACACAGATTACCAGTGAAGACCGGCCTATTTAGGGGGGAGGAGTAAAGCTCTGCAGTGCATACCCCGAATTATTATATTGAAATATTATTGATGAATGAAAATGTAAATTTTTATTAAATGAATTGTTAAGGCATTATATTATTATTATTGTTGTTGTTGTTGTTATGTTGTTATATTTTAACTGAAAAAGAAAAAAGAGCTTAATGGGAAAATAATTGATAGATTATTTGATTAATTGAAACCATTTTCTGTAGCCAAAGCAATTCACAGGGAAAGAAAGTGACTCTAAAATCACCAGTTGGCTCAATAAAGAGCGAGGAAACGTGCACTGCTATCAGATCAGCAATTAGCACATAACCTGATTTGAGGTTTGGAATCTGTGTCGGTTCAGAAAAAGTTGTATTGTTGCATAACTGCTATCAGGAACAGCTTCACTGACCTTCATTGGACTCCAACCAATCATTTGCGCACATGTGACAGGTTCCTGTTTTCCTGTCTGGCTGTACAGATGTCATTTCCACCCTGTCTTTCTTTGCCTGCACTAACATGTCTTCTCTGCTCCACATTGGATTTTCAGTCTCTTTTTCCACTCGCTTAATAACCAAAGTGGACGCAATGTGGACAGGATATTAATTTTTGCTCCAGATGTTTGCCCCATCCCCCACACACCTACACACCTTACCTGTCTCCTGTCTTTGTAAACATCTGCTGACATCTTGTCCTCTGTGTGCTGATGATGATAACAGGAGTGTAAATGAGCTCGGTCAGCAGCACTTCTGCACCAGGTGTGTGTGTGTGTGTGTGTGTGTCTTTGTCCCATCACTTCAGTGTCCTGGAAACCTCCTAAATGTAGATGCTCAGGCCGATACTCAGCAAGCCAGTGTTCTAAAACCCAATCAATCAATTATCACGGATTTCTGACAACAAAAAGTTTTGGATTATATCTGATATTTTTTTACTGTTTGTAAAGATGTGTGTGTGTGTGTGAGCCTAGAAGCTAAACGTCTTGATTTAGCAGTTTATTGATGGATTGAAAGCACCTCATCAGCGCAGACTGTTGCCTGATAGCTGAGCTAAACATGTTTCCAACTTCAGACTGCACCAATTAAACAGTTCCGATCAGACAGCAGGCTGAGTAAAGACAAGCACACGGGTCTTTGTAATGAGGTCAGTTCACACCAGGTTGTGCTGTATATGTACAAACCCCCAGATTAGGTTGCATCTCATACATCTGTCAATGTTTAAAGTGAACAACTTCAAAGTCACGTTACAGGTTTTAATGTATCTTTGCTTTGTGGAGTCATTAGAATTTGGTTTCGATACGTTTTGTATCTGTGCAGCTCTGAAGCCCCTCGCACAGTCTCCCTCTCCCAGATAAGCCACCTGTTTGAAGATTAAATACGTCTGGATCAATGTGTTAAAACCTATCAGGGCCATTGATCAGCTTGTTCATTGATCACTAATTAATTAGTTTTCTTCTATGGCTGAGCTCTGCTTCACCGTAGACAACCGTCTTTCCGCTGAGAGCTACTTTTTCAAAATGAAAATGTCTGAGAGCTACTCGTGTTTTCTAACATTTGATCTCATAGATTATTTCAACCCAAACTGACGAGCTGCTTTCCTGAACCATTGCGAAATGTTGGTGTGCACAACTCACATTTTACATTAAAACATCCCAGAATATTGCGTTCAGTGTGTGTGTGTGTGTGCATACTTTCTATTGTATTCTCTTACCCGTGTGGGCGCCAGCGGCAGCTTTGTGCATGTGCGATTCATTTCATTTGCAGCCTGGATGCTGCAGAGGGGTGAACATCTCCCGCTCAGACTGTGGCTGGGAGGGGCTGCTGGCCGAGGACTGGGCCACATAAGAATTCCAGTTCCCTTTCGCCTGATTAAAGCACCATTGCACACCATCAAATAAGAGCGTAGTATCATCACGTTCCTTACCAAAACGTATTTAGGAGACAGATTTGGCCTTTGAGTGCTTTGGATTGTGGGAGGGGCCTATGGCAGCGCTCATAGTAAGAACCAAGAATAAGAACGATACACACTTTCACGTCAGCGTCTCCATGAAGTCGCTACATTTGTTGTTAATCCCTTTTTTGAAAAAGAGTCTAGAGGGGACTGAAAACTGGCTAAATGTAGTGACATGTTCGTTAAGTTGGCAACACTGACATATGAAGCCTGACAGTTCATTCATAACTAATTTTCAAATAATCCTCTTGTGTAAGATTTGATTAGAAATACATGTCGGTCTCTTTGCCGAGTGACCACTCAAATTTGACTAATCAGGTTTTCGTGGTGAAAACTTGATTAGTGGTCTTTGGTGAGCTACTTGGAAAGTGCTGTTGGAGACCCCCACTGTAGAGTAACACAGTTGTAGCTAAACCTTAAATTATGTGACTTGCTCCTGCTTTGTCAGAGTCGTCTCAGTTGTTTTCAGCATCTAATTTAGTTCTCAAACCCAGTAACAGCAGACAGAAAGTGACTGAATGTAAGAAGCTGCAGGTCGGTGGAGGACTTTCTCACATAAGTCTGGTCTTTGTTGTGAAATTAACCATCAGTACATATTGTTTGTCGTGTTAAATAATAAACAACGCTTGGATAAAAATGAAAGCAGACTGTAAATAGTGTGAGGCTGAGAGCTGCATAGTAATGAACATGAGGAACATCTGAACCAGGCGCAGACGCATCAGAAGTCAAACCTACACACATACAGGTTTAACCACTGTGGCTTTGTGGTAAAACTGATGTTGTGCTACATTTTTGACTTATAATTGGCAAAACACAGACAAAATTCATTATCTAAGCTAGTTTGTGATAAAGGGAGAAAAATACCCACTTTGTGTCCAGGCCGTACGCTTTTCCCCGACACATCGTGACACACTTTGGATGGATTACTATACATTTTGATTCAGAGTCAGAGACTCTCACACAAATACTTTCAATAGCTTTTCTCCTAGTGTAGTTAACGTTTGTCCCGTTCTTTGGCTTGTGTCTAAGTCCCTGCAAAGCCACCTAGCTGGCCACCATAAGCATCATTTGTTGGGCTTAAAGGTCCTTGCTCTAAATGTCAGCATGATGCTCTCTGTGTGAGCATCATAGCTGCAAAGCTGCCAATACGACTTAAGTGATGCTCTTTAATGTGTCTTGCAGATTGAAAAGTGTCTCGTCTTTGTTCTATTCCAAGGATCATTTGAAAGAGTGTGACATTGACCGTCTAGAGAAAAACACAGACAGTCTGAGGAATGACTGACAGCACAGAAATAAATCGAAATGCAACTAAAAAGAGTCATTCACCGTTTATTTTTTCTTTTTAAGGACACTTGTACAAAATTGACAAAGTCTTCTCGTTCTTATAAGGTTTTCTGCATCTCTGCACAGTCTCAGAAAGTTTGGTCTGTAAAACATTCACTCAGCTTTCAGACAGTCAAGCTGATCATTTTAAATCTTCTCACTCCTTTCATACTAAAAAACATTTTAATTACATCATTTCTCAAATAATTTCCTGTCCATTTTAATCCTGGCAAGTTACAGAAATTCAAAATCTCCTAATAATGTGTCCCCTCCGGCTCACTGTAGCCTGCAACTGCACAATCTAATTAGAGCCGCTGTGTGTGTGTGTGTGTGTGTTGTTAGTGTTGTTTAACATTTTTGTGAGCACATTGTGGTAATATTTCGGTGGGTTCTCGCACGTTCAGTGGGCTGTGTGAGGGTAAAGATTAGAATTCAGGTGAGAACATGCATTATGTCAGTGAGTGTTTCAGTGTGTATGTGAGACAGGAGTTCGGTGATAACGGCCCTGTTGACTCATAGTGTAATCATTCTACAGCTGACACACACACGCTTCATCATTTCGTACATTGTGCACAGTGTCATGCACCCCCCCCAACCCCCCTCACCCCCCCCCCCTTCTGTGGGTCCATCTGTCTGTTATATTTGGCACCATAAATGAGACATGGAGCCGGATGATCGTGGTAGTGGAGGGAGGTTTAGGAGGAGGGATAAATGCAGCGTTGTCATGGCAACAACACGGTAGGCTAAGGAGGAGGTGGAGGTGGAAGGAGAAAGTGTCAGTGGTTTCACAACGGCAGACACACTCAGCTCCTCTGCGGCTTTTCCCCGAGCTCGCTCACACACAGACACATTTACGTTTCCAGCTGAGTCGCTATGAGCGACGGTGACGTCACAGTGATGGAGCAGGAGGGTAAATGCTTCGAGGCTAAGAGAGTAGGGTTCCGGTGCTGTATGTGAAATGAATCACTTTAACAACCAGGTAGAGGTTAATGTGCAGGACGTGTGAAACCATGAATTCTCGCCTCCTGTGTGAACTACAGAGGGCGCTGTGGAGCAAATTATGGAAGCACCCAGGAAGGAGTCTGTAGAAGAAGAAAGCAGGCAAAGCTGGTTGTGATCATTTCGTGTTAAAGTTGGGTTCTGATCGATTTAAATTCTATCTTTAAGTTTGGTCTTTGTAAATATGTAAGGACGTTAAAAAGGAAACAGTCAAGTCAGCCAGTCAACACAGAGCCGTGCTGGGTCAGTAACTGTGGGGTTCTGCTAAGTCTTCGTCATGAAGCAGGCCGTGGTCATCAGCCTGCTATGGACGTGAACATGTTAGTGTGTAAAATCATGTGATTTTAAGGATTACACAACACATTTAACACACTACAACATGTATCCTGTTTGTAAAACAGCTACTCTTCATACTTTGACTTCAGTGGATTTATCTGAGAACTTTAAAGCTACTAGTTACTTGTCAGATTCAGATGAGTAATACAAAGTATTAGCCTGTAAGGTCATTTAAATCAGCCTCATTGTTACCAGCTGAGTATTTATGATCTAATAATATCATAGTATCAACAGTGTATACAGAGCACTTTGTTTTTCGTAATTCAACAATATTTTGAGGCGAATACATAAGTGCGTCTGCGGCTGGTGCAGAACCCTGCTGCACGTTTTCTGCCTAATAGTCCAAGGCATGAACACATTACCCCGATTTTATCTTCTCTCCATTGGCTGACAGTCAAACTAAGGCACTGAATGGTCTTGCTCCACCTTATTACCCGACCTCCTAAAGCCATATAGGCGATGGAGATCATTGCACTCAAAGGAGCAGAGCCTCGCACCAGATACAAGACATTGGGTGACGGTGCTTTCTCTGTAGTAGCATCTACTCTCTGGAACAATCTTCCACCGCAACTGCGTCTGGCCCCAGATTTAAAGCCTTTTAAATCAGATCTCAAAACACACCTTTTTAAGCAGGTGTTTCATTTAGTGGAGCAGTAAGACATCATATGTATTTATTTATTCATCTATTTTTGTCTTTCTATTTATTGATTGGTTTGTGTAGAGCATAAAGGCCAGTTTTTAGAAAACTAGGACTTTTGGAGTTGTAAATCCTGTAAAGTATTTTAGTTTAAACCTGGCCTCCTGCACAGTATGGCTGCTTTAATGGAGCCTGTTCTGTTCGTCATGAGCCTCTATTCACCTGAGTGTAAAGCACTTTAATCTGTTTTATTTGTGAATGTTTAGTTACATAAAAGCACATTAATCAGCATGTGAAGTCCTGTTGTAAAAGCTGCTATTTGGCAGCACATCTCACAGCACACAGATGGCACAGAGAACATTCTGGCAGCCAGCTGATGTGAGTTTTATTTCTCGCTGCATCTGTCCGGCCCTTATACTCAACACCAGAGTTTAAATAAAGGCTGCATAGAGATTCCGAGCGATCCCAAGACACTTGAGATGAGACTTTCATTCTCCGCCGTCTGGATGGTCAACAGGTTCCACATACTGCAGCTCAAAGCCCTGAGACATTTACCTGGTTAAATATAGTTAAATAAATTAAAAGTAAGCAACTGAAGATATAAAACGTGAGCGCTTTAACAAACCTTAGTGCTATTTGACATGACATCAGTTCCATCAGAACTGTCTGAGCTCACCCTGTGTGCACTTCACATCTATTGTGTGTGTACAAGAAGGTACAAACTTTTCATTCAGTTCATTTTCATCTTGAACAGATGTGCGTTTTGGCTTCCGTGGCTTTGAGCAAACCAGGAAGAAATAAGTCCAGTTTACGTGACTAAACCTTCGGATAATCAGCCCTGGACGACTAAAAACCTTCACAGAGACACAACTTGCACGTTAGGCTAGGATTCGTCAGTAAGCCTGAAAAGCTGAACTGTTGTTCTGCTGGCCATGGAGTTGACTCCGGTCATTTTGATGTCATATCAAACTGTAAAAGTGTGTAATGGTTTGGAATCTCTCCAGAGTAGCTGTTGTTGCACCACCTAAAAACACAAGTCCAGGCCAAAATGTCCTCTACACCAAATGACAAAAGACATTTATCCTGGCTTTCCACACTGGGCCCGTGAGCGCTGTGTGACCTGACGCCTCGATGACAGATTGATGTTAACAGTCAGAGCCTTTTAAAACAAAAATGATTCATTTCAGGCTTTAAGATTCACCGCTGCTGTGGTGAAGGTTCGGCAAGAGTTTAGACACAAAAACTTGTGGTCGGGCTGAGAAAAGATAAAGATTGGATTTGAAATGAACACTTTGGTCTAAATTTAGTAGCTTGATAAAACGAAACCCTCAGCAGGGTTTGGGGAAAGATCCTGGACAGTCAGTGGCACTGCTGGTTTCAGACGTTGTCAGGTGTTGTCCTTTGTCTTGGGAGGACTCCTGTCAGTACGTAAACAACTGTCTGTCGGTTCTTCTTCCTGCTCCAATCTTGTTGAAACATCCATGAGATGTGGGCGAGTCAGTCAAAGGCCCTTCTGAAAAAGTGAGGACAGACTTGGTATAAGGGTCAGGGGCTAAAGAAGCCCCTGTGTCAATGAAAGTGACGTATATGGAAATATGAATGTGTCTTGAGATCAGCGGTGCACTATGTCTCGTATCAATGGTAGAAAATGTCTGCTGCTGCCTGTCTCAGTCTGATGACATTGGCTGTAATCCAAAACCCAAGAGGACAGTCACAGTGCATGCTGGGAAAGTGTGGAGGGAGAAAATTGAGAATATCCAACGTGTGACTGTTCTTTGCTGCACTCAATCTGCCCGTTCTACCCCCGTCAGTGACTTCCTACATGCTGAAAGCCCTCGGAGAGTGGGCCTGAACTTGATGCGTTCAGTTTCAGGTCCCCTGTGTAGGCAGAGACAAAAAGCAGGAGAGGTGTAGGAGAGCTGTCGGAAAATATACTGAGAATGATGCTCTTCCCTGTCAATCAGCTGCAGTTCATTCTGGAACAGGAACCAGTCATTTTCTATAGTTTTACTGTTTTCAACAGCTTCAGACTAAAACAAACTCCGGATGTTGTCTATCGATCTTTAAGCTGCTTTTGCTCTGTGGTTGACTTCCAATGTCAGTGTTGCTGCAGTTTTTAAATTAAGCAGCTCCAGACCTTCGGAACCACCATCATTTTTTGTGCGTATGAAGTAAACGCTTCACACCTGCAGTCATCTGGTGTGGGGGACCTGTTGCAAACTGCAGCCCAGTGGGTCCCGGAACCTGCTCTGAACAGTATCGTTAGATCCCAAAGCTTGGCAGTGGTTTCTGGTGAAAGTTTCACCACCTTCTACTTCTTGGTTTGGGATTTATAAGAGCTCTCAGCCGCGTTCACACTGAGTTAATGTGCTGAGAAAATGGCTATAAAGTGGGAGATATTTACGCTTCAGGTGGTTTTACACTGACCTGTAGGTGTACTTCTTTAAAACGAGAGCGAAGAGACTCTGATCATTACTGAGCTCATTAATGATAAATTAAGCCTGTAAGATGCATTAAAGATTAGAAGATGGGGATCAGGAGGAGGCTTGGCATGAGTTGAATTTGCCTGGGACAGCAGGTGCATAGACACCGTGTTTCCGCTCAATAGGCTCTGACACGTCACGTGACATTTAACACCTGACGGGCCGTAGATACTCCAGGTGAAACTGTGGGATCAAATCAGACGAGAACATATTTGATTTATTCCAGTTTGATTAGAAAGAAACAGGAATCATTTCTGCAGAAACCAGGACACTGCGGCACCACAGTGAAGTACTGTGTGCTTCACACCTGTACAGTATGAGTATGTGCAGAATGAGAACATACCTGCAAAATGAAGCAACAATCAGCAAAGCTGCATTTATAAAACACTTCTCATTGCACCAGTGGTAGCAAAGTATCACGCAAGTTTTTGGCCTGAGCCACAGTGGTGATCAATGATCCGGTGTTATTTTGAATAAAGTTAGAGATGCAGAGCACTCAATGTGTTAGTCAGTGGTGGAAAACATACTCACATCCTCGTTAGTGAACACCATCATCCAGGAGATCCGTCCTCAGCCTGAAGGAGCCACAAATTCAGGTCCAAGTTGCTTTGCACAACCCTCCATCCTGGCACGCACTTTACAGACACATAGACAGGACATGGTCCACGTTTCCAGCTGTCATTAAAACCCTTTAAAACTGAGTGAACAAAGAAACAAAAAACCACTTGTGTGTATGAACTGTGCAGTATGATTGGTTCTTCTGAGTTTACAGTTTTGCAGTGTGTACAGTGTTAAAGTGTAACATTCTCATTATTTTAACCTGCTCTTGATACAGAAAAAATATTAAACTTAAAAGACGCCTTCACTGATACTTAACTTGCTTTTTTGGTGCTGGTTTGGGTGATACATGTCAATGAATGCTATTAAAGTTCCCCCTGAGATCCTTTAATTAAAATACATCTTTCTCCGGTTAAAAAACGACTCCAAATGACATCACTTGGAGAAAGCTTCAGTTCTGTACAGTGAAGTCAGATGGAAGTTTAAACGCATTAATGTACATTTACATCCCAAACTAAAGCCATGAAAAGCAAGTTGAAAATCTGTGGAGTTGCAGTTTGACATTGG
This sequence comes from Channa argus, assembly GCF_033026475.1. NCBI lineage: Eukaryota > Metazoa > Chordata > Actinopteri > Anabantiformes > Channidae > Channa > Channa argus. Next base: position 25,735,449 of record NC_090209.1, read on the forward strand.
GTGTGAAGACGAGGCTTTCTAGAATAATCCTGACACTGCGTCCCTTTAAATTATTCAAACTCACACCAACACTGGGGGGCGATTTTACTCCATCTGGTGATGCTATGATAGCGTCATTGCGGGTTGACACTGGGCAATTTACTGCATGATGGCTGCTCGAACAAATCTGTTTTTATATTTTGTCCTGCATTTCAGGACGTAAACCTTCCTCCGGATGGAGGAAGCTAAAGCATGTCGAGTAAAATCGAGCCAGTTAAAACTGTAACTGTGTGGTGCACTGGGACGCTGGTCAACCAGAGCCTTTAACAATTTGATTCAGAGATTTCCTGTTTGTGTAGGTACTTTCTTTATTTGTAGCTAGGTGTCAACATCAAGACCAAAGAAACAGATAAGTTAGATAAGGACCCAGATTTATTTCCTCCAGGTTGTTCTTTGTTTCTCAGCCGACCTGAATAGGCTCATTAACAGTGGAGAAGATGAGAAGATCCTGAGTGTATTCAGAGCCTTGATGTAAGGAGCACTAGCAGGCCTACAATCAAAATGACTATTTCACAAGTAAAGTTCTTGCATAGAAAATAGTGGCGACTACAAAAGTACTAAATGTAAAAAACGACTCGGTGCAGAGGGCTCAATTAGCCCCCAAGGTCTTGATATTTAATGTTTTATATTACAGTGTGCAGAGAAATTCAGGCATGTGTAGCTTTCACTCTGTGGCCGGATTAGATAAGACCTCCCATAACACCTGTGTGCAGGTAAGCATTGGACAAGAGGAGTAGATATCCTTGTTCTGGAATGATTCAGCATTACCCTGAAGCTTTGACCCTGCAGGGCACAGAAAGTGTGTGAGCGCAGGATCAGAGGCTCCGATCCAAGGCGTTTTTAGTCGAGCAGCTGCAGTGCAGTCACATGTTCAGTGCTGGACACATGTTTTACTGCACGGAGAGGAGCAACGGCAACGTTTGTAAGTGCAGAGCAACGCAGCATGTTCAGTCCCACCACAAAAACTCTTCATTACAAGATTGATAATGAGTAAGATCAGGATCCAGTCTGTGGACCGGATCAGACCCTGCACCAGATTTAAAGCAGGTGGATTCCGATTCACCACAGGGAAACCTCACAGCTTTTTGTGTGTTTTTGATGAAGTGACTCTCTAGAACGTGATAGAAACTCTGGGGGATGGAAAGGCTGGCTGGTGTGGTGTCTGAATTTAAGCTACAGTATCTGCTAGCTGTTCAGCCCGGAGTGTGACAGCAGGAGCACGATTCTGTGTGTGTGTGTGTGTGTGTGTGTGTGTGTGTGTGTGTGTGTGTGTGTGTGTGTGTGTGTGTGTTTGTGTGGGCTGCAGTAGAGCTGAGTGCCGCAGGCTTGTTGAATGGAGCTGCACTGTAGTTAAATATCAGCAGGCTGTCCTGCACACACCTGTGTGTGTGTGTGTGTGTGTGTGTGTGTGTGTGTGTTGGTTCTCTCTTTGCTGTCATGTCGCTGTGTGTACTTGCACTCACTGCAGTACAAGTGTGTGTGTGTATGTTTGTGTGCGTGTGCTGCAGGGGAAACTAGGCTAGCTGATATGAATAGAAAGGTGATGAATTACCTCTCAGAGCCGAGCTGCAGGACAACACCCTGGGGTCCAACAGTGTGTGTGTGTGTGTGTGTGTGTGTGTGTGTGTGTGTGTGTGTGTTGCTGATTGCCAGCACAGTCAAATGTTGGGAGGGTCAGTTACTGTAGAGACAAACGGCAACCTACAAAACTAAGAGACAGAATTAATGGAAACACATAAAATATCTGTGCACATCACGTGATCTGGTTAATTTAGTGAGATTATTTTACAGCGTGGATGCCTTCACTTATGTGTGTACCGCTGATGGTGTGTGTGTGTGTGTGGACACCTATTGGAAACACTGAATCAACTGTGAGCAGCAGCAGTGGAGGATCTATTTAAAAACGCACGCACACATACACACTTGCACGCAGTCCTTGTTACCGTGACAACATGTTTCTTCATTTGCAATGGTTGCCCTTAACAACACTGTTGGCATGGCCTCCTTTCTGGGGCTGCTGAAACTGAAACGCTGCCTCTCTCACTCTGGTGATTTGTGACTCTCTGTCTTCCTCTCTGTCTCCAGCTGCTCTGTTTCATTTTGCATCTTTATTTCTTCTAACTTGCTCACACATTAAGTTCGCAGGTCATCACGACGCACACTAAACAAAAACCCAGAGAGAAAGTGTGTTTAGCCATCTAAACAAAACAGTAACAAATTAAAAGCATAAGAACAATAATGGATGCAGTCATATTACTGGAGCAAAGGCTGAGCAGGACAAACGGCTGATTTACTGATTAAAGAATTTAAAATTAAATAAAAAGACAAACACAGATTTCCCAGCACAAGTAAAACCCACTAAATATGTCACTTCCTGTCACGTGGTCCCAGTTTTACACACATTTGTGTAGAAATGGACATTTGGATGAAAACTCAGCTGACACCTAATTAGATGTTGCCTGTTTTTATTATGAAGAGACTGAACAACTAAGTCACAACCGGCACACGTGATCACGAGCTGCGGCTGCTGCTTAACTAAGCCGAATTATTTTTGCAGACTCTGTGGTGTCAGCAGCTGCAGGTCTTCTTATTTCCCTCCATGTTTCATTTGTTAGCACGTGCAACAAACTGGACATGTGCATCAACTAAAGTCTAAAGGAAGAAGAAGTGCACTTCAGCAGCTCATTTACAACAATAAAAGTTGACTATATCGAATTGCATTTATCAAAAGAATGACACAAAAGTGTTTTTGTCTTCACAGATGGGCAGTTTGTACGAGTAGGCTGATGATTGGTATGAATGACAATAGAACGTGTAAGAAAATTCATTGACGTTGGGTCCGTGAAGAAAATAATTACATTCCTTATTTCAAAAGGCAGGATGTGAGGAAGCATATGTCCAATAAAAAAAAAAATTAATAGTAGTTTGAAAGCTAGTAAAAATAAAAAATATTTAGTTCTACACTGTAAACACAGGAGTTTATTATTTGGAATAAAACAAAAGGAGATGACTTTAGCAACATCATCAGTATTTTGATAATGATTGGTCTTAAAGGAAAAGTGTCTTTCATGGATAATTACATTTTTATGTATCTACCTTTTTATATTTCTATTATTATTATTATTATTATTATTATTGGTTAATAAGAACAACACAGCAAATAATTTCTCCCAGTGGCCATTAAACTGTTCAACTCATCCCCAAATGGACAATTATTGTTTTGGTAACTGAATGGTAGAGTTGTATGTGCCAATTTTACATCTTTGTTGACATCCGACAACATTGTTACAGATGTAAGATAAAGAGATAAGTAGATAAGTAGATCCTGTGGAGCAGACTCTGATCACAGGTAAAAGCTTGAAGTAAGTATTCATGGGGAAAACTTACCACAGGCCTTAAATATCTGTTACATTCTGTATTTTCCTAATAATACAATGATCTGCAGATGTTGCCTTATGTACTGATGTTTAGACAGAATGACTTCAGCAGCTGCAGCTGGAAATTCATCATGTCAACCAGAAGAAAGAAAAAGAGAAAAATACATGTTTTCACTAAAAGGTTCAGTCGACTTACATTTAGTTAATCGTGTTTTCACGGCAGCAGGTGAACTTTTGTTTCCAAGTGGAGCCAACTTGAAATGATTTACTCGGTATGTGTGCTGAATCTTTACCTTGTGAAAAACAGGTTTCTACTGCATATGTGGTTGTTTTTTTACAGAAACCACTTCCTACTTTGTAACAACTTCCTATTGGACCAACAGTTGATTGATGTCCGTTAACGTCACATCAGATAACAACATTAAATTAATTTTGTTCCTTACTGTGAGCTTGTCAGAACATCGCTCACACCTCTGTGGCTGTTTACTGACTGTCACTTACATTAACATCCAGGAAATGACCATAACTATAACCACTTCCTGTTAAACCCAAAAACAAAGCCTGCACCATATATTCACTGACTGCATCATCAGAGCAGAGAAACACTATTTATTGATTAATAAGGTTAATTACTAGTGTTATTTAAAAATCCACTGCACCACGAAAACACCACAGATCTTTTTAATTCACTCCTCGAACATACTTGTATTCCACATCCAACCAACTACATTTGGCTGAAATGCAAATCATTTCATGCCACAAGTCGGTGTCTAGTGTTTGACATGTTTAGAGCTGTGATTTTAAAGCCCAACCATCTTTGCCTACTGAATAAAAATACTAGCAGCTAAAAGGACACTGATGAACTCTTTCTGTTGCATCTCAAAAAGGAAACAGTATAAAGACTCAGACTGGTTCAACCTTCACATTTGAATGAACTTTTGCACAGAACATGTTGATGTTGGCTCCTATCACCTCCATTGAAAAAGGCTTGAGACTGCAATGTTTTCATGCCCACAGTGAACGGGCATGTTTAAAGATGTCTTTCAGAATTCATATGGGCACCTGACTTTTGTTCTAGGATGCACTTGTGGACCAAACAAGTTTTGAAGTCTAAAATTCACTTGACCGTCCTCAGACAGTGTTTTACGGTCAAAGCTCTGGCTTAATTTGGCTGAGACACGATGACACAGTAAGAATGGAAACGTTATTGTTTGGCAGCAAATATTAGATCTCGTCCAAAATTAGCTTAAATGTGGAAAAACTGTAGTGTGCGTGTGTGTGTGTCTGTGCTGTTTTTTAATTAAAACCCTTCAAACGTGGATCACTGACAGATTAGCAGGCAGATGTAGTGACATGCCTGTGTGTGTGTGTGTGTGAGTATTATCCAATGTGTGTGATGTGTTATGACAGGCTGGCTGGCATGTGGCAGTGACTCAGCGACAGGCGGACGTTGGATGAACTAATGAGATTGAAATGAGATTGTAATCAGATTAGAGCGGCCTGTAATCTGACAGAGCCGGGCTGACAGGCACCAGTGATGATGGTTAATAAAAGGAAAATCACAAACACTCTTATTTTCTTTAGGTTTTCATCCAGGTTAGTTAAAGTGAGCTAATATCTAATTATAAAAGTAGTTTGTGTGCACACGGTTTATTCAGTGTGCTGTGATCCACTGGTTGTTCTGTCACTACAAACTCGCAATTTGGTTAAAAGCATTGATTCCATCTAAACAGTAAACTGGTTCAGATGTTAAATGTAGCTTCACCAAGTAATAAACCACCGATTAAACCCACTATAAGTTGGGACCTGGCAGTAGTAACAGGGCAGCAATAATTTTGGGTCATGATAACACAACTGGGAACATAAATATAATCAAAACCTTTTACCAATGTCACATAAACTTGAAGTACAGTGAAAACCACCACCGATAACAGCGTGAGTCACTGAGAACAAGAGGGACTGAGGCGCTTCAGTGCACTTGTATGCAAGGTCAGAGAAGTGTGTTCCCATACACACCGAGTGTCACTGACGAGGCCTGAAACTGGATGAGAAAGTAATAATATGATGGCAACCGCACGAAAGCCTTTGCATGCCCCCCAGGTGGGCTTGGCCCTGACAGACAATACAGACGCAAATTAGGAAGTAACCTTTCTGTTTATTGCTAACGACTACTGTTAACCTACTGTTAGCATTTTGCTAAGCATTGTAAATATTCGGACTAAATGTATTTGCACTTTGTCTATTTGCTTGTGTTTTTTCAATTAGCAGTGCCATATTTCTCATACGCTCCAGAAAATGTGATCATTATTTAAAGAATTGTCAACAATGCAACATGTAATATAGTTGAGTCAGTAAAGCAGAACCTAAATGTGTTGGATGTAGCAACAGTATAAAAAAGTTTGAGTTGTTGACTAAATATAAATTACATTAACAAGCAAAATCTCTCTATATATATATATTTATATCTATCTATCTATATCTAAATATAGATAGATAGATAGATATCTATATATGTCCCTAACATAACTAAAATGACTGTTTACTAAATATACATCCTTATAATTTTATTACATGAGATTTTCTACACAACTTTGGTACTTTAAGCATCAAATGCATTATTTGTAATTTAGTCAAAATGTATTGATGTTGCATTGTCACAAGTCATTTTCTGTTCATAATCCGAGCAAACAATGCAAGTTAACAACTGAGGGGGCCGTCACACTTTGTTTAGTGTTAGGTGACCACCCCTAAAAATTTATGAACATTGCCACAACCAAGATAAAGTGAGGACAGTGTGGCCAACACAGCTGCTGCAGCTGCACAGTTTATAGTATTTAGCATTAAAAACATGTTAATAGAGCTTCTTTGTGCATCTCACACTTACAGTAGGTTTTTCACACATGACGGTTCTGACAGAAACCTGTTGCTTCTTATGAAGCTGTGCAGTTTTTGTGGACAGTCTTAGAAGCCAAGCTCCAAATGGTTCTGGAAAACATCTGACAAATTTCAGGCTTGTCTAACATCCACAGATAAGTAAAAGTTTGGTGTCTTTGGTTTTGCTTGGTTAAAGTCTGCTCACTATAAGAAATGTATATTTGTTTATTCAAGTTACTTACTTGAATAATATTTCAAACTAGCTGCACCTGTTTCACAGTATGCAATAATGTTACGGTGTTGTTTGTGATGTCACACCCTCATGAGAATTCTCACCTGCACAGCAAAGGAAGGCTTTGGCTGAGGATTATTTCACATAATTAGGGCCAATTCAGAAAGGAATGTGATTCACATCAGGTCAGTTTACCTGCAGGTGGCGCCGTAAATACAGCTGGAAAAATGATGTTAAAAGAAAAAACGGTGAGAGCAAGTGGAAGGAGGAGAACTGAGTGAGCGGTGATGGAAAAAGAGAGAAGGTCAAGGACAAAGCGTGTGTTTATGAGAGAGAGAGTGTGATAAAGTGGTCAATAAAGAAAGAGAGGAAATGTTAAAGGGTGAGAGGAGAAAGTGTGTGTGTGTGTGTGTGTGTGAGTGACAAAGTGTGAAATGCAGCTTACATGGTACTGACGGTTATCAACCTATGGTAGAGAGAGCTGCACTTGCTGTGGGGTCATCTCTCTCTCTGTCTCTCTCTCTTTGACCTTTTCATCTGCTCCTCATTAACTCAAACCATTAATCTGGTAAAAAAGCATGTTAAACATCTATAAAGTCCTATTACATAGGAATAATTAGAATGAAAAATAAAGTATAAGACAGTAATAGGAAGAAATTCAACTTGTTATTGTTAACTCGTCCGAAAATAAAAGCAGAGGTGTCCTGATCCTTTCCAGAGAATCTCTGTCCACTGATAAATCAGTAAGATGGACAAACATTTAATTAGATTAACTGAAAATGCCTGTTTTTTAGGGTTTTTTTTGACCACTTTCAAACACAAATGGCACAAATGAGTTTGCAGTTCTCAGACTCTTTTACTACCAGTTTGAAATGAACTGGCTATTTGTCCATAACATAAATGTAAGAAATAAAGCCTTTTTGTTTCTGTCATAAAACAGCGGTCACACAGTGTTTAATTGTAAACCCAGTAATAAACTTGTTAATTGTGTGTAATTGCTGATCAGAGCCAATAGTCAACACCTGTGGTCAACGTGCTAAAAAAAGATCATGGCTGACACTTGAACGCACCAGCCAGAGCAGTGGAGACGGGACGTTCCGGTGTCCGTGGGCCACAGAATGAGGATGTGATATTATGTTAGCTTGTTTTATTTGATGCCACTCTTTTTTTTTAAACTTCCTGCACGTTTCCTGGCTGCCAACCGAGCTTCTCTGGATAAAATACACAATATTCTCAAGACATGCTTGATTATTTTAAGAGACTGAGCAGCATTCGAGTGAGTCATCGGTCTCATGTCCACACAGAAGGTGGAGTAAAAAGCAGCAGCACCTCAAGTGATCCATCTGGATCTACACATGAGGTGTTCAGGCAACACTCAGAGTGTAGGACACCCATGTTGTGGAAGCACTCAGCATAGCACAAGTCTCTCTGAATATCATTCTCTTGCAGCTTACTGCAGATGTTGGGACTGTGGAGAAGCGTCTCATCGATGGGGCTTTAACTCCTTTTTTAATCTTTGTAAAATCAACTTCATTTTTTGACCTTCACTGTCAGCAGGTGCAGCAACAACTGCAGGAAAAAGAAAAAGGGTTGTGTACGGAGATCATTTCTATTTGAGTTGGATGATCAGGGACAAGCTATCAACTATCAGAACGCTATTCAAGCTAGGAGCTAACAGCTCCTAATAAACATCAGAGAGAGAGAGAGAAACATCCAGATCGGTACAAACAAATCAAAGTCAGAGAGTTTCAGAAACATTATGATAAAATCAAAAGTTGCCTGATAATTCTGTTGAGTGGACTGAGCCTGATCTTGAAACTCAATTTGGTTAAAATCGAAAAATAAATAATAAAAATAATAATAATGACTCTTTGTGTATGCAGTTTTCTATATGTGCATTAAAAACAAAATGAGCTAAAATAACGTTAGAGCCCCTGGTTTCATTAGGCACATTTAAAGCTTTGGTGCAGCACCTTCTTATTATTTCTGCTATGCTTTAAACTTGTCTGGGTTGTCTCTCGAATAATTAGTGGCCTAGTGTCTGACAGGTGATGTGATTGGGAAGCAGGTTGTGTAAAAAGTGAAGTATACTGGGTTGTGCCATCTGGACACAAGTCCCAGTGCCCGTTGTGCAGAGTCCCGTGGGTCCCATTTTGGTTCACTGGTCACCTTCACTAAAATGTGATGCGAGTACATTACATCATGTTACATTACATCAGGGGTCCTAGAAACCAGCTCTCCACTGTGCATTCACACAGTAAATTTAAACCCAACAAGAAGTAATTTAAGTGGAGTGGCCAATCCCATGCTTACATAAGCCCTTTGACATTTGGAAATTGAACACTGTGGTTATGCACACTTTGACACTCACGCATAATTATTCATATTTGTATGTTACATAACAGTTGTTACACACACTGCATCTCCCTGGTCAAGTCCACCTATCCTGTCTATCCTAACGCATTTATCCAAGAATTTATCCTATTGAAAAGATGAAGACATAGTTACTGCTTTCAGTTGTGACAAAGATAAAACTGCTTAGCGACTGTTGTGTACGATTTCCACCATGCTTAGATGACGTGGGACGTGGACATCGAGGTCTTCTACAGAATCTGAGTCAGATCTCATGCTGTTTTTTCTCCACACACTGGAGATCCTGCTTCAACAGTTATAAGCCTAAAGCTACAGAATGCTACTTTATCTAGCATTAGCATGAGCCTTTGCTGTTTCGTCTCCCGCTATGCTCCTTCATGCTCTGCTAAGCTGAGTAATCACGCAGAAATCGTTGAAACTGTCTGATTGGTCAGAAGGACCAGCCTCCTTTAAAACCTTTCAGAAGCAAATATCAATGAGGTTCTCAATATTAGGATACATTTTAGAGAATATTTTTGGAAGTTACATACTGCAGCTTCACGTTATTGATGCAATGCAAATAAAAGAATAATTAGCTCAGGACATCTCTGGTATTAGTGGTAATAACCCAATGCAGTAATGCAGCAAAACATGAAATGCTCCTGCTGTGGATTCAACCTTGCTCTCAGTCATGTTAAAAAACATTATTCTACGATTGATGTCTGCATGCGACCTTAGTTTTCCTCCAGATATTAGCTAAAGAAATGTCACTGTCTTCATGTTTTTCAATCACTGTGCTTCTGCTCAAGTATTAAACAGTATTTTTGTTCAGATGTTTGCAAAAACATCCCCTGTAATGATGGAGACACTGATCAATGATCAGAAGGTATAAATTTTACAAATGCAGGGGAAAATTAGGCTCAAATATGTAAAACATTTTTTTAAATGTCTGCCCCAACACTAGTTATGGGGAAAATGACCCATTTACTGTAGCTGCACCCAGCGTTTGCTCGCCGCTCCATTGTAAAGCCTATTGCCTTGCACTTCCGCATTAAGGATCAATGACACACAACACTGCAATCAAGGCGTCCGTGTGGAGAACATGGTGGAGATGTGAACTGGAGGAGATGTGTGTTGGCCCATAAAAGGTCTAACAAAACAGACAGATAGGCCAGTCACAGTAATGACTTTATCTACGACGTCTTTTATGTAGTTTTTGCTGACCGTGATATTGTTTTTGCGCCCTAACATGAATACTGTGTGATAGATGCTAATCAGCATGTGAATCAGGCAGCTGATTGAATATTTCTCTGTACCTTGAACACAGGATGGTAGTTGGAGTGGACGTTTGCTCATTTCTTGCAACTATATTGTAAGTGAAGTAAAGAAACACCAACGTACATTCAGATTCTGTCAAAAACTGCAGGTCTTCCAGGCCTTGTAGGCGAGCTGCGTTCAAGGACACTACAAATTCTAGGTCATCTGTGCTTCATCAAAAACACGATAATATTTTGCACCAATTGTAGGATGGACGGTGGTTAAATGGTGAAGGACATGTCCTCTTTGTTAGGAACAATTAGATTTAAAGTATCAAGTAATTGTGGCCAGTATAAATGCTGAGTGGCTAGTAACTTTGGTAAACTATTAGCCAAAGTGGCTGGCGAGCAAAAAAGTGTATGTCAAGTCCAGCTTAGCTAATAGGCCACAACAGCCTCCTTTCGTTTTGGACTCTCTGTTTCAGTCAGAAGGACGTATTGTTGGTAAATGATGCAAATTTGCTGGTCAGGTTTAGCTTAATGGAAAACAATAACAGCTCTACGTCTAGCAGAAAACACAAATGAACTGATTTTGAGATGCAAAGTTGTGCATAATTTCAGTGTCTCAAGTAAAATAGTTTTGGATGATTTACAATTGATAAAATCTGTTTATCTCTTATGACAGTGAAACATTTCTTATAATACGCCTTTATGTACTTGTTCCCCTCTGAATGAGTTTGTGTTAGCTCTTCTCTCTTTAAGGCCCCTCTGTGTTCTGAGCGGTGAGAATCTGTGGATACACCTGTGTATGTAGCACTGCACAAAGGTCGACAGACAGAGACATGTCTGTCTGTAATTTTTGCATGATTACTTCTAAATAAATTCAGCTCACGTTGTGGCAACCCATTATCACAAGAGTTAACTCACAACTAAAGTATACAAATAGCATAAATTGATCCTCTAATTTTACCCGGTACTGTTATAACACTTTTCAATGCTGGTTTGAATAGACCTTAATTATCGGCGTAAAATGTCAGACTGTGGCTTCGTCAGACAGTTGTGTCGGGACAAAATCCTTTTCGCAGTCGCTTTTGTAACTTCAGTATTTACGAGTCTCAGTCTTTCAAGATGACACATTTTCCAGTTACAGTAAAATCTGGTGTAGGACTGGACTTTTTTTTCCTAGAAAAACAGAATAACTGTCCCTAGAATATGTATATTTAGTCCTAAAGATGTAACTTTGACAGAAGTCTAACAGCCAAATCATTACTAAAGCATGTTGCATGACTAGCACATGGACATCTGTGATTTAAGCTGATAGCTACTTACAGGGTCAACTGGATATTACCTTCTTAAGTATATGTGGTGTGTACTGTGCAGTACTATATTGCATTGTAGATTTACACTGTACACCCTGCAGTGTAACACGGTGCGTCTTCATGCACTGTGGCATATACCAGGCCTGCAGTGACAGGTTGTAGCCGTGCAGCGGACCAGCCAACTGTCACATCCCGATGAGTGGGCTGAAATGTGAGGAATGAAGTCTCTGCTTGGTGAAGCCTTGTGTGGACTGGGCACAGGATTGTGGGATGTCTGTTAGTATGACAGAGGTCTTTGTTGTAAGGCTGCAATGGGAAAGATTTGGGCTATGTGTGAGCATTTGCATCATGGGAAAGCTTAACACGGCAGCTGCTAGTCAATATACACATAAAAAAAGTAGCTGTGAAAATTCTCAATATTACTATATAGTTATGTAATCGCTGGTTTATAATGCAGTATAATGTAGTTGTGAGTGGACACCAGGATTTTTTCTGTATATCCATGTGCTCACAGGAAAAGTTAGTTGTGATCAAATGCTTATATGTACATTTTTGACTTTATTTCAAACAAGTTATCAAACATTTATGTGCTGATTAGTCCTGATAAGAAGGGGGATTTAATAAAATGTTACAGTAAAAAAAGTTAATATTCATTTTTATATATAAAATTGATACTATGCAGTTTACATTATTTGTAAATATAATACTATAGATAATTTATTCTTAATCACTGAATAAATGGCATTTAGCTAAATGAAGTTTTAATTGAATTACCATGAATGAAATTCTTTAGCTAATGTTTGGCCATATTGATTTGTCTTCTATTTTATTAAGGTGAACAGAAATGTTTTTTTTGTTTGTTTTGTTTTTTTGTTTTTTTTACTGAGTTTTCCAAAAGTAACCAAGCCTGTTCCTGATCCAGATGAAACCCTAAGTAAAATGGCTAAAGTGTAGCCTGTAGCTAAATAGTTAACCAGCTAATCGGTGAGCTGGGTTAACTAGCAGCTTTGTTTGTCCCTCTGGAAATACAGTAACTTATATCTGTGCATCATCCTCCTTCTCCTGACTCACTGTACACTCTACATGTACTGCTGTGATGCTAACTGCTAATGCTAACGGCCGGGATTGACTGTGTGCTAACATAAGCTGACATACTGTGTGTTCTAACTGCTAAGCTAACACTTGTGATTGTATGCTAATGTGGTTTGCTGGTATGAATAGTTAAGACTTGACACTAACTGCTGTATGCTGCCATTACTACTGTGTGCTAAGGTAATGCTAACATGATAAGATACGCTAACTGTAAGTTAAGTGTTAAGACTGTTGGTTGTGTGTGCTAATGCTGTGCTGCCATTTCTGATTGCGTGCTAAGCTAATGCTGATAGAGTTAAGTGTGCTTTTTGCTTTAACACTACTAGCCTTAGGCTACTTGTTTGCTAATGCTGCTGTTAATACTGTGTGCTAAGCTAGTGCTGTAATGCTAACTGTGCTAATGGTGTTTGTTTATGTGTGCCTGTCTGTTCTTGTTGTTGTCTACCTTTCTCTGTTTCTCTCTTGACTTTATTTTTCTCTCTTTTTTCTCTTTCTCCCTCTCCCCAACTCTCTATCTTTCTCTCTCTCTTTCTATCTCCTCCTGTCAGGTCTTATTCCTCCTCCACCTGTTCTACTACTACCACCTCTTGTCGTTCCTCCAACAACCCTACTAGCATCACCACTCCTTCCTCCACCTCCTCCTCCTCCTCCTCCTCTCTCTACTCCTCCAGCCTACCTCCTAATAGCCACGCCACCTACCATCAGTACTGCTGTCCCGCGCGCCTCCGCCTACCCAAGCCTCCCTGCGCCCTGCCCCCAGCCAAGCACCACGAGCAGGCAAGGTAAGGGCCAGAGTCCCCGCTCCGCAACACCCAACCTCACTCACTGTCCCTCACCCTGCCTCCACCCAGCACACTGCGCCTTACAGCCTCCCCCCAAAACACATCCCGCACCAGGGAGAGCAGTGATCCCGAACGCATCTGATTTTTTTATTGATCTATTTATTTAAGTCATTTTTTTAAATCAAGCCACACTGATGTTTTTAGTTTTCTGAAGCCATCAGAAATCTAACCAGTTAGGCTTAGTGGTCATATAAATGTGTACATATTTTGCCTCATTAGTGGGAGAGAAAAATAGTATAAAAGTGTTGAATATTTATTACTTTACAGTTTACATCCTTTACTGTAACTTGTGCAAGAAGCTGCATAGTTTTAATGTATAATATATTAACTATTATTAAAGCTGAAACATTTTGTTACTTCATCAACATAAACAGTGTTTTTTAAAAGCCTAATTAATTTAATATTTGTCTGTGTGACAGTAAGTTAATTATTTAAGTGAAAACTAAACATCTCATATTTTATAACATGTTCATAATAAAACAACACTGATGCCTTTATTTGTGAAGGAACATGTGAAGATACTCACAACCATTAGTGCAGTAAATGCAGTGAGGTAGCCCAACATGATAAAACCTGACTTATTGCTGTGCATTTATTACAGATCGTCACAGGTAAACTGTTTATTCAATTATTATAGCATTATAGTACTTTATTTCCACTCCTGTAAATACAAGCAGACAAAATGGCCAAATGGGAAGTATTCATTTATAAAAGTGACTCTAAATAAAAAGATTTTCCTGTATTTTATTTAATCAAGGTTTCTATTTTCTGCTTGTACTAGTTTTTGTCTCTAAAAATGTAAAAATCTAAATAAAAAATTGAGCATAAAATGTTACAACATTGACATTTCAAGGAACTTGTAGGTTGACATAATCACAACTTTCACTACCTTTTCTTTATCTTTTTTCCAGAGCTTTCATTCATATGATGGTCTTCATCAGTGGATGGTGTTTTGCTCAGTTGTCATGGAGATGTGTTAACATTTGAAAAAGAAAACTATAACCGAGCAGCTACTGTAATCAGTCCATAGCTCCGCCCCACTGATGAAGACTGTGTGATATGGTTGAAAGTGCTGATGAAAAAAGCCGGTAAGTAAACTTTGAGTTTAATGATTTTTGCCAAATGAAATTAGGTTTGATTCGTCATTGCAGTGAAAGTAAATGTGGCCTTAAGCCAGTCAGATTTGCTTTAATGCGTGTTGGCCTCACACCAAGCCTCACTTGCTCGCTCTCCCCCACCTCCCTCCCCATAGTGCTTTTATTACCCCCACAAACACACACACACACACACACACACACACACACACACACACACACACAGATAAAAAAGGTGAAGCAGCCTCTCCAGTTGTTTCTTCTCTCTCATCCACTTTCTCCCTCATCATCATCGCCATCTCCTCACCCGCCTTCACCCCCACCCACCACGCTGCTTTAAAACAGCCCATCTGGAAGCTGAGCACCATAAACAGGCCAGTTTAAAAGCTAATGACTCAACAGCGGCTCAAGCTACAGCACTGATTAGACATGGGGTTTTACTAAAGCTATTATTTTTTAGTTTTTAATTAATCGCAAACTGCAGCTTAATACACACAATTTAAATGAGCCTCTAAACATGGAGGTTAAAATTAGCTTTTCTAATAAAACAAAACCAGCCACGTTTTCAAGTCCAATGGTGGACCCTGATAGTAAGAGGGGCCCTCTGAGAAATAGGCAAGATAGACAATAAAGGCTGAAATACAGTCTTAACACAACAAAGAAACAAGATCTGCTCTGCAACACAAGGCATGTAAAGGAAAGAAGAAAACAGATTTATTGGCAAAATTTGATCTCTAGCAGACGCTGTCCAGTTTGTCATCACACCCTCATGTGTTTTTATGAGCAATCAACACACTGATAATCAGCATTTTCAAACCAAATGATAGTTGTGAGATGACATATCTGCAAATTGGTTTATTATTTGGTCCCTTTAGGTACTAAGTATAATCTATGAAAAGGGTCACAGTAGTTCATTAAAATAAGCTGGTATAATATATTAGATTTGACTCATCATCTGCTCAGCTGTTGATAAATGCACTGTAAGACCGATCAGCTGTCACCATATGAAGTAGTTGTTCATGCTCTGAAATAGAAACTAAACACAAACCTCATTTATTATCTGCATCTCCACATACAGTTTTTTGTTTGTTTGTCCTTTCGGCTTATCCCGTGAGTTCAGCCACAGCGGGTCATTGTCCGCATGTAATAATCACAAACCTCAGTGTGGTTTTGCAGTGTGTGGTTTAATTTCATAAAATACCACAAAACACATTTCTGATCCATTCGATGTCCTGAAGCTTCATCTCCAGTGACAGTTTTCTTGAAATTCAGTAAGTTACAATTGAAGATATCCTTCTCTTCTGCTTTTAGGAGATAAAGTTTCAAGATTCAAAATCCTAAAGCACTTGGGAGATGATTTCATGACTTCACTTGGGATTCAGTTTAATTTAACTCTATCAGATCAATTTTGGTGCTCAAAAAGTTTAAAACTGTGCAAGCCACTTCTGGTTGGCCCTCTGAGTCGGTGCTGGGTTGCCGATATGAGCTTCCAGCTTTTTTTAAAGTTTCTGCTGCCAATGAACCTCAATGACACTGGTAGAGGATGAGAATGAACAATTACTACACCGTGTTCACTTCTACCTCCATTTCCGTCTCTGTGATAAAAACTAAGACAACAAATTAGGTTTCTGAGAAACAAATTGGGGGTTATCTTATTTACTTCTCTTGCTCCACCTTTTCAGTTTTTAATTAGTATTAAATACTAACAGAATTGAGGGTTCTCTATCCTTACAACTTAACTGTTGACAGCGCAGTCATTCAGCTCACGGTTATCTCGAAGGTGCTGTTCAGTGGCAGCTGGACCTGCTTGAAGTTCTTGAAGACGTTTCACCTCTCACCTATAAGGCTTCATCACGTCAAAACCGACAAAGTTCAGAAAATGCTGCATCAGTTCTGGACTTCATTAGTTCTGAAGTGATGAAGTGTGTTCAGTGGTCAGTGGCTCCTTTCTGAAGTTTGACACTGGGGATAGCACCTCATTGAACACATCAGCACCTTTTACCTGACTGCACTGTCCAGTTAAAACCATTTGACAGGATCGTTTTCGCGCTCACGGTTGCTCAGGGCTCAGCTCAATTCAATGCAACTTTCCTCCTCAGCTATCAAAGCTGCTAAGAAGCTTTATTATTGAAGTAACCTCCAAATCCCCTGTTAGTAGCATTAATGTCAGGCTCCCTCCTCTGATTTGTGATCATTTTAGAAGTTATGTGCATCTAATATCTGCTATATTTTCAATTTAAATTGCAAAATATAGGTCATTGCATTATATACTTTGATGATAAACTTTCTAGTTTGATGTCCAGATTCTCATTATTTTGTCTTTTTTTAAAGCAGAATCTATCTAAAGTGTTGATTTTGGATTAAAGTTGGTCATAATTTCGGGAATCGGATTTAGCTACGCAGCACAAAAACACAATTCTTGGAGTGAGATTGACACATTAGAGCCTATTGCTCACATGTGCAGTAAATGCATGGAGGATAAACTGTTAAGCTGCATGAGGTTTCAGTGTAAACCGAAAAGCTGTTGTTTGACCACAGTTAGGTGAAAAGCAACACTGAGACATTTTCAAATCATACATTAAAGATGGAGAGAGAGGAGGTGATTTCTTCAAAGTCTGGGAAGGGGAGGTGTGTGTGTGTGTGTGTGTGTGTGTGTGTGTGTGTGTGTGTGTGTGTGTGTGTGTTTGAGTGTGTGAGATGCGTCACCAGCAGAGGAGGGAGATTTTCAGAAGGTGTTATGCATAGATACACACACACACACAGATGAGGGATTCACCAGATGACTAACACGCTGCTGATGACAGGGTGAGGTAATCTGATCTGTTTCAGTTGAGATTCCTCCACTGCCTCCAAAAGCATCACTTCAAAATCTATATGAGCACAGCAACAGCGCGTTAGCACTTCATGAAAATCTTTACCACAGAATGTTCTAACAACATGCAGACATCTGGACACTTTATTCCTTTAAATTATTCATGGCACTGTGGTTTTACACCCTGAAAACATACATTATGCATCAGCTGTGTTCTACCACAGTGTCATTAAAGCACCTTAAAAAAAAAAAAAGGTTACTGCAAATACAGAATTAGAGGAAACACCTTTTGCAAAACTGATCAAAACAGAGAACTGCAGTTATATATATGAATATTCACAGCCACGAAAACAGGGTTAAAAATGTAAATGAGAGGTGTCATTTGTCCAGAATAATAGTTCCACGTGTAAATTAATTTCCAAAATGAAGACATCAGATCCTAAAGGGACAAGAGGACAGCCAAAAAAAGCCTAAGGATAATTAGATCAGGTTCAAGCCAAAGCTTTTCTAGGTTGAACATGGATAAAAACAGATCATTTTTTGTACGCATCATAAATGGAACATATCTGTGCTTTTAATCTATAATAATGTTCATGACACAAAGTAAAATACAACTCAGACAAATCAGAACACAACTAGAATCCAGACCAACTTGGGTCCTGGTTGGATTGTTGAAGAGCTCTAATTAAACCACCTAAGACTTTAAAGATTCCATTAAAATCTATGAAACTGTGGGTGAAATATTGACCTTATCTCCAAAAATTGTGTTTCTGTTAATACTTGGGAAAGATGTGCAGCAGGTTAGTGTGATTGAAGATAAGGATGGAAATTTATTGACAGGTGCCAGGAGTGTGATGGGAAGATGGAAGGAGAACTTTGAAGAGTTGATGAATGAGGAAAATGAAAGGGAACAAAGAGTAGAAGAGGTGACTGGTGTGGAGCAGGAAGTAGCAAAGATTAGTAAGAGTGAAGTGAGGAGGAGGATGAAGAGGATGAAGAGTGGAAAGGCAGTTGGTCCTGATGACAAACCTGTGGAGGTATGGAAGTGTCTAGGAGAGGTGGCAGTAGAGTTTCTGACTAGTTTGTTTAACAAGATCTTGGAGAGTGAGAGGATGCTGAGGACTGGAGGAGAAGTGTACTGGTGCCCATTTTTAAGAACAAGGCAGATGAGCAGAGCTGTGGCAACTACAGAGGAATAAAGCTGATGAGCCACACAATAAAATGAGGTGGAGGTCTGCTCTGGAAAACAGAGGAATGAAGCTTAGCCGCAGTAAGACAGAATACATGTGTGTGAATGAGAGTGACCAAGGTGGAACGGTGAGGTTACAGGGAGCAGAGGTGAAGAAGGTGCAGGACTTTAAGTACTTAGGGTCAACGGTTCAGAGCAACGGTGAGTGTGGAAAAGAGGTGAAGAGGCGAGTGCAGGCAGGTTGGAACGGGTGGAGAAAAGTGTCAGGTGTGTTGTGTGATAAAAGAGTATCAGCAAGAATGAAAGGAAAGGTGTTCAAGACGATGGTGAGAGAGAAGAGGATGCAGAGGACAGAGTTAGATGGAGGCACATGATTCGCTGTGGAGACCCCTGAAAGGGAACAGCCCAAAGGAAAAGGAGAAGATGATGTTCAGATAAACCTTTGTTTTTTGTGCAGTTGTCATTTCTAAAGTTATCTGAACACTTTGAGTGTCCTCAGTTTAATCTCAATTTTCAGTTACAATAGATGTAAAGTCCAGCTTTACACTAAAACGTTTTAAACTGCGATCAGTGCTTTTGTTTTTCGGTATTTCTTTTGTTTCATTTAAAACTAAATTTAAACGCTAGGAAAAGGCAGGCATTCTTTTTTATTTAACCTTTATTTAAAGAACCAGCCTGCAAAGCAACTGTAACTCTAACTCCTCTGGATGTGCAGAGGTGCTGTCAACACCTCCCGTCACACAGACTCACACAACAGCACTGACAGCTGTGCAGTGATTTTCACTTACAAATGTTTTGGAGTAAAGTTTAATCCCTTTTAACCAGTCAAATAAGATGAAAGCCCACTGGCAGTTGCATATTGTAGCTTAATTTGCCACTGAGGTTATAAGTGAGCTGCTGATGACCGTGTTATCACAGTTTGTGACAAGAAGAGCATGAAATAAATATTAATACACTGAAAAACTATTGGGTAAGACTCCTTTAAACATTAGTTGTCAGCTGGAGATTAATTAGGTACATTAGCTGTTTCTTCTGTTTAGCATCACGTCAATACTGTAAAAACCTGTCAGCATGTTACACAGCTCAACTTAAACCATCACCTCTGTGAAAGAGTTTATGATTAAAATGAACATCGTGTGATTTTATTGTTGGATTACGCTGCATTTGCTTTTAAACAGTTTAACATCAAAGGTTGTCGCTCAGTCAGTTATAAAAATATAATTCGAGGTTTTTTGCAAATCTCAGGTTATGATGTAAAAATCTTTGAACATCATTTATACATCGATGATTGATTTTTGGACAGCACACCGTAGTAGTAACTCAGCTCAACGACTCAGCTCCAACTTATTTGTCATTTATTTTAGTTTTATTTTTAAAACTATGCTAGAACTATCATTTATGCTAAAATGATATAATGCTACATACTGTACCTGATCACATTCCACTACACTATCAACGTAAAATAAATAAAAAAAACAAGCAGTAGGTGCAGTAATTTGAAGCAGCTTAATAACTTCGAGACACAATCGTGTGGAACAGTTCATCAATCTAACAGTGCCTGGTATGTGCGTAATAAAGTTGTTTTTGCTTTATTCTATTTACAATCTATTCGCTTTGAATGAAAAAACTTGCACTTTGTCATAACTGTAGGCTGATAAAAGTGTGAGAAATTCTAAATTCTAACCTCGAATGTCCTAAAACCTGCACCAAACAAACAGATTAAATTAAAAGTGACATCTGTGGCGAATAATGTGAAGCATTTAATGAGGCTTTTACAGTAGATCGTTTGACAAAAATGAAATTTTGCCGATACACAATGACACAGACTTCCTCTCCACCTCTGAACTCCAAATCAACTCAGCTCCGCCAATCTGTCGCCCTGCTTTTGAGCCATTAGTTCATTTAAATGAAACAAGGACACATAAAAGTGCTGAATGGGATTAAAGTGATGGACGTTACTTAAAAAATCCCAGCCGCAGTGATTATTGCACTAATTTGCACTTTTCGCAGGCATTACATTTGCATTAATGCGTCTTGGCACCGGCTGCTATCTCTGTCACCTCACCTCTCTACTCGCATCATCCATCCATCCCTTCCTGTTCCCCCCCCCACCCAAATGAAAACTTTCAGACCTGGTCACCTGACTCTGTGTAAACTTTATAATTTTAGACATTAATTCAGTCCTGAGGCAACGGGGAAATGCTGCTTCACCTAGAAAATACAACTCTGGTGGAAACTCCTGAGATGTGTAACCACTGGCATCTGGTGGCCGACTGCAGTACTGCAACTCTTTGACTTCCCATCACTAGACTGCTCACCGTTTCTGTCTCCAATCCTTCCTCTGCTGTCCTTCTTTCTCTGTTCTTCCTCCCTTCTTTGCTTCTCTCATCTGTTTGTCTGTCTGTCTCTCAGAGAGGAGGAAGATGACGACATCGCCCATCAGTTTTGTTGCCCTGCCTCCGAGTGCAGTAGCCCCTCTTCTAGGTAACCAGGGGCGACCGTGAGACACTCCCCCACCCGTCTGACTCTCCCTGGTAACCAGAGGGGGTGATTATGAAAACCCCCTTTTCCTCCCTCCTCCATGGCTGTGTCTATCTTTTCTTTTGCCCTGTGATCATGAAAACTGTCTGACCCACGTCAGGTAAAAGAATTATTTAATTGAAAGGAGGTAAATCTGGGGTTTCTTCATAAACAGGGTTTCCAGGTAAAAGCTTGTTTGTTGGTAAAATCCAAGGCTGGAAGCAAAATGGACAACCTAACATTCAACATAAGAAAAGTCAACTTTCAAAGAAAATTATGAAGCTGGCTTTGCAGCTCTGCTCTTTATCCAAGCCTTTTCTCCTTTATTTCAAACCTGGCAAGAACTTTACTATAGATTAGGAAGTGACACCGTGAGTTCGGACACTAAAAGTTGCATCGCAGCTTTAAACCAACGGGACTCATCATCACTGCAGTCTGACCTACCTGAAGACTTTCAGGCTCACACCTGCTTCGGCCGGTCGCCCGGCAGGACGCAGTGACTCAGCTGAACGTCAGCAATGAGTCTGCGTTTTTTTGTGCATAATGCAGACACGCTGGACAGTCTTTGACTTTTACACTTTATCCTCCCTGTCTGAGCATGAAGCCACGACCCTGCTGTTTCCTGACGATGCTGTGGCCAGAGCCTGAGGTGGACAGCGTTCGAAGAAGTTCTGCTCCAGATGCCATAAAGGTGTCAAAACATCAGCAGGTTGAGCTCATGGAGCAGGTGATGCCTGCGATGCCCCAACTCTGTCCCTGCAGGGCTCTGGTCTGTAGTACAGCATGTCCTCACCATATCACACCGAACTCTTTGGAATGAAGGACTGAAGACTCCTCTGGTCTTAGTGGGAAATAACGCTTTTCAAGAAGTGTACGTGCCGCCTGGGAGGTAGTCACGTGCTGGTCCTCTTCTGTAAACACAACCTGGTCAGCCGGTGGAAAGTGGTGGAGTCATGAATTTGGCCTCCTCTGTAGTTTGTAGAGTCATTATCATCCGTACATACAACAAACCAGGGTTCTTCTTATCACTGGCCGTTTTTTATTCCGGTGCAAATGGATTGTTGAAATAAGAAAACATTTTAACAACCAGGAAGAAAAGTGTTTCTTTGTGAATCAAATGTGCGGGAGACTGTACTCGAGTACATCAGGGGATTATGCTCTATACTGCAGTGTGACCGCGGACACACTAAATTGGCAAAAATGAGAACAGGGTTTAATGTAAGGGTCACAAGAAGCTTGATGTGTGGAAGAAGCATGAGCTTTCATTTTGTGCTCAGAGGAAAGCATTTCAATCAAGCTAACTAGCATGGTGCTAAGTTGACGTGTCCAGGACTAGAACCTGATTGCTGGCTCCTTTTATTAACCAAGATAAACTAAAGATGTAGCTGCAGTCACGGCTGCAGAGTCGGAGATAATACTTGAAGTGCTTCCCCCCATAAACAGTAGTAGGGAGAACCCTGGTGCCTGGTGTGTAACGTGCACACACACACACACACACACACAAAAACAAACACACACAAGCACACAGACACACCACAGCAGCTGCAAGAGTCCTCAGAGACAAAAACTGGATAACGCTGGGTATGTTTACATGCACACCAGTACTCTGATCACTACGTGTGATCAGCCTTAAGGCAATATGTCCACATCATGTACTGTAGCTGGTTTTACCAATGTGACTGTACTCATTTAATAATCTGTGTGTGGTGTGACCTGCTGTTTGTTCATAAAAACTATGCCTGCTTCGGATCATTCTACATGCAGACCAAGCTGCCAGGGGCACAGCATGATGCGATGACCAACGCATCGCTCCATTTTCTTTTTATTCAGAACACTGAACATTGTTCATCTGTGATTGTTCTCACAGAGTAGAGTGTGAAAATCTGCCTGTTGCTCTAAGTTCTTGGCAGCTTAATCATTTGACCAATGGGAGACCGAGCAGGTGTTGAAACAACAAATGTAACTAACTTCTACTTTCTGCAAATGCAAATGCAATTGGAGTGGGCTCCCAAGTTGCCCCCCACAGTGGAGCGAACTCGATCATTTGCCCTCTGAGATGCCCCCACAGACGAGTAAACGTGAGAAAGTGATGTTGTTCTTAGCTCGAGCCCTATACACCTTTTTTTTTTTGGCCCTATAGCTTCAGACGGTCCACAACTGACAAGAACTACACTCTTTTAAGCAGAAAACGAACCATTGCTCTTGCTGCCGACATTAGCTCCCCTGCACAACGTGGCATAGCTTTCCCGTCTGCGTCACGGTAAACGTGCTCTTGGCATTTAGCTTGGTGGTTTGGTTGCGTAAAAAACTGATGGAGCGCAGGGAAGCTCTGCCTGTTTTCTACACGGTGAAGCTTGGTCTGCATGTACGCGCACTCACCTTAGGATCAAAGTCAGATAACTGGGTTTTACACGACCGCCCATCACAGCACTGCCTTAGTTACTACAGTGCATGTAAACACACTTGGTGACTTCACCTCTGAGATGGAGCAACCCTGCCTCCTAAAAGTTAGGCTTCTGTGGAAATAACCTGCAAATATGTTTTCTGTTTTCTGTTCACCTAAGGACAATATGGTGTCACAAAAATGTTGAAACTGAACATATTGATAACGTGGTGCCAGACAACATCTAACCCCTGCAGGACTACATCAGTGTGTGTGCTTTATTTGAGGTCTCATTATGAATCTGGTTTGTAACGGAGAACGTTTAAACAAAACTCATCTTTTATTAACCGTAACCAACAAGTTTTACTTAAACCCAACCACACACTGACTCTAGAGTCAAGCTCTGGTTTGGTGTGTGTGATGCTCGATGGTGGACCCCCGACCACCTGCTTGCAATTTGCTTTCAGGTCAATAAACGCAGCGTAATTTAATCAAAATATATAAAAAGATGCTTTGGGGTATCTCCAACGTGATTGCGTTTGCAGTTCGGCTGCACAGGAACCACATTTTTTAGGAGACAGGGTTGGATGGAGACGGTGATAAAGGGAACACCAGAAGTCCAACAGTGTGGCCCTTTGGGTCTTTTCTCATCGCGTGAATCTGTTTTCTTTCATCTGTCTGCCGTTCGTCTGTGGGTTTAACTCTGTGGCTACGACTTCCTCCCAGCCCTCCTCCTCCTCCTCTTTTCCTCTCCTCCTTCTTTCCCTTCCAAAAGAAAGAATGGAATATAAGATTCCCTCTGAATCAGTGCCAAGTAAATCAAAGCAAAGGTGAAAGAAAAATCCCTCATTGCCAAGTAAGATAAAAGGTGGTATTATCCTCCTGTCGCAGTGCCAAGTTACAGAAAATAAGTCTCACCCGAACCTGCCAGCAAATGTAATGTTTTGTGAGCAGATAATGCTGTATGCTGTATGAGCAAAACTATGACAAGTTCATCCAGTGATCTTTGAGCTGTACAAACCTGCAGTACATCTCTTTTTTTGTTTTTTACTCAAAGTGAGCAGCCCGCAGTTCGTTTCTTTAGCTTCTTCTTGCAGCCTGTACATTTCAAAAAAAAAAAAAAAAGCAATACAAGTGTTTTCAAATCTGGTACGAGCACCTGCCTGTGTATGTAAACTCATATTGAGTGTGAGGGGTTTAAACCGCAGTCAGACTGAGAGTGATGAAGAGGGGGATTACTTGCAGTTGATGGTTACTGAGCGCAGCCACTCTTTGATCCAAAGTTTTATATGCAGCACGATGACACACGACACAGTGTTGAAAGTTTAAAACACGAGCTGACGGATGTTTCCTGTATTTGAGGAGTAAAAATAAAGCTTGAAAAAAATTCACAAATACGTTTACTGTGGTAAGGATTCATACATAACCTTTTATTTTGAAAGAGCCTCTAAGAGCAGACATACTGTTTTTCGGGGTTGGAAACTAAATTTTTCTCAATTTTCCCCAGTTAAGTTCTGAATAAAAATGGGTAGTGGAGAACAATGGAATCATACAAATTTTCTATAATATGAAATGTTACTGTGTCATCCATTCTAGTTTCTTTCCCATAATCTTGTTTTGTGTGTGTATCATCGGCCAGTCAGAAATTAAAGGACTTGGTGGTGGTGAATATGGCCAGTGGATTACTTATTGCAAATCTGAGTCATTGTTCAGTGTCATGATACAAAGCAATGCCATCACAAATTATCCAATACAAGATATGTAAGGCAGGTATTTCTAAAATGTTTACAAAGCAGTGCATACCAAATTACTGTGACATGTAATTCTGAAAGACGTGGACATGAGCCTTCTGTGACTGTGTTCAAAAATATGTATATATACACATAAAGCTCAGAAGCATAGTTATTAACAACACGTGTGTGTTCAGTGCATCGTTCTCTATTTCTGTAATGTCAGCATGGGAAAATACATCCTAGCTGTCTCACGGCGTATGCGATTACCAAAAAATAGCACATTTATCTGCTGGTGTCTGTAGACATTTCCCAGGACCCCGTTCATCAAACTAAAGACAAAAATATCCACGTGCAGCATCAGATTTAGAAAGACGAACACACACCTGGGTCTGAAACTAGCGCATGTGCATGAGGTAAAAACGCCTTCAACTTTAGTTTCCACGTCAGTAGCTTTACGGATTGTGTTGCGTGGTCTTGGGTGGGGTCAGCAACCGAAACTGAAATGGCACGTAGGGGGTTGCAAACGTCCCCCCAAAGCTCATATAATAACAATGCACATTCAGCTACAGTAGTTCAAACATTTTTATCATCAAAAGTTATGAATTAGAAATTCATTAGAAAACAAACTTTTGCATCCAACATCTTTGTTACCTACTCGTCGAGGCTCAGGGTCCGGCTTTACTCTCATGATGCAAGTTACCTAAGGCACCATTAAACACCATCAAATGCAGCTGCAGGCCACTGTTTGCTATATACCAGTTTAATTTGTTGGCTGTAAATAAAATTCTCAAATCAAATAAAAAGTGCCAAACTCACTGTAACAGGTCAATGTGGAGACAACAGTAAAGAAAATAATTCCAGGTCAACCAATGTCCCTTCACCTCCTGGGTGTAAAGCCCTACTTTTCTTTTTTTTTTTACTTCTTTTTGGTCAGGCTTTATTGAGAAGAGGACATTGTAAGCTAGTATTTCTATAAATGTGAGCTCTGATACACTTACAGATGTTATAGATTTTATAAGGCCTCCCTGAAACATCTGGCATATTTAAAATTTAGTTGTAGACATCTTGAAAATATTAGTGTGTGTTCTTGGTTTCAAACATAACATTT
Organism: Channa argus; assembly: GCF_033026475.1. NCBI lineage: Eukaryota > Metazoa > Chordata > Actinopteri > Anabantiformes > Channidae > Channa > Channa argus. The sequence continues at coordinate 25,761,671 of NC_090209.1, forward strand.
TGCTAATGGAACTTTCCTTCTTTATCATAATGTGAACGAACATGATCCTCACACAAGACCAGATTTCTTTCCACAATTTGTCAGATTTGCGTTCGCGTCCACAACGACTGAGAGTTCAAAAGGTTGTACAAGCTGTACATCCTGATTATGAGCTTCTTTCCATCACATTAAGTGCTAACTGCCAGTAAACGGCAGTGATGGATGGAAACTGCGTTTGCAGTGAGGAGGTGAGAATAGATCAAAATGTCGTCTTCTCATCATCCTGTCATCACAGTTTGCAGAGACATCATGTTTGACAGACCTCACGCTGCCCTTCAGCCAAATCACGTGCTGCGATTAGCCCAAATTAGTGTTGGCTTCTCGGTGAAGTTGGCAGAGTTTAGCATTGTTTGAAAATGAATAGACTCACCTTTACTTTCCACTTTAGCTGTATAGACTTGTGTAGAGAATCCAGACTATAAAATCTAGGTTCTTAACGTTCCTGTCTAGACAGTATCACTACCGGCTAAAATGGTAAAGCACTTTATTGTAAAAATTATGCCGTCTATTGGACATATACGTAAGATGTGACTTGAACATAATGTGGTGACAATCAATGTTTGGGGGAAAAAAGAACTTGAATTAAAATTCCCTTAGGTAACCAGCTGGTGGTGGCGGATTGTTTTGCACTGTTAGCTAACCTAAAATTTTGGCTAACTAAAATATTACTTTTGCCAAATTTGTTATCTGCATTTTGACTGTTTAGCATGGCTGTTTATCCTCGAAGCCTTTCCTGTGTGAACGGTTATATTGAATGGTTTATTTCAAGATAAAACCAAATGTTTTATTGCTAATTGCAGCTAGCGGTAAACAGACTTTATTAAATATTAGCAATAGTTAACATGTTTATGGTACGGCTATTAGCATTCCACATGCTAGTTCAGCAAGCTGTTGTATGTCGATAATTTAAGGCATTTGTAGCTGTATAAAGAAAACTTCCTTCTTACCACTTTGGGGAATAATAGTTTTAAAACTATTTTATAGCAGACGTTTTTTAAATGTGTATGTAGAATGACATAGAACCCAGACCTGGTCCTGGTCCTGCTAATGCATCTAAATCAGGTTCATGGTTTCCTAGGAAGTGAACTGAGCCACCATCAACAGTGTCACACCTGCGTCTGGCTGTTTGCTAGTGGCAGATGAGAACGTGAAATTTCTTCACACTCAGCTGTATATTACTCTCAGAAAGAAATTCTCTAAACACAGCAATACAGAGAAACCTGGACCCCCTTTAAAAATCCTCTGCATCTATGGTTCTCAATCCTGGTCCTCAAGGAATCCTGCTCTCTGACCAATGCTCGTTACCTGCATCAGGTGTTAGTCCATCATAGGCTGCTAGGTACCATCTCAGTGAGGGCGAAGTGGGAAAAGACACAGTGAGTTAGTATCAGCTTCTCATTGCCTGAACACACCTGATCCAGATGTTCAGCACTGGGTCCCTGAGGACCAGGGTTGAGAACCACTGCTCCATTAGGTAGTTTAGTTCTCAGCTTGGTGGTGTTTGACATTCTCCACTAGATGTTTGCTTGCTCGTGCTGTTGTCTTCAGACATTTTTGTTGGACAGCCTGCACAGAGATGTGTTTAGCTCCTGTCAAAGGACAATTGTTTATAGCCCCAACTTATGTCCATGCAGACACTCAAAGTCATACACACTCTGAAAGACAATTCAAGATCTCTGTACTATGCAAAGATAATTATTTTCCTTTTTTTTTTTTTTTTTAGGTTTTGTCAAAGTTGCCAAAAGCTGCACTGAGTTGTAAAGTAAGCTGTTGGTTCCCAGTGATATTGTTAATACTATCTACACTAACTGTGTGGAAATCACCCTAAGATTTAATGTAAGAAAAGAGCTCATTAGATATTAGCTAGTGCAAAGACTTTAATCAGACTTTTTAGTGTCAACCTGTTAGTTTGCAGGGATATTTTGAATTGCTGGTGCTCACACACACACACACACACACACACTCTGCACTAAGAAAGCTGGACAAGCTGGACATCAAAAATCAGTCTGACATCACAAATCTCACATATCTGTATTGATCGTTCCACTTTCTCAACATCTTCTCAGTCCTCTGACTTTTTAATTATCCAAATATGCATTAAAGCTGTTTTTCATAACGTTCTGGTGTGAGATGCAGATGGTTGCTTGTCTTACTCTTCACATTGTTTCTCCTGTTTGGAGACGGCCTCCTCCTCTGCACTTTGCTGTTTTCACTGCAGCTCATTAGAACTTGTCGCCTCACATCTGCAGACAGACTGACAGGCTCGGCTGGTCTCTACGGTGATTACATAACTGCTTCTCTGCTCGCTGGATGTTCGATGAGTCATGTTAGAAAGTCAGAAGGGTGCGTATTTGGAATGTGGAGCTGAAGTGGTCGCTTTGGTGTTTGCCATCATGGTGGAATAATCCAGTTTGATGTTGGTTAATTAATTCGAGGCCTGTGCGGCTTCATCCAGTTCAGATGAGAGGGAAGTTTTCTTTCATTTGCCAAACACAGAAGCAAAGGGAAGCTGACGGTATAAATTCAAACACTGCTCAAATGCTTATTCTCATCAAAACGAATATACAAACAGATCTGTATGAGATCTGGAGAATCAAAAACACAACTGCTATCTACTCTCATGCCCAGTAGGCCTTATGTAACCACCACTCAACAGATTTGTTCTTGCCCTCTGGAGTTTTCTTGAAACCAAATAGTTGTTTATATTCAGCGTTTTTCCCCAAAATGCTTTGTACATAAACTTGAGAGTAAATTTCCTTCCTCTTAATACACTTGCTGAGCCTGTTGGGTCACAGTTTTCTTTTATGTTGTTACTGCCACTGGTGACAGAATGCGGCGTCCAACTGCGGTTTGTTTCTTCCGGTCATTTTACATTCACGACTTTATTTATCCCGTTATTGCTCTGTGACGCCGCCGTATTTCCAGCATGGTGTTGTGGGTACTCATAGGTTGCAGAGGCCCTGACATGCACATCTCCCAAATCTCACCAATGTTGTGTAGTGTTCATCAACAAGCTAGTTAATGTCACAAACTTGGAAGGCAGGTAACTGTACTTCCTTTACTTGCTTCCGGTTTTATTCTACTTCTCAAATAAATGACACTGCCCCCTTGTGGACGCAGGCATCTATCACGAAAATATAATAGAAGCACATATGTGAATGTAACTCACTTATGTTTGCAGAATGCAAATTATCGAAACAACAAGTCTAAACAAGCTAGTTACATCACGTTTTATGTAGTTAAGAGCGTTTGCTTAACCCAAATTGCAATACTAGGATGAAATAGGATGAAAACAAAAGAAGCACCAGCTAACACTAAAGGTTTCTGTGGCTTAAAGGCTCTGAAGGACTCATCAGCGTTTGTCACTCTCTGACTTTGTCTTCGGCTGTTTCCTTAGGTTCTGATTACATATGATGTTGTAAAAAGCTTTGTAAAGCCTGACACCAGGAGCAGGTGAGAGGCAGCAGTTCAGAGCTTGATTTGTGCGTCCTTGTGTCCCTATAGCTCCCCTTCCTCTTTTGCCCTGGAAAAAGTCAAATATTGACTCAAGTTGCTTGTATCAGATCTCAAAGACCAACTACATGTCGAGAGCATGACATGGAGACTTTATGAGCTTTTGAACATAAAATGGACTGAAGAACACAATAACGTAGTGATTTATACTTTTGACAGAGAAAAAAAAACAATCATCTCTGCTGTTACTGAATTTTTAATGTGGTGAGTTGAATCGGACACTAACCAAATATGATTTTATATATATATATATTTTATTTTACTTTACAAATATTTATGCAACAGTGTGCATAAGCACCTGCAGCAGCTGAGTCGCTGAATCCCTGTGTTCTGGAAATTAGCACTACTGCTGCCTCACAACGAGAACGCTGGAAAGCGTGTGGACATTCTTCCACAATCCAAGTCAGCTCCAGCCAGAGGACGTATATTAATAATAATCATAAAGCCTGGAACAACCCTATTTCTCGATTGCTTTGATGCATTTTCTCAATTGCTATGATGCATTTAATGAAACTGGGATCCACTAGATCTTTATCATCGCCTTCTTTGTAGGGTTGCTACCATGCACATACCAGCATTAGGCCTCAGGCCCAATCCTGAACTCATACTTGTAAAACTTCTCCAATACTGCACCCAATACCACATTAGCCTCTGTAGGTAACATACTCGTGTTTCTCAAGAATATTGTAAAAAAAATTATTTGCCAGTGACAGCAGCAACAGGGGTTATTTACAGAAAATAGACTGTCACCTGAAGTTCTCACCTTCATATTCCTGTGTAGATTTTTGCTTTTCTTCCTGTTCTTTTTATGTTGTGAACACTGGTTGCTGCCATATTTGCGGTTGCAGATAAACATGTGGATTTTATTGTCCAGAAACCTATTTTAGAAACAAAACCATTTAGTACCTATAACGGTACTTGGTGTGGGCGAGTACTTGTACTCAGAAAAAATAGTATCGGCATCGACATCCCTACTTCTTACCACAGCAGAAGTCTTCTCTGGCAAATATGTAAATACTTTTCTATTGGTTTCACAGGAAACTGTTGACAGACTTCATTCAGTGACCCAAAGCTTTATTGAATTAACTGACAAATAACAGGAAAACACATGTTCCCAGCTGATAAAAATCGCTCCCAAAATTCTGAAAACCTAATGTACTTGTGAGCAACCTCCTAACAAATATCTTCAGTCAGTTCTTATCCACCTCTGTGTTTGCAGGCCTCAGTCAAAGACAACGAAAATAATTCACTGTGATGTTGATGAAAACCCTAATTTACAAGAGCAAATGTAAAATTGAATATTTTAACTCTTCAATTTGAATTGTTGATAAATCTACCTATACATTTTTATTTGGTTTCTTTTTCTTCAGCTTGTCTATGTTTGAACAATATTGATAAAAGATTTTTTCTTTAAAGACGGATTACAGTTATAAATTCTGTGCTACGTTGTTGCATGACAACAGTTCATGAACACCGAAACATGTGCACAGACATGAATGAAGAGCGTTTTGTTGTTCATTGTCCATTGGTTGGTGCCGGATTGAAAGAGTGAATTAATTTACCTACAAGTTGTGTTGTTTGAGGGAAAGATCAGCTTTTGTTGCATATTTTTATTGTTTTGTTAGTTTAAGAGCACTTGTGTCTTTTTGGCCTGTGTGTTAACTGTTCTTTAAATGAGACTTCAGAGTGGACACGAGTGTCTGGGCAAATGAGAAAAACTAATGTTGCGCTTCATTCCTTAAAAATATGTTGCATTGGACCATAATGTTGCCAGAGCTTTGGTTGCGTAGGAAAAATCTTTAAAAAGCCTTTATGTTCCACTTTTACAGTAAAGCGTTATTAAAGTCTTTATGCTGATGTTTAGACACTAGCGTACATTTAGGAAAAATCATCTTTTGGTTTCTATGTTATTTTTTAAGAGAAGTGTTACTTTTAGTTCCTCAGAAAATGTAGCTTCTTGATTGTTTTTTTAGAAACTCCTCGGATCATTCCAGAATGTTGTGTTCATTTTTTATGGACCATAAAAATATGACACCACTGAAACTCATCATGGCTCCAACTCATCGTGACATTGTTTTCTTTCCTTTTTTTTAAATCCATATTTGTCACAAAATCTCTCAGATTAGATTTAGAAAGGTTATGAATGGATGCGGGGTGACCTGTTACCATGGCAACAGCCAGTGTCATTCCAATCTGCTGCTATAGCGACAACACAGAAATTTGGGTGGGAGGTTGTTACCGCAAGATGAGAGACGATCTTGTTAGCTTCATTCAGCCTTATGATACTCAATGAGCGGTTACATGTGCCACACACACGCGCACACACACACACACGCACACACACACACAGAAGCTTCCCTGTCGATCTCCCTCCTTCCCCTCTTTCCTTGTGCTTCTGCTCCTCCTCCTCCTCTTCATCACAGTTTCTGTTAATTTCCAGTCATTTGCTGTTTTCTCCATGATTATCTCTGTCACATGATGTAAATATCCAGATAGTCATTCTTCAGTCTGTTGACTTTATTCTTATGTAAATTATTTAAAAAAGAGATTGACCATGGATGGTATACAATATATTATAAAAAGTACAACATTGAAAAGAAATCTATTATCCACTGAAAAAGATGAGAATGTACCTGAAGATGATGATGTGATAATGGACGTGATGATTGTTTCTGTGCGATGATTGACAACTGATATAAAGATGATGATGATGATGACTAATGACAATGACTACAACAGTTGTCATTTTGGAAGATGATGGTGATGACTTGTGATAATGAAGATTAAAAATTCCTATGATTCTAAAGAAATCATGAATAAAAACTGCCTGTTTTGTTCTCGTTAACTCATTCTTGGGTCATCAAATGTGCCATCAAATTTCAGCGGAATATTTTTGATTCCAGGTTTAAACGCTGTTTATCTGGTTTTCAGCTCCAGTGTGATCTACGTTCACATTGGAGCTGAAGTGGAGCTGAAGTGGAGCAAGTAAATATTTTCTTTAGCTCTTTAGCTGAGGTGTGAATTCTTTATCATCAGATCTGGACGTCTGATTCAGGAGGGAGCTTTGTCTCTGCAACCAAGTCTCCTAACTGAGCAGCTTTAATGTTGCTCACGTTGTATTGTTGTTTTTCTTGTCCGTTACGTCTTTGTTCATTCACCTCTATGTGACAGTAGGTTTTTATAGTTTGGCCTAAAAATGATCACCATTGGTCTAAACTGTTGGTCTAAATGATGTGAGTCAGCGTGAGCACTGAGCAGTCTGCAGCTACACAGCACCATACACAGCAAAATGTGATACGCTGTGTGCAGAGATTGTACAAGTACACAAACTCAGTACTTAAAGGACACGTTCACTGATACTGAACCTGCCTCTTTTAGTTTTTGTTTGGCTACTACACATAATTGAATGCCATTAAACTTCTCTCTGATTTCTCTATATTAAAATATGTCTCTACTTTTAGCTGGAAAATGCCTCCAGATGACATCACTTGGAGGAACCTTCAGTTTCCATTTCATCGCTTGTACTATGAAGTTTGTAATCGTGGTCAACCTTTCCCAGAGCTCCTCCAGATGACATCATCTAAACCCTTATGTTGAAAAACTCCTCCGAGTGATGTCATCTGGAGTTTTTCAGCCGGAAGCAGAGAAATAGTTTAATATTAAAAAGTAAGGGTCAGAGGTCACTAAAGGTGGAGTTGATTTTAAACACTTTATGTGGTGACTGGTTTGTTAATAATGATACATCAGCATTTACTAGTTCATAGTATATTTATATCAGACCACCAGGTGGTGTTAATGTTGTTGATGTAGTTGCAAAGGCTACTTTGAAATTCACAAATATTCTTTGCGAGGACAATTGTCAGAAGTCGTCATAAATCAGAGATTCTTCAATAAACCTCAAAACTTGCCTGAGAATCATCATATTTATAAGCTTTCACCAGTATCATAAAAATCCATATAGTTGTTTGCACAGCCCATAATCCACTATAATGACCATAATACTTTGTATTGCTAACTGTAAACAGACTGTGGTCCTCTGTAAGGCTCATTGACTCCATGGCCACGATATACTTTTTAATTCTTACACAAATTACACTGTCTTCAGACTTATGCTTCAAATAACCATGTCTACACATGTCTTTCTGATTTGTTAAAGTATATATTGTTACAAAAAAATATTAAAACACGAAAGCATTGAATATAATTTCTGGACCAAGCATGTGACGTTCCCAGCTCCAGTCTGCCCCCAACTAAAGCTAAGGTCAAGGAGAGGCAAAGTGAGCGAGCGAGGGATAATTTGATTAAAGACTTAGTGAGTTAGAAAAGAAGGAGGCAGCAGGAGACGCTCGTCTCTGCAGAGGGACACAGATCGAACTCGTCGCCACTTCAGGAAAACACACATCAGCACTTTTTTCTTTCTCCTTCTCGCTTGATGAAACAGGACTTTCATGTACACCAAAGACCTGCTGAGGGGGCACAGGAAGCCGGAAGTAAAGACAACAGCAAGTACCAGAATGACAAGGGGGTCACCTTTAGACCACGACACCTCCCACACTCACAAGTGACTCATTGAAACATTTCTGTGACTACTTTGCCATTGTTGGTGACTGCTGGCTAATTAGCTCAGAAGTGCATGACAGCACAGGACTGGAGGTGAAACTGGGAATTAAAAGTAGATCAAAAAGCCTGTTTTAGTCCCTACACTTCCTAAACACTTTTACCTGCAGTCGATGCAGCTAATCTGTAGCCCGCAGCCTGTAAAAGAGGATGGATGAGGTTTAAATAGTTATAAATACTTTGATTTACTGTGTTTCTCTGCTTCTGCTTCTTGTGTTCCTGCCTTTAAGGGCGTTCGAATCCGTTTAAACAAATACGGTTGCTGTGAAATGAGTTTATCTGACAGCAAGGGAGCTAATCTGCAGCCACAAGGTTCTGTAGCTTCCCACAAGGATTAAATCTTTCAGCTTGTTAGATTACTGACTTTCTAGGACTCTCACAAGGAGAACTGTCGACAGAGAAGTTAGATATTTTCTGTGTCTGATTTATTTTACCATTTTAATGAGCCAGTTGTAAGGGTAAGGACATCTCTGATCTTTCCGCCTAAAGCCTGGTTGAACCCTTATTGCATTTATTAGTACACACATGCACAATTGCCCTGCCGTTGCAATAACTGACAGGTAGCGATTACGTTGCATTCCAGACCTTCAAAAAGTGGTTTAAAATTTCTTTGGAGCCTGACTGAGCACATATTGGACTTCTGCGAAGGTTTACATGTCTGGATAGTGACCCATTTCAGTCTGTGGGGCCAGGTGTCGTCCATGTTTTATGCAATAAGACCCCAAACGGACTGATTAATAAGCTCACTTACTAACTTTCTGATTTACTTTCCAACTTTATTGACTTCAGTGATCCTGTGATTTACCGGACGGACAGGCTTAGACACTAAAGACCTTACTGTTGGTCATTTTCTGTTAACTATCAAATCTGGCAAAATGTCGTTGCAGACGTTAAATTTGAGAGATGAGCAATGATTAGAGAATAATTAGAAAATAAACAGAGTTTCCTGTTATGGTTCATCCCTAATGCTGTAAAATAAGTGTGACAGGTGCAGACTGAAGAGTTTCTACAGTCATTATCTCAATGTGATGCCCCCTAATTAAATCATTACCTGAAGATACAGTTAATTTCTTCATGCAGGGACAGTTTTTCTCTCTTCGAATACACTAGAAGCAATTTTAGTGTTTGTTGAAAGCCTTACACAGATTTAGAATGCCTTAAATTGTAATGTCAAATCTCAAATTATTATCTAACTCTAAAAGGTGAAGAATAAACCTGATAGTATGGGAGAAGTTTTATTTGGACTGACATTTTATGTCAGGTATACTGACATAAAACCGAAAAAGCAGTAAATCTTCAAACTTCAAAATAATTGTTAATTATTTTCCAATCAATTGAGAATTTTTTTTTTTTCATTTTAGCTCTGAAGCAACAAACCTGGAATAAACTACTGAACATGGGAATACAGTAATACAGTATTTGGCAGTATGTGAAAAATAAGTGTAACATTACCTTTAAACCAATCAAAACCTCCAACTATGTTGTAAAATGGTTTATTAATAACATACAGATTTTTTCAGAACCTTATCTGGACTTTATAATCCTAAATTTGGACTAACTTTTTGTCACACTGACTTACTGACTCAGTATACTTTAGGCCAAAGCACTGTGGACGTGAACAAACTGGGGAGGCACCAGAGCAACGCATACGCTCACCTGAAGCTGCTGGAAAACACCCAGACTCCTGCGCCGCCTCATTTTGGAGGATCACAGTCAGCAGGGAGACGGAGACAGAGCACCTCTGGTCCTCACCTCCAGGGAAACCATGGAAACAAATGGGTTTTCAGAGGCACAGCACTTTTCTAACCAGTCACAGCCTCTTGAAATACCTTGGAAAAACCTGCAAAGTGTGTTTTGAGAACTCAAACAATCCATTAAATACTTCTGTAAGTGCAGTGTCCCTGTAGACTTAAATTACCTGCCATCCTTCAGATAGTGGCATTATTTGTTTTGAGTATTATGCATTTGACAGACACCACGAGCAAAATTAAATTAAGTCACTGTCAGAGTGAATTACTGCTATGAAGTAAACATGCTTGATTTTTGGTGACACACTGAAGCTCATCCTTTTCCGGGCGATGTCTCTTTAAGGAAGTTGACTAATGATGACTGGCAGCTGGGCAGGGGCACAGAGGACACGAGTTCATTCGAGGGAAAGACGTCTGGTTGGACAAATGTGTAGAGAAACAGGTGTGTGTCACTAAAACCTGATGGAGAGTCGACCGTGTGGACGTCAGGGGAACAGGAAGCAGCTGATCTGGAGTCAGGGGATTTCTAGGATGTTCGGCATGTCGGGCGTCTGTGACCTTTGCCCTCTGTTTTGTCTGCACTCCTCTGGGACCTGGTCACCTCTCCACAGGTAGGCAGAGCATAGTCGAAACCCAGGGACTCTCCACCTTCACCTTTTCTTTCCTCTTCCTGTCCCTATGATGGTTTGGGACCGTTTATTACGGGGCCACCTCCAAATGGTTTGGAACAAGGGCGAATGTATACGAAGGAGTAAAATGAGGAAGGTTGAGCTGGAGGAAGCACAGGAATTGATGATAATAGACAAAATGGAGAAGTGGAGTTGAAGATGGTAACAGATACAAAAATGGAAATGAATTAGAAAATCCAAATAGACAATAGGGGGCTAAACAAAGAGGGGAAGTGGAGGAGAGGGAAATACAAAGACAAATGAGGGGGAAAGGAAGAGATGAAGGAGGTAGACAAGGATTTACAATAAAAGGAAAGGACAAAGGATGGATAAAGGACAAGTGGGAAGGTAATGTCAGAGGAGCAAAAGAGGCAGAAGATGAAGGGAGGAGGTTCAGAGGGAAAAAAGGAGTTGGGTTGGAAGTTAAAAAGGAAACAAGGTGAAATGACTAGAAAAAGAAATATAAGAACAGAAATACAGAGTGTGTGGGTAGAAAGGCACAAAAAGATATGATGGATAAGGAAGTACAGCGCACACGGGGAGGAAATGACAAAACAAATGAGTAAATAGAGGAAATGCGGATGCAGACGGGGAGAGAAATAACATGAGCAGACAGAAAAGGAGACAAAAGAGGAGGAAAGCTAGAGTTGAGTAGAGACAGAGGAGTCTTTGTTTTTTGTTTTTTTAGCCTGTATCTTCTTCAGACGGAGCAGAGCTGCATCTTCCTGTGAGCAGGCCACACATTTACACAAGCTCACAGTCCAGAAGTCCAAACCACACCTGTCACCGACTCCCTGCCCGAGGCCTGCATGCTAATTCTCCTGCTGCAAGCACGTGATGACGATGCACACATGCACACCCATCCCTGTTACTCGAGTGTGTCTGTGTGTGTGCTACCACTGAGAGGTGTGATGCTGCTAGAAATGCAAAATTGCGAGGTTTCCAGCTGTTCCAGCTGCATGTGGAAGGACAAAGAGAAAGGTGTGTATACAAAGAGAGAGAGGAAGACAGCCAGAAGGTTGGGCGAGCAAGCAAGAGTCTTCAGATGTGTGTCAGTAAGTGTGTGCACGTGGTCGAGACCAGATGAAGATTGCCTTGTGTGTGTGTGTGTGTGTGTGTGTGTGTGTAAATGGCTGAGTGCACATGAATATGACTGACAAGCTGAGTGCACTGGGAGAGAAAACGTCCGCGCACACACACACACACACACACACACTCACACACACACACATTTGCACAAGCAGACACGTGGAGAAGAGGCTGTCAAGAAAGCAACGATGCGTCTCCATAGAGAATGCACCCAGAGATAAGAGGGAAAGAGGACGAGGGGGTTGGAGGATGGAAGTGAAGAAAGAGAAGAAGGAAAAGAGGACAGAGGTTAAAATGAACGGGAGGAGGAGGAGCTGGGGGAGTGGCTACGAGAGAGAGAGGTAGACAAAGCGAGGGAGGAGGTTAGAAGGAGAGAAGGGAGGGCAGGCTCAGAGAGAGAAGAAGAAAGAGGAGGAGACAGGGCAAGCGTGCGACACAGTGAGAGAGAGGTGTGTATGAAGGTGTGTGTGTGTGAGAGAGAGAGAGTGTTTTATTCTCTCCAGTGTAAATGAATGAAAGGCGTCACCATCGTCTTCACAACGGTAAGAAGCTCTGCTGCTGCACAGCATCTGGCTGCTAATGGAAGGTGTGTGTGTGTGTGTGTGTGTGTGTGAACTATGAGTTCATCATGTCTATAGAACCTGTACACTCTGTGTGTGTGTGTGTGTGTGAGAGAGAGAGATGCTGCTTACATTTCAGATAGCAGATGTACCAGGTCTCATTCTACGCGTTGCAGTGTGTGTGTGTGTGTGTGTGTCTTTGTATGAGTAGTATTAATACACATGGACGTCCAGTGTACTGTGTGTATATGTGTTTTTATGGTTCTGTGAACAAGTTTTGGTTTTATGCTGTTGTTGCAAGGACACGTTGGGACACACCTGCTCTTTTGTGGACTGATACTTTGTGGCTTGTGGTTGTGCTGGTTAGGACAAAGCAAAGAGACACGCATTCGTCCTTCTGCGTCTTTGGAAAGCGAGGACAGTTTTTAGGGATGAGAACCTATTTTTTGAGGGTCAAGGTAGGAGTTAAAGGTTGAGGACAGATTCTGTCCATTCCGACTGTGGCTCCAGGATGTGAAAGGTTACAATTTGATTGGAACTTTATTAAAAGGTTAGCGATGGGTTTAGGTTGTGGTTTGGTTTTGGTAGGTTTATGGTTCAGTTAAGGTTTGTATTGAGGTTAACTGGGTTGAATTTCAATAACTAGGATTTAGACTGAGGTTGGGTCACGATTGTGAATGTCGGGTTTAGTTTAAGATCAGGGTTGGATAGTTAGAAACAGTTTGAATTTAGTTAGAACATTGTTACGGTTCTGTCAAAATTGAATTGGGTTCAGAGAAACTGGACTGAGGTTGGGATACATTATAGTTAGAATCCGGTTTAGGTTTATAAAATAGAATTAGACTTGAAAAGTTAAAAAGGGCAATTACACTGAGTTGAGGTTATATTTAAATCCAATTCGCTCTGGAGTAAACTGAGGACAGGGTTTGGTTCCAGTTAGAACTAGATTAACGTTCTAACAACACATAGGTTTTTAATAATAAAGGTCACTATGGGGGGTGTGTTCACATTTAGTGTTTCTGGCGAAAACATTTCTGTTCTTATATTTTGTTTTGTTTTTTTTACAATTTCTTTGTCAATGCTGTGTACAATCATTCATTGGCTTCTTTGAGTTTTCTACTTTTCCTGCTACATCACCAGACTCCACCTGTACAAATCAGTGGAAAGGCACCAAATAAATTGCAGCACTGTTTTTCACCACGTGCACATTACCAACAAGAATCTTAATTCACTCCTAAAAATCACTGCCGCTTACACATTTTAAAAATACTTTTAGGACGAAGCTATGGTGGATGTAAGAATGAGTATTAGTGTAGATTAATGTGATGAGAAGTGCATTGTTTCGTACATAAAGGTCCTCAGAGGTGCAGCAAACCAGACGTGCATGCTCCCTTCTTTCTCCTTATCAAGCACGCTTGTGTGAAGCTGCAGCTGAATAAATTTGCAACTCCTTTTAAATCAAACATGAATTTATGTTAAATACTGCAAACGCAGCGGAGCAGCTCTGCTCCTTCTTCAAATTTGGCTGAGGAAGGTCAAGCTGGAAGGAGACCAGTAACACCAGTACACTGGAGCAACTGGGGCATAAAATAGCCGTTAGTATGTTCCAGTATCCTGCATCTTTTCTGTTTTCTTAGGATGTCCTGAAAGGGGCCTGAAAAAGGAGGCACACGGTCTGAACCGTGTCTGCACAACCAGAACTGGAGTTAACTGGTTCCTTTTCTTTGTTAGAGTCCGTGAAGAATGTGTGAACAGCCTGAACGTTCAGTTTGTGCAGAGACAGAAAAGTCAGACTAACCATCTGCATGTTCTCTGTAACATTTCCCGACTGAAACCCTGCAGAAACACATCAGCCAGGTGGGCACCAAAGGTCTGTCCTTGCGTTGCTCGGGTTGTTTGAGCTCTGGGGTGACTTCAATTAAATGCACCTGAACTAGGTCAGAACTACGTAAGCATCCTGCCCATGCTGTCAAAAAGGAAACCTTGTTTCATCAGCGCCTAATTTGGGAAAAACACATTTTTTCTTTGCAGAATCAGCATTTTTCTTTGTCTGTCAGAATTTCATAGTGCTCTGAAATCAATAGTTCTTCAAATGTGGACTTCGGAGACGTGTTATCAGTAAACCTGCGCATTCAATACAAGATTGTGAAGGAAAATTTTGATGATAAATATTTAGTTACACTGTATTTTTGACTCAAGTATGTAAATCACAGAAAACCTAATCTCCAGTTGCAGTTAATTCATTTAAAACATTTGCTTTTGGGGTTTAGCTTTATATAGAATTCTCCAACTGTAGTAAACATGACAGGAGCTAAGTAGAAAATCCAAATCTGATTCTTATTTTTTTATTATCATTCGTTCAGTCCAGTGTCATTTGGAAAGCTGAGGACATAACTTATAAGATGTGTGTGCAGAACACACAGGTGACTTTGTGTGGCAGGAATCCAGAAGATGTTTCAGATAAGACAAACCTTTATTCATCCCACAGTGGGGAAATGTCGCAGCGGCAGAATGTGCAGACGTGAGGCAAAAGGTTTTGTGTAGTGTGAAGAAACATCTTTATACATAAAAAGAAAATCAACAATGCAAATAGAATCAAAGAATCAATCAGTCAAGGTTCAACGCTTACAGGACTTCAATTGGTGCCATCTAATAAACCAGTATGTTTGCATGGTCTGGATGTGTTAGTAAGAACTTGGACTTTCCCTGCTGCGACTGCTGTTTCTTTCTGCTGTTTGGTTCTTCAGTTTATTTCCATGATGTCAATGGCAAACACCCGCAAACGGTAATGACCGACTCATTTGCTGTTACAGAAATCTGTTAAAAACAGCCATCAGTCTCTTCTCTGTGATCTGACTTCTTTTTACTGTGAGATGAAATCAAAGGTTTGAAAATAACTCCACATTTGATCAATTACTTCAGTGCTGGAGCACAAAGAAGTAAAAAAAAAAAGAAAACACAATTCCAATTTCCTGCTCAATATCTATTATATCTTATAAAATCTTCTTCAGTCCTCTTTAAAATGGAACCACTTTCTTTTAATCCCACACCCACCAGAATTAGCTCTTTCTGCTCTGTAGCTGCATCCAGATGATGATGTTTCCTTGCTTACTGCTCGGTGCATTGTTGAGCACCATCCCTCAGAACTTGGAGGGCAGAGCCTTTGTGGAGAAGAGGCAGCAGCTCCAAATAAACTTGCTCCCAATGGGGCTGCGGTGAAGTGAAGTGTTAAGACACTCAAATGCACCGCCGCTCAATTATTTAGCGAGCGAGCTGCTGGGCTGTTTGCTAGCTGCTGTAGCCTACAGCCAGGAGGGTTTAGACGAAGGAAGAGACGGGGCTTAGTCCTAAAAACGGTACGTTTGTCATTTCTCCCCACGTGTGTGTCGGTTGCCTTTGTTAGTACCCAGCTAAGCGAACTTGTGGTCAGTGTTTTTGGAGTAAATATTAGACTGACATTAGAAATGACACGACATGGCGTCAGGGTGCTAACAGGGATTAATAATTTTAGCACGGAGCAACATGTAGCTGACATTGATTAGGGACAAGACGTCCTAACAGAAGTATAACAGCTTCCTATACTTGCTCATTTCCGGTCGTCGTGCTAATCACCGCTGCCATCTTGATGGTGCTAACTGATGACTGATGCTAAGCTCTGGTGATTACTAACAGCTTTTGATTCTGATACCACGACTCCTAACATGTACTAATACTTCATTCTGTGAACAGTGCTAACTCTAGTTACTGCCAACTGCTCTGAATAGCTAACTACTGCTAACGGTGGTTGATACAAATAACCGCTAATTTCTACTTCTGCTACTGACAGTTACAGTACATTTACTAACGTTCAGTCACTTCTGATGCTCAGGCTAAAACTTTTTGATGCTACTGTCTACATGTGACCAGCTAACTGCTGTTGATAGTTTTATTAATTCTTAACTTGTGTTTTATATTGCTGCAATTATTGCTACATACCACTAATACTGACTCTGTTGATATCAATAACGTTGTTGTTGATTGAATACATTTTTTATTGTTATTTGATTTACTATAACATACTTTTTACTCATACCAATCTAATATTATATGATCATATACCATAAATACACCCTCAAACTATAGCTTGTTTCATTCGATTATATGATATTAATATACTATTTACTATATATTCTATGATTTTAATAGTGTATAATAATACATAAACATTGCTGTACATCAGTTATTCTACAATTTCTCACTTACTGTATATTCTGAACACTGATTTCTATATTTCCACTGTCTATTTTACACATTTTATAAATATTGAAGAGACTTTCCTCCTGTAAAATACCACTTGCTAACAAGTAGCAGTAAAACCAATTGTACTTTTTATTTCTTATCCAGAAAACCAGATCACCACCATTCAATTGTATATTATATTATATGTAATTGTATTAGCGGGAACATTGATATATTGCAGCCATTGGCCAAAACATCTCATGCAGCATCTACATACATGTATTTATGGTGGATAGTATTGCTAACACTCGTTAACGCTGCTATTTGCTGTATAAACCCTTCATACTGCTCAACCTAATGCAAATGTTCGGACTACTAGCATAAAGTTTAACATTACCGCTGCCTGTAACTGCTGTTAGCTAACCGCTAGTTATACAGTTAATCCTGTGGATATTGCTAAATGCTGTTTGAACTGCTGACGACTACTAGTGGTAACTGTGTGGACCTGTTGAGTATTATTGTTACTGCTGATACTGCAAACTGACGTCAGAGCCAAATTACTAAGACAAGTACAGTACAGGTGTTAGTAGTCTTTCCTGTCCAAACGTTTTCGAAATGACCTCAGATCGGTGGAATTCGTGCACAGATTATTTAGATTTTAGTTACGTTTATTTGTATGTGTGTGTGTGTGTGTGTGTGTGTGTGTGCTTAATAATAATCTGACATATAGCACAATATCATCTCAGATAGTAATAGTCTGTTGCTTGATTGGCTATTGAAGCTGTTTGGATCTTAGCCATATGTCAAGGTTACTTTCTATTTCCTGTGATAATAAACCGTGATGTGAATGTTTCCTAATTAACATTGTTATACTCAGCCCTCATCGAGGTGCGTAACCAGGCAGAGCAGTAACAGAATGAGTAGCCTGCTGAGACTTATAGTCCTGCATCTGCATCTTCTTCCCTGCTGGGTCAATCTGCACACGCCATCAAACCTGAAGTATGAATGTAACGCCTGACGCTGCACAACTGTCTGCTGTCTGGAACATGACGGGAGAGACAAAGACAGCGACAGTGTCAGGAAGCAAGTGAGAGAGAATGACAGTGACAGAGGGACGAGAGAGAGAGAGAGAGAGAGAGACATACAAATTGATGAAAAGGGGGAATATGAACTGAAGAATCCACTTTATTACATGAAAGTCCTGTGTGTAGCATTTTAAACTCTGGTATCATTGCCAAATAAAATGCTGCCTTGACATAGTGACTGTAAAGACATAGGAGCAGCATGAGGGGAAGAAATTATTGATAATATTTCTCCTGACTCATCAAAAGTAAATTAAAATTTAAATAACTTTGACCACTCAGAACTTGGCTCTGTTTTTATCAGCAGTACATCTTTTTTCCTCCAGTTATTAAGTAATCACGCAGCCTCAGTCTGTCCTCACCCTGCTACTACCAAGATCGATTCAGTCATTTTCCAATACTCGGGTCTAAGATCTTATGTAAGCGCACAATACTAGCACAACACTACATCTTTCCTTTTTAGGATTATCACAAAGATACAGCCTGCAGCATTAAAATTCTGCTTGTGAAGTATAAAGCAACTACTTTAAGTAATTCACTTAGTGAGGTACTTCTTCCTTACTTCGATGTATTTACAGTATTTGAGGCTTCTTTATACTTCTTTATTACTTTATATACTTCTTTATTTATTATACTATACTGTCCTGCTACGTGTATCATTTCAGATGAAACCACTGCAGTTTTCCTCCACTGGATATATCTGTCAGATAATTGGTTTTACTTTATATAAACTCACATATAATGCCTCATTACACATTAATACCAAAATGTGTAAGAAATGATAAATGGTCTGCACTTATATAGCGCTTTTCTACCTTATTATTACCCAAAGCACCAATTGGCACAATGACACAGCGATATGCAGCTGGCCAACACTCACTGAAAGCAAGTTGCGGTGTCAGTGTTTTGAGCAAGGACACTTAAACATGTGATCGAAGGAGCCAGATACTGACGATTGTGACTATATGATTACATTTTATGATTACTCTGTGCTTTTACTCAATGCTACAACATGCAACCTCAGCTACGCTAATATAAAACTCAAAATGAATCTGCCCTGCTCCCCCAGCTTTCAGATCTGACACTCTGAGCTTCCAGTGTAGTTCAATGGAAAGTTGAAACAGAAGTTTCAAATGTTGACGCCTAAAACATTGACATAGATTGCAAAGGAAAAAAATCTCTTAGTGAGGTAGACAGGGTGGTGGATGGCACAAAAGGACACAGGACTTCTCCGTAAGAGACCAGTGTTCGCCTGTAGTTTAAGACGATGTCCACTTTAACGCGATGCATGTGGTTACAAAAGAAAGAACATGTGTGCTGTTGTCACAGTTTGAAGGGTTTTGTTTACACGTAATTCAAACTCACCCTTATCCCAAAGTTTTTGTGCCTAACTCTAACTCTTGTATTGTCTTAACGTCCATCAGACTCTGCACAGCCCTTCAGGTATGAGTCATTATCAATAAGAAGCTGCAAACCTCACTAATCAAACCGAAACAAGGGAAATTCTCTGATTGGTTAAGAGAGTGAGCCTCGCTCCAAACCGTTTTTCCCCACGAGGCCTCAACAGGCAATACAATACAAACAACAAGATACCATTTGGAGCATATTTCCACTCAAACAGGTTTGAAAACAGTTACAAACTATAACTTCAATACTGTATGTTTTTGTGTCACAGAATATTCTGTATTACTGTACTACAGTTTTTACATGAAAGATTCTCCAAGTTCTCCAACCAGTTCTAAACATACAGTAGCATAAGGAAATTAATCATGTTCCACCAAATATAAGACTACAGTGACCCCCAAGTTTGATCATTTTATTATATTTCAGAACAAACTAGTTAAAGTGCAAAATGAATGTGCTTTTTCTTTTTTTCTTTTTTTGAAGCCTTAGTGAAACATTTTTACCCATTACAACAGCAGATGGCGCCTTTAAACACAAGACCTACTGGACCAACTACCCTCAGTTCACAGCTGACGGCACTGTTGTTTAGCTTTTGTTTCAACCACACACATGGAATGAGGGGACATTGTGCTCGCTGAGCCATTCTGTAACTGAAGCCACTTACTGCTGCAGGTTTTGTCTGATACATTTAACAGCTCATTCCTTGCTGCATTGGGTTTTCTTTCTTACTGTTATTTAGCAAACCAGGCCACATTTGATTGGATGAATTCAGTCTGTTGGATGAGACAAGTGAACATAACAGAATTTGCATCAATTTCCTTATTGTTGACAGGCAGAATGTGCTGAGTTAAATAATAGATGCTGTATATCTGCTTACTATATATTATATATACTATATGAGTGGGGGTCATATATTAAGGCCAAGCAGTATGATTTAGTTATAGGCCAGATAAAGAACCGTCTCCCATATCAGTGACTTTACTGTTTTTAAGTTTCAGTCAATAATTTTAGCAGCGGTAAAGTTCAAGTAGGACACGTCTTACGTTCATGTCTTACGAAATGCTTTGCTTTACTTCACTAGTCTTTGGTCAGACATATAAAAATCTGTGCATCCCAATGTGTAAAAATGAAGAAGCAGTATATATATCACAACAGCATAAAGTATAGAGCAGATTCTGACAGATGTGAAATCTAAGAAAAAGTTGAGATGCAGGAAACAGGATCCCAAATACCTGCAAACAAGAGTCGGGCGTAAACAAGGTTACATCTGTAAAAAGTTGTAACTCAGGCTTAGTTCGGCGAGGAACAGGAAAACGAAGAGGGGGAGAGGGAAGGAAAACGTGTTGAAGAGAAAGGGAAGAAGATAAAAGAGCAGCAAACGAGGACGAGACAAGTCTCCCGTTGCTTCAAATCCTCTCAGGTTTTACACAGAGGTAATTACAGAGGATGATGGAGGGAGACGAGGGGGAGGAAAAGAATAAGGCAGGAATGGAGGACAAAAAGAGGAAAGGACAGAGGGGGGAGGGAGGATAAAAGAAATGGAGAGACAGGACAGGTGGGAGGTGAAGAGGGTGATGGAGTGAATGAGGTCAGAGAAAAAGGAGAAGGTGGGTGAGGATGGAAAAAAGGACTGGATGGAGAGAACTAGTTAGATAGAATAAAGGAAAAAGGGGGGTGAAAGGAGGAGGTGTATAGAAAACTATAAGAGTATGAACAAGGAAAGAGAAGAGACGGAGGAGGTAAGAATTAAAAACAAGATGGAGGAAGGAAGAAACGAGAAAGAAGACGTGAGGTAAAAGGAGAAAGGAACAGTTACAGAACGGTGCGTGGCCAAAAGTATGTGGACATCCCTGAATGTTCAGCTCTAAAAACCTTCTCTCCTCTGGGTTCAGCTTTTCATGCACATGTCAAAGCAGCTGCATGATTTGAGTCTTTTCAGGTCTTTTCAGTGAAGACCAACACTGATGCTGCTGCTGATCACCCAGCGTGACGGTTTTGTGGATGAGAGGATGTGCTGGTGCAACAGGAATAGAAACAAGCACAAACTGTTTCACCATTAGGTGGATGCAGTGAGAGGTACAGAACGTTTTGAGAGATGGAAAGGACAGAAAAAAATAACAAGGGGACGAGAGACTGAACAGAAGGAAAGAGGAGTAGAGAGAAGGACGGATGACAGAAGAAATGAAAGAGTGGGGAAAGAAAGAAAGAAGGCACAGAAGAAGAAGTTTGTGTGTTTCATGTTTCTGCCTCTATCCTGCAGATGGTGGTGTTGTTTCTTCTCCTCATAGCTACTGAAGGACTTTCTGTGGGTTTTATTTGTCCTTTCTATTGAGGACATGGACGAAATGTTTTCTTCATTCACTTCACTGCTGAAACCTGTCAGGAACAAACATACACAAACACAGATTTAGACATATTGCTGCTACTTTCACATGTCCTTTGCGTAGACATTCTCAAATATCAGCTTCTTCTCAGCTGGAGAACTTCTATCCTCTCTTCTCTCTTCTATCAAGAAGTTGCAAAGCCTACAAGTCAAACAGAAAACAAGCGAAATTCTCTGGTGGGTTAGAAGGATGAACCTTATCCAAAACCCTTTGGAAGGAAGTGTCTCTGCACTGCAGTCGTCTACACACTGCTGCTGCTGACCATTGTCAGTCACATTGAAGTCACAGCAACTCTGCTTCAGAGCTGCACTGATCTTGGATTTTACATCATCTGAAGTTTTGTTTATACTAAAATATACCATCAGCTGTTGGCATGTGTGGACGTTCTCCTCCTACAGAGTCAGATATTGACACTAAGGCGTCTTTTGGTACCATGTTGATGCCACAGGTTCACTTTGGTGTCTGTTTTGGACGTTCCAGGAGCGTCACCGTTTGATGCCACTCAGTTAAAAGACACAAATAAAAAAAATAATGACTATTTTCCACAATGACTCAAAATGGACACGAAACTTTCAAAAGCAAATGTAAAATTACCACAAACAAACAAAAAGAAAGGAAAGAGGTGGCGATAGTCTGTTAATGATGTCTGAGACGCACACACACACACACACACACACACACACACACACAGTCATCAAAGCTCAGGAAAAGGCCGTTTGGAGCAGGCTGACCTGCTGTTCTTAGACTTCAACAGACACAGGCAGAGCGAGCTCTCAACACTTCGACCTTGAAGCAAATAAACGAATCCTCGTCTTTTTTTTCCATTGTTGAATCAGACGACAGCAGGATTTCTGTGTCTGTCTCCGTGCTGCAATTGAAGATTCTGGAGACGAATTCATCCTCCACTCCCATCTTCCTCGCAGGAGGTCACAGGGACCTCGGCGTCAGGCTGCGAGTCTCTGCTGCGCTTCAGGCTTAAATGAGCTGAAAGTGATAGCTGATGTGTGTCATTGGACGTTTCCACAGAGCCGCTGCAGGAAACAAACCCGAGCAGGCTGTGTGTTCAGCGGGCCACGTCTCTGAAACCCATCCACTGCTCTACGGGACACATTACTGCTTTAGTACTGTGCTTGCAGTGATGATGCTCACAGTTCTTTTGTTTGACACTTCTGGAAGTTTGTGCTGTTGCTGCCCAGTTATTGATCACTAGCAGCATGTAAAGGAAAACTTGATTCGTTTCATTTTGCTGCCTGTGTTATACTGCTGGGAACCTGTTTTCACATGTCATTCCTTCTACTGCATCATGTAACGATCCTCAGCATCCATTCACATGTTCCCTTGGAGTCAGCAGAGTCTTTGTTTTTCATGAGCAAACTGAGCTGTCGCAGAAAGAATTAGAACTCGGGTCACAAATCTTCGATTACAGTCATACAGATCATGATATGATCCCCACAGGATAATACAGGGATTGTTATGAGATTTATTGTTGGATCAAAGTTAATCAAGAGTAGGGATCTAGTGACATTCAGTTTTATTTTACAATCCTAAAAAGCTGTTTGACCTGTTTAATCAAAACCTCACAATCTCCATACGGCTTTTAAACCGTGTGTGCTGCTCCCTCAGGCTGCTGCTTTTTATTTTAAAAAGTCACTTCCTGTAGTTTAAATGAGCACGATAAAGACGGAGGCAGCACCTCGTCAAACATGTGGAACCGTGGAAAACCGAGGGGATGACTGAGACGACAGTGGAGGTTCCAGCTTCCTGTCCGTGCTTGTTGAAGTGCGTTTGAGCAACACGCAGAGACGTCGTCGGGGGACTGAAATATTTCAGTGCAGGACAAAGCTCCATCATCACCATGAGCTGCTGCACTTTAAGTGATTTTTAATGGGTTTTGCTTCGGGATAAAATCAACTTAGTGGCAAATGGGACCAAATTAAAGAAAAAGTTCACCCAGAGATGGATTTTTTTGAAACTGATTTAGTCTGTCGTTTGATAGTTTAATGGCAACACAGCAAAACTGATGTCACACTATACAGTGGGTTTAAAGCAATAATTTACATTTTGCAGACATCCTGTTCAACTTTACCAAATCTCCATGTTCTCCCTTATTCAACTTTCTGCTGGTGATGGACCTGCAGATGGGGTTTTAATATTTAATAAGCCCCTCTAGCTGGCCTGGTGGATCAGTGGTAGATCATTGGGTGGGGATGCAGAAGGCCATGGGTTTGATTCCCACCCCACCAGGTGTGGCCCCGCCCAGCCACAGAGGCCGAAGGGTCCCGAGCCCGGATAAAAATGAGAGGGTTGCGACAGGAAGGACATCTTTGGCAAAAACTCCTGCCAAATCGAGGTGACCCCTGAAGACCCAAGACAAAAGCCTTTGATAGTTTTATAAGAAGAACCAGCTAAATCTGTTACTTCCCTCCGTCGTCTCTGTGGCGCTTCATAAGTTCCATCTCATGGTTTAGTGTCCGACCCACAGCATTACTGTTTCAATTCAGCAGCCAGCTGTTGGAGCATTTAGCAGCTAGATATTTCCCGCGGGAGTTGGGGTTAATAAGCTACAAGAGAGGGAATATTGGACTTACATTCATTAAGTGAACACAAACACCAGCTCTAAATGGAGGATAATGCTGCTGCTCAAGCGACTGTTTGCTAAGACGTGGTTAAAAACACAGTTTAACTCCGGAGAGTCTGAACCGAGGCTTTTTTAATGGCATCCCACAGCCTGCATCTTCTGCTGCTGTAGTGTCTTTGACTTTAAATGGCTTTGGTAATTCTTCCTGCCTTGCACCAAAATGGAAACTGAACATCCCATCTCCTCCTTTCTCCACGTGCTCCCGCAGCGCATTTGTCTTTTGTTCATTTATTTTTCTTCTTCTATTGTTTGAAGACTGACAGTAGCCTGTCAACTTCCTGTAAATTAGTTTTTACAGTACACAGCCCTTCCTGAGGTAACGCTCCCCAGGTCGCACCGGGTTTGGGACCTGTACTTGGCACTGCATGGCGAGGATGGAGACGGGCGGTTGGAGGTTTAGTGTCTTCCATAGGGACACTACGACATGCAGTTGGGGAGAGTGGGGTGCGAATCTCCGACCCTACGGTTAGTGGGCTGAGACACTGCTGATCCCTTTCAATTAGTTAAAATAATCAGTCAGTTCTCATCCATCATGAGGCTCATGGATCATGATAATATTTATAACATGCCCCCCTCCTCAGTGAATCCTGTTTGTACCAGTTCATGATAAATGAGGACGTCTGTCCTGCTGTCAGTAAAAGTACCTTACGTTTTCAGTGAGTTTGACTACATGCAATTCTCCGTGGCTTGTACAGAACATTTGAAAAGCAAACCAGTGCTGCGCCTTTTAGGTTCAGAGTTATAAATCTGAAGAAAGAAGTTAAGTCGTTTGGCAAATACAAGTAAGTCATCTGTGTGCACAGGTTCTAGCAGCTTTACCCTGACACCTGCCAGGCTCTGTGCAGTTCAGTAAGCGATCTTAGTGCTACAGTGTCAAACTACTTCCACTTTCTGTTTCTGGTACTGTCTCCTCGGGTCGTCTCGGCTTTAATCTTGCTCCTGCGGGGAAACACAGATCTTCCTCTGCACAGCAGCTGAGTTATTTAAATTTTTAAAAACATCAAAATCAACTGAAAAAATGTAGAAATGTAAATGAAAGAGTGTTGAGAACAGGCTGCAGAGACAGATGACTGTCCCGAGGTGACCTGCTGCTACTGCACAAACACACACACTGATGTGTGCTTATATGCACCGGTGTGTGTGAGTGTGTGTGTGTGTGCTGGGGTGCATCTGATTTCATCCTGATGCTGCAGTTTCCTTAGCAGAAAAACAATAGCAGAAATTATTTGTTCAGACACTTAAAGCTAAAACATTTTCACACACCTCATACCGTCATGTAAACAATCTCTGTTTTCTTACTGAACCTCAAACTTCATCTGGACCTGCACTAACTTCGCACCGAGCTGCTGTAACACTGTTGGGTGAAGCCATGGATTAGGAGAAAATGGGTCAGGGAGCAGCCCACTTTGTGTCTCGTGGGGAATTTTAAGACTCTTTTGGTCATTTTACATTAGTTGTTGAAAATGATGTAAGTTGTTTTGTTATTTCTGGGTGTCTTAACATTATGCATCTGTCTGTTTTCAATCAGAATTTTCTTTTTTTCTTCTGTTTTAGGATGTTTTTCATCTGTTTTGACATTTTGTGTCTGTTTTCAGTCATTTCGACAGTTTTGGTCCTCTGTGCTCACTTTGTTTTGTGGTTTTGTCGACTCTGCATGACTCTAGTCATTGTCATCCTTAACCACGATATATGAACAGTGACTTGTGGGCCTCTTTGACTCCCTAAGCCCTTGAGCTCCTTTGCCTGTGTCCTTTGCCTTCAACAGAGATGAGGAGCAGGCTGCAGAGCTCTGGTAACCCAAAATGTCTGTACTGTGGAAACTCATGTGGAGGTGGAAAATGAGTGGAGTTAGTATTAGCATTCTACAGTATGTCAGACTCTGACCTCGTGCAGATGTTGCAGTAACTGCAACAATAAGTGATGCAGGCCTCTGTGGGAACTTGGACTTGAACTATCAGCCACTAAAAGTAAACCAAGAGTTAATGTGCAGATAAATTCAGCATAGATCAACTGTTAAATCGAAAGCTTTGACTTCTGACTCAGCCTCTTCTATTACTGCTGACACTACACTTATCCATCTGCAGTCTCATCTAACCCTCGCTCGTGAACAAGACCAAGATACAGATTTTCACTTCCAACCCAGATAGAGAAATCCTCTGCCGCTTTGAGCAGAGAAACATGGCATCAGACTGTGCATGTGCATGTAAAGGCAAATCTTCTTTGATCAGCGTCCATGTAAACCGTTCAGTTGGAAGCTCCCATCAGAAATTCGGTTTATAGAACTGCAGTGTTTGTGAGCATGTTAGTGTTCTGTCTTTAGCATTTAGCTTTATGCAGACTCACAGAGTTAGTAGCACGTTATTTTGTCATTGTTGTCATTCAGGGATGTGGACTTGTTGTTTAGTTGTTCTCTGTGTGTGTGTGTGTGTGTGTGTGTGTGTGTGTGTGTGTGTACAGCATTTTATGCACTGCCCGAAATGTTGTGGCTACGTTGCATTTTTCTTGTAATCTGTGTCTGTGTCTGTTATTATGGTTAAGAGGACAAATGTAGTTAAGAACCATGGTTGTGATGACATTTTGGCCAATCCTCACTTCTTCAAAGGACTATTCAAGGGTCGAGGCTTTGGCTAAGGTTAGATCAGCGTTAATCAGAACACAGTCCTCACAGCTATAGAAAGATCTTTGTGTGTGTGTGTGTGTGTGTGTGTGTGTGTGTGTGTGTTCTCTCCATATGCTTCTGATCCAGAGCCCCTCCCTCTCTGTGTGTGCTAAAATCAGCAACACACACACACGCATGCAGAGCAACAGCGTGAAACCTGCGTTGTCATAGCAACACCTCACTTGACTCCCGCAACCATCCTTCCCTCCTCCCCTCTGCCCCTCCTTCCTGTTACATGGCAACCATCTCCAAGCAACATCTTCCTCCCGCCCTCCTCTCTATCTCTCTCTGGTGCAAACTGCCACAGTAAAAGTTGATTATGAGGACCGTGAGCGAGGGAAGCAAATAGAGAATGGATGGAGGAGAGGAACAAGAGAGGAGGGGCAGGGACGACAGTTTGGAGACATATGTGAAATGCAAACGAGGGATAATAACAGTGGCAGGGCAAGGGTGGAAGATGGAGGGAGGAAACAGAGGAAGTGTGAACAGAGGGAGAAAATGAAAATAAGGGGAAAAGAGAGAGGAAAGAAGAGAAACAGAATGAGGAAAATAGGATGCGAAAGGAAGGAGAGAAGGAAAGTAATTAAGAAAGTAAGTAAGAATCTAAAAAGAGAGGAGAAAAAAAGAGCAAGGAAAAGGAAAAACAAGAACAAGAGCAGAAAAGATGCAAGAAGCGAAAGAAAAATAAATGAGAAAGGCAAGATAAAGGTTAGGAAAAACAAATGTACGAGGAAGAAGGAAAGTTGGGAAGAACGGAGCAGAATGAAAGTGAGGAAGAGGAGCTAGAGGAAAGAGAAATTAAGGAAATGAAGAACATGTAGTGAAGGGGAAAAACAAAATAAAAAACTGAAAATGGTGGAGAAGGATGGAGAGATGAGTAAATAATAGATGTGTAGAAAGGGAAGGACAGATAGAAATGAGAGTTGTTGTTTTCATTATTAATCATCCTTCTTCCTCCCTTCTTCCTTTAATTATTCCCCCTCTTCCTCTTCTTTTCTCATCTTACTCTTTCTCTTCCTTTTTATTTGCTCTCTTTTATCCTCACTCTCCTCATCCCTTCATTCTTCCATTACATTCAGTCCATATTTTTACTTTGATGCTCTCTTCCTCCTCCCTCTCTGAAAGACCCTCCTACTTTTACATCACTTTCTGACTTTCCTTTAACTTAGATTGTTTTAGTTAACATTACTCGTTGTTTTTTCTTCAAGTTAAAGGTAATTGCAGCAACATTTTGCAACATTTTACACTATGGTGGAACAGATCTGAACCCAGATCTGATATTTACAGTAAATTGGCAAAAGAAGCATTCTTAGACGGAACGGCTGGGGGGGTCTATCTACCTTAGTAGTATAGTATATAATTGCCTAATATTGTCACAATAGTGACGATGAAATAATAATTCAGAGTGTTGAATACGGAGTGACGAGTACACCATAAATACTTATATAAGTACTGCAACTGTTTTTTTAGTTGTGTAAACTACATTTTAAGTGTACTACACTTAAGAATCATCCAGTTTACTTGGCTTTTTCAAGGCAATCGGCTTGAATGCTTTTTCTAAATAAGGTCAACTAGCAGTGCATCCTCTTTTCTTCCACTTCAGCTCTTCTCTATCAATTGTCTCTGTCTGCTCCACCTTCTGTCTCTTTATCTACTCAATGGAAGCAGTTTCTGCTGTAGCCATTGTTATAACCAGTGACCAGTGGCTGGAACATATCGGAGGGTTCGGTGCAGCATCGTCCCCTCACTCATTGCTACCAGTATTGCTACCACCACTGGGACCACAGGGGGCCGTGCTTCTCTTTACACCCTACGCATTCTCATCCCACAGCCTCAGATAATGACGCCTACCAAGGACTCAAATTGCGCCACTTTTTTTTTTAATCCTTTGGTGTATAATATTGATAGCACGGGTACAATTTCCCATCATTGTTGACTGCCCCAGGAGGACCAGTTTTTCAATCAATAACAGAAATCGACCAAATAAAACGTAGAACTGGGGGATGAAACTGCTGCTGTTTCTGTGGTTGTTACTAGCCCTGTGAGGTACAAACCATAACCATTAGGGAGCCCAAACCCTGATGTGTTTGTGCCAAACCATTATCAAACCAGTGTTCGAGTGAAAAATAGTGATGCAACAGCTGCCATTTTGGAGCCAGTATAAGAAATGGCATTTGCCATTTGAGTGCCAAAATGGTGCCAAACGCTGCATGGCAAGTCAAAAAACATTGAAGTAAAATGAAAATGTTCATTACCAATGTATTTCATAAGTTTTCTAACAAAATATCTGATATATTATCTTTATGTAATTACTTTACCAATATTATCTTTTCAGGATGTGAATCCCAGTGTCCAGTTGCAAAGCCCTGCACCTTGTATCCTCATCTGCCACAAACACATCTGTGCAGCATCAGTAACACTTGACTAGATAAAAGTTTCCCTACACAGTGCCTTGCAAAAGTATTCTTAACACTTGAAACCACTAATATAAATTTATTTATTGGGATTGTTTGGAAAATGTTGTACATTTGTATTCAGTGCCCCTGAGTCAATACTTATTAGAACCACCTTTTGCTGCAGGTCTTTAGGGGCATGTCTTTACCAGCTTTGCACATGTAGAGAGTGAAACTTTTGCCCATTCTTCTTTGCAAAAGAGCTCAAACTCAGTCAGATTGGATGAGGAACGTCTGTGAACAGTAATTTTCAAGTCTTGCCACAGATTCTCAGTTGGATTTAGGTCTGATCTTTGACTGGGTCATTCTAACACATAAATATGAATTGATCATTCCACTGTAGCTCTGGGTGTATGTTGATGGTTGTTGTCCTGCTGGAAGGTGAAGCTCCTCCACTTTTGCAGATTGCCATGTATTTGGCTCCATCTATCTTCCCATCAACTCTGACCAGCTTCCCTGTCCCTGCTGAAGAAAAGCTTCCTCACAACATGATGCTGCCAACACCATGGTTCACGGTGTGGATGGTGTTTTCAGGGTGAACAGGGTAATTTTTTATAACCTAACCCTGCTTTAAACTTCTCCAAAACTTTATCCCTGACCTGTCTGGTGTGTTCCTTTTAGTCCATGATGCTGTTTGTTCACTAACAAATCTCTGAGGGCTTCACAAAACAGCTGGATTTATACTGAGATTAAATGACACACAGGTGTTTGGTTAGTGTTTCAGAGTAAAGGGGGCTGAATACAACTGCACGCCACAAAATGTTTTATCATTTTCTTTTCACTTCACAATTATGTAGCACTCTGTGTTGGTCTATCACATAAAACTCAATAAAATAAATGTATATTTGTGGTTGTAACACGAATTAATGAATACTTTTCAAAGCACTGTAAATGAAATATTTAACCTGGAGTAACCCCCCAAAAAAACCCAAAATGACTCCATCCTCCAGTGTCTTTGTTTTTACTCCAACAGCTGCGGAAGAGAGTTAAATGGTTAGACAAGGACATATGACAGACTGGAAAAGAATAAGAGAATAAGGGATAGAACAAGAGACAGATTAAAAAGAACGGGAGGAGTAGGAAGGGGCAGCTTTTGAGAAGTAATGATGAATTATAGAAGCTTGTCCTCAGGCTGGAGAGTCACTATGGTTGGACGAGAGGATGGGTGGATGGATAGATGGATGAGGAAATTGAAAGGAGGAGAGACAGGAAAGAAGGGGTTGGCAAAATAAGGAAGAAGTAGGCCAAAGCTGAATGAAAGAGGGAGAAGAGAGAGCGATGAGTGGATAGAAAGATGAAGGAGAGAGAGAAGGACGTGTGGGTCAATACATTTTGTCATAGAGCAGTGCAGAAAATTACGAAATGCCCCAGCTCCCGTTGCCATGGAAACCTAGGGGAAGCTCTTTCATGTTTCAAGCTTTGTTGCCCACGGTAACTGTCCTGAGATTGAAGGATGGATAGAGAGAAAGAGAGAGAGGGCTTATTGGTGTCAAGACACGAGGGAACTAGAAGAGGACAGGAGGACGGAGGGAGGTTTTGATCAAACAAAAATCAATCAGCAATAATCAGTATACAAGTATATAAACATTTATAAACATTTTAATCACGTGGAAATATGTTTTTTTTAGTTTCATAGTGATTTATGAACGTGTGTTTTCAAACTGTTCTTATCCCGCAAGGACAGATAATGATGAATTTTTATGTCCTTGATCATAACATATTGACGCCACTGTTGGACTTTCATATCACTGTTGGACCGTTTGTGAGTGGAAGCCTGGTCTCCAAAGTCCTGCACATGTCCAGCAAGTCATTCTGGAAGCAAAACAGTTTAGTACTTGAACTCGGTCCTCGTTATTGGCAAGTACTCCAATGTAAGTAGTTTCCCACTCAGTCTGGGAGAAAGGGGTGGGGGACATCCCTACATCCCTACATCAGATCATCATCCGTTGATCCAAACTAAAAAAGTACAAAAGAAAGCTGCGGATCAGGGTTTGAATCTTGATTTGGACAGAATAATAGCTGCTAACTGTCTCTCAGCGTCTCTCTCTTTCTGTCCCTTCTACTTATTGATAAAGTCCGGTCTGCTTTGCCAACACGCCGGTGGTAATCAATACTGATAAACACTCAGCTAATGAACTCTGCCTCTGTCAGGATGCTTATATTCTGTTTAATAGTCTCTCTACCACTCACGCATCGCTCTCTCTTTCTCTCTCTCTCTGTCTTCATATGTCTTAAATTCTCTTGATTGACACAAATGTCAAAACTGATGAGATCAGCAAAGATTGAGGTGCTGTGTGTCTCACTGTCTGATCAGTTGAGAAGAAAATCCATTGGCATTAAAGAAGCCAGAATATTCACGGCAGAAGAGGCCGTATTGATCAGATAATTGTTGTGCCCACAAATCTGAGGGATTAAACTTGATTTACAGCGATCAAACCCAATTCCTTCTCTAAATGGCATCAACCTGTACTTTCTGTTGGCTGGGATCACAGTAACCTTCATTTTTAGGATTTTTTTTAATAAGCAGTGTTTATGTAGTAGCAATAGTGGCAGATTTGTTCTATTGCAGAGAACAAAAGCTACTAAACATCAAATTCATTGTGAACTCTGTTTCTGTTGGCTCCAGATGACGAAAAAGAAAGATTTAAAGGACAGATATCTGATGTTTCAAGTGTAGGTGGTGATAATATATCTTTGCACTGCAGTTGTGAAGTGCTACTACACTGTACTTCCAAATACACAGTGCAGCAGTCAAAGATGCACCACAGAGCTCAGCTTACATCCATGTGAGACCTCAAGTCTCATTAAGCCAAATGAAACTGGAATCTTCCAAAGTTAGCAGAGAGGAAAGCTCAGCGTGTAGTTACTGACACTGAACATCCCACTGATCCTGAATTTGATTTATTGGCTGTAGGACGACAGGACCTGGTTTTGTGCTGTGTGTGTGTGTGTGTGTGTGTGCTGTAAGAAACAGTTGCTGGACAATAAAGTTGTAGTTGATTCCATTCTGTTACAGTGTTTCAAACAAACACACACTTTTAGTTCCTTTCCAGTTGAAGCCCAGAGAGAATGTGAAGTCTGCGTCATGTCACGCTGCTGAGAGTGTTGGGAGACGTGTTGCAGAGTTTGTGTTTTGAATTTCGTGACGACAGTAGGTCAGTAGGTGAGTCCTGTCCTACCTGAGTAAGACTGGACTCAAATCCTGCAGGGAGCCGCTACAAAACTGTTTATGTGTTTATTGGTAATTAGTTTGACGAATACTTTTACTTGCAATCGTTATTAAATTTCTTCTGGTAGTGTCCCTTCTCCTCCTCTTCATGTCTTCCTGTCTCCATCACATTTAGTCATATTAGGATATGTAACCCACTTCAGCAGGCACAGGTTAACAGGCTGCACAGATCACATGATGACACAACGCAGCATGACATAACAACTCTATTGACTTTCTTTTAAAACCTTCATGGAAAAGTGATGAGTTTGAGAGCAAGTGTTGGGGTTCATTGTTTTGCTATGTGTGCTACAGCTTTCTGTAGTTTTCTGAGGTGATAGCCACAGTACAGACCTACATTTGATTCTTCGTGAAGTTTTGAAAGGTGTAAAGATACATTTTGCTGACTTTATTAAGTGCAGCATGGCTGCCAGACTGAGCAGCTGCTCATTAGCAGAGACGCTGCCGGTCTGTTCGACTTCAGCTGAGGGGAATGAAGAAGATCCAAGAGCTCGACAAAGAAGTTATGATTTAGTTCAGGTAATTAAAGAAAGCAGCACGCAGAAAGTGAGAGTTGTGAGAGTTTGTTGTGTTTGCTGGCATCTAACGACCGTGAAATGAGAATCTCGTGGACTGTCACAGCGGCGTTCAGTGATGAGACGCTGATTGGCTGCAGAGAGCAGCAGCAGAGTGATGGCTGACAGCTGACTGCTTGGTGTGTGTGTCGATGGTGTGCAGACAGGCTGCAGCCTGGGGGCAGGACGCACAGTGGGCGAAACACCAGCGGCAAATATTCAAACAAATGCTGCTCTGAGCCAACGCTCAATTTGAATGTGCTGAATAATTGACATTAGGAAACCTACATGCAAATAGTGACGCATGTGAAGGCTGCACACCGAGGAGTTTTTGACATGATGTTGCCTGTAAACACTGTTCATTAAGTGACACTAAAGCTGATTCAAATCACAGTTAATAGACCAAAGATGTGCAGCCATCAGCACGTCCCAGGACTCACTGAGCTGCAGCATCATCGTCACTTCTGCTGCACAACTGTAGGCTCCAGCCTGCATTAGCTGCTACCTGACGTTACCTCACACTCTCTATTGACACTGTCTAAACACACAAATTGATGACTTTGGCAACACTTACACAAACCTTTATATATGTGAACTGTTGCAGTACATCAACACGAGCCTAAAGTCTGCAGTGTTAATGATGTTGTCTTAATTGTTATGATGTGTTTAATAAAACTGGGATCCACATGATCTTCATCACCACTTTGTGTTCACAGCAGGACTCTTCTCTTGTAAATATGTTCACACAGTTTTATTGGTTTCAAACAGTTTTTACATCCTTTTTCAAAACAGTGAGCACACATCATTCAGTGACCCAACAACTTACTATATTCACTGTGCAAACTAAAGAAATCCCATGCAGACTTCAGTGATCAGTGATCAGTTCCTTCTCATCATCTGTTATCACAGATGAGGGAAAACAGCAGTGATGTTGCTGAGAACCTGAGGCCTAAAGGAGCAAATGGAAGTATTTCATGTCTTTATAAAATAGATTTCCACCCATTGATTTCATTTGGTTTTATTTTATTTTTCTGTAATTTTACCTTAGTTTTTACAGTATTCTGCTTTTCTGTGTTTGAACAATTTAATTTTCTTTTTCTCACTGAAGAAGTAAATCAGTCCAAATGCTGTTCATGTTGAGTGCGTGAATTGGTCCAGTCTACTTGTTTAGTGTAGGTCAAAGACAGATGGCAGCAAAAAGAGCTTCACACAGGAATGAATCAAGAAAACCTTTTAACATTATCACAGTACAGGTCGTGTCTAAAGCGCAGGTGCAGAGAGAAGCAGGGTTTTTTTCTTTCTAGTGAAATCCCCGTTAGATATCGGGATGTTGATGGACGTATTTTGTTGTCTGCTGTGTAGTAAGTGAAAGTTGCGTAGTTTTAGGTAAAAATCAGCGATTGTTGCATGTTTGTAGTATTTTGTTTGCATGAGAGCATTTTATAAACTGAACGTGTCATTTTGGGCAGTGAGCTTCTGTTTCTTTCTGAGCACGTGAGAAAAACTGGGACTTGGTTTCATGTTTTGGTAGTAGACAGTACTGCAGTATTCTATATGCAGTAATACAAGCATGTGTTTAAAATACTCCAGTATCATGTTTACACTCTAGATTTGGATTGTGGGTAATGTAGGCACCAGGTTTTTAGAGGTTCTTCTGCACCAACTTTGATATGATTGTATCAGCATTGCTGTGTAGCTGTTGTGCTGTTAGTGGTACTTTAGTTAATGGTACTTTTAATTAGTCTTATTTATTTCAAATTCACATTAGAGTGTTTTCTTGTCATTCATGAAATGAGACAAGGACCTTTGAAGTTGAACAACTTCTACCTTTATGTTATGACTGAATACTTATTTGCTCGAGATTTTAACACCTCCATCACTTTTTAAATCATTTTTTTATTCGGAACGGCTGAAAATAAATCCATTTTATTTTGAAAGCGGTGACATGACAATATTTAAATATCCATGAAAGATCATATGTGGAAGTGAGGGCACCTGCACAACAAATGCTGCTTAATCCTCTGAATGGTCCTCACCATCATAACCGTCCAGTTTGGACTTTAAAACAATGCTCCTCAGTTTTGTTTTGTTTTCCATTTGGGTGAAAATGCCCACTAAAGTAAAATTTTACTGCTCTGCTGAAAAGGAAAAAGAACCATGTCTTGGTTGGAGGAGTTGTTTCTTTAAAGGGCGCCACCACCTCCACTCCTGCTGAAGTCTCTTGGCGGATTTGTCCTTAATCATAAAGAGCACGTTCTAAGGGAAAACAGGGAATAGCAGAGAAGAACATAAACACCTACACTGTGGAGAGAGAGAGAAAGACACAGAGAAGGTGGGATGATGATGCGCCTCTGACGAAGAGCGAGAGAAGGAGCGAGCTAGACACAGAGCAGGGGAGAGGCAGCTCTGGGTACTCCATCTCTCCATCTCTCCATCGCTCTCCCCCCTCGCCCTCCCTCTCTGTCCGGCCGGTCGCCCGCTCTCCTCCTGCTTGTTGTTGCAGCGGCAGCAGCAGCGTTGAGCAGCAGCAGCAGCAGCAGCAGCAACAATGTGGTGCATCAACTGCGCCTCGGACAAAACGCCCGCGATCCTGCACAACAAGCTGCTGTACTGGTAAGAAACCACCTTAACACAGGATGAAACAAGGGAAAGCAGCTTGGGTTTTGCTGACGGTGTGACTGCGTGTTTTCCGCCTGTGATGCCGCACTGCTGCGCGCATTTCTTCGTCACCGTCGTGCGCTTTTCCCGAGCGGCTGACGGTTGGAGAATCTTGATGAAATGCGACAGCGCGGAGAGCGGCTCCGGGAGGTCAAGGGTGTGCGTTGGTGCTGCTCGTGTCCGTGCTGCTGTTGTTGGAGTTATTAATAGTGTTGCGTTGTATCAGCGGGAGGTGGCGTGGTGTCAGTGTGCGCAGAGAAGGTGGAGATGGTTACTATTCACCTGTCGCTTGTCTCCACCTGTCTCCCTCCGCGCAGCCGGACTCTCTGCCTCCTTTATAGCTGTGACTGCTTAAACTTTTTTAAACGATCATTGACGGACCAAAGCCAAAACTCTGCCCTTAAGTTTCCCCTTAAAGATGAGGGGTTCAGCTTTGAGTGGACATGAATCATGTTTGAGGCTCATGTTTGCTGAGTGGGCTACAAGTAGGATTTCATATATGAAACTGTCTGATTTGAGACTCTGCATAGATATGAAGATGTGTTGGATGCAGTTTTGACCCTACATCTGCAGTAACAGCTTAGACCAGCATCATGGCCTATCATTCCTGTGTGTGTGTGTGTGTGTGTGTGGGGTGGGGGGGACCTGAATATGCCTCATGTTGGTGAAGCTGCAGAGCCTGCCGAGTTCTTTCAAAGATGAGCTCATAAACAGCACAGAACACTCTTCTGTGAGGCTCAGGTGAGACTGGAGCCATCTTGTTTGTCAGCTGTGTCGTCACTGCAGTGTCCCGCAGGGTCCAGTACCTGCACGTGAAACCAAACCCAAACCCACAACTAATCCAATTTTTTGTCATGCGTCTCCAGTAGCTGTCAACTCTGTTAAAATGTTTAAGTAAAGTACAAATAAGAAGGAAAAGCCACAAAACACACTTTGTTGTTGGGTGGAGTGATGGCATCAAATGGACAATGGAAATGAGCTACATGTTTGAAAAGATTCCACTTCTCTCCATCCTTCTCTGATACACTGAGGTGGAGGAGGTGTAACCGAGCCTGTTTGGTTTTTACTGGAGAAAAGTTTCCTCAGAATTACTGATGAAATATTCCAATTTGATATTTAACTTTGTGATTACATCAGTTATTTTTATAGTGTTTCGACTTGTAATTAGCCAAGTCGATTTATTCACAGAGCGAATTTCACCAATTCTTAACTTGCTTTCTATGACTTTAGTTTAGGTTGTAAATATATATTATTGCTTTCAAACTTCCCTCTGACTTCCCTATAATAAAATCATTCTCTAAAAACTCCTCCGTAACATCACTGAGAGCTGTTGTTTATCATTAGTTCAGATGATGTCATCTGGGGAAGCTCTGGAAAAGCAGGTTGAATGTGATTACAAACTACATAGATGACGTAATCTGAACTGAACGTTCCTCCAAGTGATGTCATCTGGAGGCGTTCTTCAGCAGGAAGTAGAGAGATATTTTGATATAGGGAAGTTTAATGGCATTTATGTACATGTACTAGAACCAAAAGAAGCACGTTCAAAATCAGTGAAGTCCTTCAAAAACAGCAAATGTTGACCAACAAGCTTCACAGAGAGAAGAAAATGAAAACATGAACATACTGTAATGGTGGGTGAGGGTCAATAAGCCAATGAAGGTGTCGAAGAATATTCATGTAGAACAGCAGAGCACAGAGAATTAACAAACAGGAAAAGCAGGAATGATGGAGGCTGACTTAAACTCACATTATGTGCCCAGTAGACCCAGTGGCTCTGAAGTGGTATTAGGATGAGTGAGCATCAAGTGTGGGTGAAGTGCTGAACTGCATGTTGGCTTTTTTTCTTGCATTAAGGCAGATGAACATGCTTAAAGGAGGCGTCCATGCTCTTCAGTGCAGACATGAAAAGATCCTGGTCTAGAGGGCTCTAAGTCAGATGCGATGTGTTTTTGTGCTTATGGTTCACGTCCAGGTTTGTCCAATTGGAAGGCAGAACTGTGCTAGCACATATACTGTATGTGCAGGCCATGGAGCTCAGGAGACAACAGCAGGAGGAGGACATTAGGGACACGAGGGCAACATGTTTATTTGTGCTGGACTACAATGGCTGTGCAGAACATGTGACTTCTGATCTGACCAATCAGACAGCGTTTACACTGGAGTGAAAACACTAAATACATGAACATTGGCAAAGTTTATTCTTAAATTCCCCGTGTCCCATATCTTTGATACTAACACTCAGCAAGTGTCCACTTACACTGAAGCGATGTTATATTCATGTCAGACGAGGTTTGCTTTGTTTTCTTGGCCAGATGTTTTTCCTGATCACTTGATGCAGCAGGTTACATGTGAAACTACACTGATAATTTGCAGCAAAGACGTTGTGGAGGAAAAATAAATGTGACCAACTGACCAATGTTTGTCTTTAATGTAATGACTTAATGATGTTGCAGTAATATGTTATGTATATGATCAAATATCTGATCCTGTGGTGCAACATCCACTTTAAACCTCTGCCTCTGTCATACTTTTATTATAGTTATCTTTTATTTTTGGTGGTGAAGACAAGTGGTTGATTTTCTCATTGTTACTTTATCTGTAAGTTGTAGTTCCATCAAACACATCAGACTTTCAGAAGACAAACATGAAGTTTGTACTTCTGCTGTAAGTGAATGTAAAATGATGAAAACCTCTGTCTTTGCCGCTTTGTCGTCTCTGTCTCTGGTTGTGAGACGTTGTGGGGTTAATCTGTCTCAGTAATGAGTTTCCTGTCAGTGTGGACAGAATCAGACGACCTGTTGAAGCTGATCATTGTTTTAACATTTTCCTCGTTGGCCTGTTAGACCTCACAGTCACACTGGGATCCTGCCAACAGACACAGACAGACAGTCTGTGGACACTTTTCATCCAAAAACAGACAGTAAAGTCACAGTTTGAATCATGTGAAAGTCACAGTGAAATCACAGATATCAGCTGGTTGCAGCCTTTTACGGCATCATGTGCAACATACAGAGCAGCGAGATGTGTAATGCTCTTTATTTTTACCTCTTAAACAGTTTTGATCACAAAAGAAACAATTTCATCCGGAAAAGAATTTATTATACAAAGTTCAGTTAAACTTTCAGTTTAGGATTAAAATACCCAGATTCAACCAGGACAGACAGACAAGTCAGCTATCAAATATTTAGCAACATGCAAAATATTAAACCTGGGGGCCTTGAGGCTCAGTGGTAGAGCATTAGGTTTGGATGCAGAGGGCTGTGTTCAAATCCCACCAAGCCACCAAGGGCAACCTTGGCATCTGGCGTAAAAATCTCATGCCAAATCAACTGTGGCGACCAGTGAAGCCGTTGGTCTTTTATGCAAAATCTTAAACCCTCAGTAAGAGGCTGCAGACACGCAGACTGCATGTCTTCACATCCTGCACACTGCCGACTGCAGCACTGGATGCTACAGAGGAGAAACAAACTTTACATACTGCATCAGGGGTTAAAGTTAAAACAGTGGCATGAGAGCGACGATACAAGTCCAGATGTGGAGGCTAAACAATGAACTCACAACCAGAAACACCTTTGAAATTGTTTTGATATGGTCACTTCATGCAGTTATAAAAATATTGATTATAGTTGCTTTAAGTAAGCTGAGGCTCTGATTAAAGGAAGAAACTGAGTGTTTACATGTAAGTGAAGCTACTTTTAATAATTCACTCATATTAAAACCTGAACATGGATTTGATTTGATTAGGGATTTCAAGGACTGACATTCAAAAGTTTGATTTGGTGCTGGAATAAAATATGATGAACCTCAAACCTCAATGCTCAAGCTGAAATGTGTCGAAAATATAAATGTTTACACATTTAGTTCATTACCAAAAAACCGTTAAAAATAAGCAGCTAAAACAAATTACAGCTGTTTTTGTTTGGACAGATGTGTAGTTTTAGTCCACTGCATATTCGCCGTGCAGACACCATCACAGATGTAAGTATCCATGATGTAGCTTCATGTCAATACCTGGAGGAGTCAGTTTCAGCCTGGCCGTACAGGTGGGACCCCAGCTCCCTGCCCCAGGAGTGCGGTGCTTCATTAGCTTGCCACTCTGCCGGTGGGAGTGTTGAAGAAGACAAGACATAAACTGAGTCATGGAGGCTGTTTGGGAAGCATTGCTGGAGGAGTTGACTCAGCAGCCCTGTTGCTTAAATCCCACAGGAGCGAGGCTGTTGCCTGGAAACCTCTTTGCTGATTCTGACCCGACTCCCCGCTCAGGCTCTCTGGGACCGACTCAGGCTTTAAGGTCTGTTAGCAACGCTGAGCAAGACAGGCGCTGCAGGGGGACAGGATCCTACAGGCTGCTGCGCTCATTACAGAGCATTATTATATACTGTGTGAAAGCCTTGACATATGATTCAGCTATTTTTAGAGTCTGAGCAGCAGTGAAGCTACAGATGTTTCTCCAGAGGTTGGCGCTGGAGGAAAGATGATAGGGACGTTAAAGTCTAAAAGGCTTATCCTCTGGGGAGTGGACTTTCCTGTCTGCCTGCCCATTAGAGCCTGTAATGAATATTTGTCCTAAATGGGGTTTTGTTTCTCTCTCTTTGGAAATTTCATGTCATTGTAAATTGATTACTATTTATTCAAGAGTCAGCTGAGACAGAGACTAACACTCTTGTTGTGCTTTGAGTTGTTTGGAAATGTGTTTGCTTGGGTTCAGGCACGGATACGTTTGGTTAGGTTTAGTAAAAAGCTGGTGGTTTAGATTCAATTGCTTACAGCACTAAAACAATATTTCACACTGGATTTGATTTTGACACATCCATGTAGCTCCACTGAACAGATCATCTCACTGTGATGTTTTACTATGGGTGTAGAGGTGCATCTGTGCATTTGTGGTTGTGTTGTGGCTTTTTGCAGCCAGTTTCTTATTGTTGTGCCTGTGCTGTCAAATTGATGTTTGGTCTTTTTGCATGTGTTGTCTTGATTTGCAGTGCCGTGATCTCGCAGGGTCAACGTGCAATTGAGCTGTTTCTACCCAAAATAAAAAGATGAGTTTAGCAGCCAACAGTCTCATATGGGTTCCATCTCCTTCAGCACACAACCAGGCAGTCGAATGTTCTGCTCAATCATCGGCCCAACAGCCTGCAACGACAATGAGTCAGTGTCTCACCTACGAGTCGACCGAGTTTCCCGTTTGAGATGCGGCTTTTGTTTTTCGCCTCGATCTCGTCGATTCCCCGATGATGAAAACGAGGGTGGAAAAAGTCTGATTTAATGGGTTTTCATTTCACACCTCAAGGCAGGAAAAAGTCAAGAGTGTTTGAAAGGAGGTGTAGCTGTTTCATTGTGACTCACTCATCAAAGCGCACAGTGACGTCACATCCAGGAGAACAGTTACGCAAGTAAAATGTGTGTTTACAGCACTTTATCTAAATCTTTGAATTAACCACCATTTTGATAAAGTCACATTGGCTCTTACTAAATGGCTTCTAGCTACTAAAAGAAAGGAAGTGAAAAGTGCTCAGGATATTTTGCCTGCCTCAAAGTGACAGCACTGTGGAGCAGGACTGTCCAAGTCTTTATTTTGGGTTTTATACTTGAAGGGTTTAATCCCGTGTCTGTCTACTGCTGCTGACTGGTGCAAAGCAAGAAATAGTGTGTCTGTGCCTCCTGAGCCTAAAGAAAAGGCTGATTGGAGGATCAGTGAATTCCCACATACAGACGAAGGCATTTAAAGTGTCCTACTCTTCCGCTATGTTTGCAGTACCTTAGCGGTGGCGTTGCCGCAGGAATGCAATGTGTTTAAATCCTGGACCAGGCTGATAAAATCTGAGCTGCAGTTTCAGCCACCAGGTGTCTCAAACCCGAGTCCACAGAACTGAACTTGGTTAATGCTTGTTTTTTTTCCTTACATCTGTTTGAAAGTAGTAATAGGCCTCGGGTCTAATGGTTCCAGCTTCAGACACTGTTGCAGCACAAATTAGAAATTAGAGATTAGAGATCTTCATGTGTGAACTGGACAGTGTTTGACAGTCTTTGCTGGTCTTCAGATGTGACCCCAGCTTAAGTGTCCATATGTAAAATGTTAGCAGCTTTATTCTTTTTCATCGTTTTCATAATCACAGCCTTAAATGATAAAACCACAGAAATAAATCAGATCAGGTTACAGCAAACACTAATATAACCTGTCACTATCAATCATATAGTGGCACCTGAAAGTTTATGAATGATTTTCTGCATAACTAGAGCCTAAAACAGTCACACACTATATTTTAAGGGCATAATTTACTGAACAGGTCTATCAGGCACAGGCTCAGGGACCTGTGGTCAGACAACCACAGAGAGGTGCACAAAATCCACAAAAAGATGAAAAAACAACCATCTAAAAGAGCTGCGAAAGGATTTAAATGATGATTTAATGATTTTCTTCCCTAGCTGCACCCCATCATCTGTGCACGATGCAGAGTACTTTGAGAACAAATGTTTTTCCATTTTGCAAAGTGGATTTTGGGATATCAGTATATTGATTTCTCGTCTAGAACTTATGTTGTTCTGGTCGTCTGTGGAAATCAGCCTCTGGAGAACATAAGTGTGCAGTGAAGTCTAACGTGTAGGTGCTGAGTGTGAGTGGACAGAAAATACCGAGCATTTCTGAAAGGGAGTTTCCTTAATAATAACCCCACAAACAGACTCCCAACAACCATAATAGACACAGTAGAAGCCTGAATTTATAATTGTCTGGATGTGTT
This sequence comes from Channa argus, assembly GCF_033026475.1. Lineage (NCBI taxonomy): Eukaryota > Metazoa > Chordata > Actinopteri > Anabantiformes > Channidae > Channa > Channa argus. Next base: position 25,803,927 of record NC_090209.1, read on the forward strand.
GGACTAATAATGTCCTTGACAAAGTCAGTGTTCAGTCCTTTGCTCTGCTTCTCCTGTTTCCTCAGATAGACTGAGCCATGATGCAGCAAAATGCTAACTACTCTGCGCTATACAGTATCTGTGTGTGTGTGTGTGTGTGTGTGTGTGTGTGTGTGTGGTTGGAGGGCTGTGGGTGGATGATCTGGGCTTATTATGTCTGCTCAGCTCAGATCCTATATACATGCCGACCAGCTTTACTGCAGCAGAGAGACAAACAGGGTCATATAAACAGCCTGCACTGATCCAACTGAGGCTTGTAATGTGTGTGTGTGTGTGTGTGTGTGAGAGAGAGAGAGAGAGAGAGAGAGAGAGAGAGAGAGAGAGAGAGAGAGAGAGAGAGAGAGAGAGAGAAATTAACCAGTGTTCTGCAGTATTTTGTGGGCAACCAGAAGGTGCTCAGATGTGTGTGTGTGTGTGTGTGTGTGTGTGTGTGTGTGTGTGTGTGTGTGTGTGTGTGTGTGTGTGTGTGTGTGTGTACACAAATGTGTCATGAAAATAACAGCCTGTGCAGGATGGCAACAGTCAGGCTTCCAGGGCTGGAAATGAACACCTGCCAATAATCCAAATGCAGGTAAAAAGGACGTGAGGCGATTAGTGGTCAGAGGACAACATGGCTGAATCATGTTCCTGCTTCGTAAACTCTGTGCTGTGAAATGTAAAATAACCACTGTGCTGCTCTGATGCTGCATCTTTTTGTCTCTGCAGAATTGTGCATGAAACTCGAGGTGCGTTTTTGACACACAGCATCCTGCTGTGGACTTTAGCTCTGTTACTTTATCTGCTAAGTTATAAACAGCAGATGTCATGATTTGGTCATAAACCAAAGATTTGGACCTGATGTTATCGCTGGTTGAAAGGTCAGAGGATCATCAAAGCTATCACACTTCTTCTACATTAAATAGGATTTTTTTCCACTCATACTTCACACACAGAAACTGAGAGGACAAGCAGGCGGGGTAAACGCCCTTTCACACATGCACTGGAATCCTGATGTTCTCCTGACTTTATCTGGAAAATGCAAATGTCTGGACTCGGATGATCCACTGCTGTGTTACATGTGTGAAACAGGCTTTAGACATTAAATTTGAATGTGGTCCAGATCCTGGTTCCATCTTCATGACATCACTTTGTCAACATAAATTAAAAGTTTAAAACTGATGTGGCATCGTCAGCTGGAGACGAGAGGTCTCACTCGGTTGTTGGGACTCAGGAAACACTGGAGTTTATTCCTTCATAAAAACCCAGGTCCCCGGAACAAAATGATGAGATGTTGAGTTTGCTTCTTTTTACCAATGCAGTTCTTTTTGCATAGCAGCTTTTCAACCTGGCTTATGTGCAAACAAGTGTGAGACTAATGCAAGTAAATGATAGTAGACATAAATCCATTTTAGCTGACAAGAGAGGAGCTGCTAGTCATTTTTGAGTTGCCATCTTATGTATGTAGAAGTGGACAGTGAAGTTCTTCATTTATAAACCAAACAGCTTGTAGCACAGATATTACATAATAATATAATAACACATATCACATTACGCTAAGCAATGGGTTTAAAGCACTCGAGCAAAGACAAAGTGCCCTCTGAAGATGTAAAGCTACGAAATCATCATTTCTAAGTCAGATAAAGAGCAATGTTAAAAAATGAGGACTTCTCATACGGCTGTTACATCACCTGGAAGCCCTTTAACGAATGACAAAGCATGATGAGCTGCAGATGGTCACTGCAGCCCAAATGTTTTCACTCCCCCTCACTTTCTATTACTGACAAACAGGTGTGAGTGTGTGTTTTTCTTTTTCTTGGTCACATTCAGTCAAATATATTTAGTGTCTAAAATGGCAAATTACTCAGCCACAACTCCAAAATCATAGTGTAACTTCAGAAAAAAAGGGGGAAAGACATGTTTATGCCACTTTAACACCATCACATCTACATTTAACAGGTGCTGATAATGATCAGTGGATTTGACCTAGTTTTCAGTTTGGTGAAGCTGCCCAGGAACTGTACCAGGATCAGGATCAAACGCTGACAGAAAATATTTCCACAACCCAAACAAGAAAATCAGGTCATTGTGATACAGCAGCAACTTACAGGTTAAGTAGAGTGAACTTACTGTGTACTTTTACTAAAACCCATGTACCTGCACAGTACCTATAGAAATATATTTGTTGGTACTTGATAACAATAAACTAACTTTGGTGAATATAACCTGGTTACCAACACATGGGTCTATTTATATTTTATCAATAAATACATTTAAATTGGTTTTCTATGCTTCTACAATTTCTATTTTTTGTCTCACAAATGTATGTTGTTATCGAGTAACAACAAATACGTGTCCATAGGTACTGTGCAGGTACAATGTTACTAATAAGTACACAGTTAGTTTGCTGTACTGTGAGACCTTTGGGTTGTATTTGGGTTGGAGAATTCAATGCATTGTCCAGTGATGGCATAGGATTTTAATTCAGTTGCTGATTTTAATTTTTAAGCCACGTAAACATGTAAAGACTGGTGTTCATTTTCCCACAAAAGCGGTTGCTTAACTAAAAGTTTAAAAGGGATTTGAATGTGTTTTTTTCTGAGTGTCCACTTAAAATCTTTAGCTCCAGACTTGTGAAGAACAACTCTTGAACTATAATTGTTGGTTTTCAGTGGTTTGGGTTTTAAAGTCATTGTTGTAATGTCAGGTGTGTTGGCCAGTGTTAGGTTTGTTGTATACATAATGTAATGTAGGTCTCCATGGCGACATGTTTAACTTTGCAGTGTTATTGCCCACTGATGCCAACTCATAACAGCTCATTTTCTAAACTGCAATGTTCAGTATGTGTGATGGTGTCAATTGGTGCAGTGCAGTGTGTATTATTGATTTTATTCCTCATACTGCAGGGCTGCAGAAAGCCCACAATTCTTCTAAAGGTTTTGCATGTTCACCCACTACAAACTCTACTTAACACACTGCTTCATCTTCTTCTTTTCCTGTGGGCTGTTCCCTTTCAGGGGTCTCCACAGCGAATCATCTGACTCCATCTAACTCTGTAGACCCTCCAACTAACTTCATGTCCTCTCTGACTTTATCTCCAACACATCTAACATGATCTGTCCCTCTGATGTCCTCATTCCTGATCCTGTCCATCCTCGTCACTCCCAAAGAGAACCTCAACATCTTAAGCTCTGCTACCACCAACTCTGCCTCCTGTCTTTTCTTCAGAGCCACTGTCTCTAAGCCGAACAACATCGCTGGTCTCACCGTCGTCTTGAACATCTTTCCTTTCATTCTTGCTTTTCTCCACCGTTCCAACCTGCCTGCACTCGCCTCTTCACCTCTTTTCCACACTCTCCATTGCTCTGAACAGTTGACCCTAAGTACTTTAATTCCTGCACCTTCTTCACCTCTGCTCCCTGTAACCTCACTGTTCCACCTGGGTCCCTCTCATTCACACACATGTATTCTGTCTTACTGCAGCTAAGCTTCATTCCTCTGTTTTCCAGAGCAGACCTCCACCTCTCTAGATTTTCCTCCAACTGCTCCCTGCTCTCACTACAAATCACAATGTCAATCACAATTTGTTCAGTGGACACAAACGCTTTGATCTCACATCTTTGGTGCATCATTATCATCACTACATTATTACCAACATGGAATAAAAGAAGGGAACCCCCTGTCCAGCAAAGTCTGTAATTGAAGGGAGTAAAAAGTGAGCAACGAAACACATCAGTCCTGTCTAGAACCTCTTTGTAATTTAAAGTTACACATTGTTTATTTCTAAGAAATATTTACGAAACTGTGACACAAAGAAATCTGACAGGGTGAATGTGATACATTACTTTGTGTAATGAATAAATGAATAAAGTGCTGATTTCACACTTACTTTATACAGTTTGTAGGAGTGAAAGGGGCATTTAAGTCGTCGCCTGCTTTACAGAAACAGCAGCACTTACAGAAATAATTACCCGAGAGATTTGTGGCGATCACCTCAAATCTATTTCTTTGTGATTCTCACATGAAATGCAACTGACTTCTCAGCTCAGAAATAGACCTGAGAATCATGCGTGTTCACGTTCATGTCTGTCACTTACGTTTTAATGCATGTGAGTGAGTGTGAGTGTGTGTATGTGTGTTCCTAGTTTAATTTAACTAGTGATGTCGGTATCGGTTTTTGCAGGGAAGCTCTGTTGTGTTCATCACAGACTGATGAGACTGAACCTGCTTTCAGGTTAAATATTTCTGTCTTCTGAAGCTCTTTTTGTGCCAAAGAGATGCAGGCAAACCCCGATGAACCAATCAAAATAAAGGAAAACTAACTTTCATGTGTCCTCCAACAAAACCCAACGTGGCTGAAGTTTAGCCTGTTTCCACAGATTTGAATCACCACCCACGTGTCAGATCTGTTCAGCAGACAACTGAACAATACACCTATCAGGGATTCGCTGGTTTCAAATGTGCCACGTAGCCGCACAGATCAGAAATATCAGCTCTTTAATCGGCAGGTTTGGTCCATTGTGCAGACATCATATTCAGTTGGCCGGTTGAATTCTTGTGGACAGCTGGGGGGGAGGAGTCTCAGACGGCTGCAACATGTGGGAACACCTTTGCTTTCAGACACTGTTGGACCACATGATTAATCTCTACCTCTTCATTTGCCACTATTTATCCTCTTTAAATCCTCTGTTTTCCCACCAACCACCTTCCTGCCCTCCACCCTTCTTCCCATCACCAGCTGAATTCCTCTGCACCTCCTTCTTGTTTGTTCTCAGTTCCTTTTATTTTTTCTTCCACATTCTCCTTCCTAGTTTTTCATGTCGTCCTTCTCCTCGTTCCCCATTCGCTGCCACATCATACCTCTTTCCTCCACCTTCATCTCATCCTTCTTTAATCTCTCTTACTACTCTACTTCTCCTCCCCCCTTTTCTTTCTTCCTGTCCTCATGCTAATAATTCACTCTACATCCCTCCCCTTCTCTTTTTTTGTTTATCATCACGCCACACCTCATTTTTCCCTCCTCGTTAAACCTTGCTCTACTTGACTCTGCATTTAAATCTCTAGCCGCTTTCTCCTCCTCTTCTTTTCACCCCTCGTGGCCAACGCCCCTTCATCAGCATAAACTGAAAAATGTTTTGCAGCTCAGCTCCCCGCAGCAGCGTGTGCAGCTTGTGACCCACAGTGACTTTGCTGAACGGATGAGCGGCCGTGCTGCAGGTACCATTTTGGCGACAGTGCAGCCTGCGACAGAAGACTGAGCGTTTATTTATAGAAACACCCAGGATCAGTCGCCAAAGCAGCTGAGACTACATCAACAGCCCAGAGAGACATTTAAAACCATCACAACTAGAGCACAAAGGCGTGATAAGCTGCCATCCTGTAGTATTTATGTATTTATTGTAGCCTCTCTTTTCTCACAGTGTGGTGAACCCAAACACCAATGATTAGACATGTATAAAATATACACACTGGTGACAAATTCAAGGACCAAAAATACACGCTATCAATGAATCCTTTAAAATTTTGATTAATTATATAGTTATGGCTTTGAGAAATATCTTCAGGCTTCTGCATGTCAGGAATAAAGAACATGAACATGAAAATGCTGGTTGCTGGTGAAATGGTCACTTCAACAGTTCTAGTTTAAATTTCCATGTATCGTCCCATTTCCACCTGTCATCTGTAGCTAACATGAATCCCAGGGAGAAATTCGGCAGCTACTCTCAGTAATAAATAAGGTGCTGCAGGAAGTGAAAAATGATCTGCGTTTCAGTCAACTTGCAGCACAAAGCCCCACTCACACCTTGTTGTTACACAAGACACAATGCTGCTGTATCTCATCGGTTTGATTCTTGATCAGCTGTTGAGATTCTGTGTGGAGTTTGCATGTTCTCCGTGTGTTTGTTTGGGTCGGAAGACGTGCTGTAAACTTGGTGACTCTAAATTGAATGTAGTTGTGAATGGTTGTTCCTGTGTGTCTCATGGGTCAGACTCTACATACACTGGTAACAAGTCTCGGTTGTAGCCTGATGTCACCCAATCGCAGCTGGTATTGGCTAATGCTAAATGGCTGCTTACATACCGCTTTTATCTAAGCCACCCATTCACACACACACTAGGATGGTGGGGGCTTCCATGCAAGGACACTTCGACACGTAGCCAGGAGGGAGCGGGAATCGAACCAACAACTGGCTAAGATAATGAATGATTGGTACTACAATAAGCATATAAGGTTTATAAGCAATATTACAAACATTTGGTATATAAAAATATGTGCACCTTGGAAATGACAGTCGCATCCCGGCAAGAAATTATTATATCAGTCCTCCTTAGCACAGGTTATTCCCCGGTGCAGCACCTGTGCAGCTTTGTAGAGCATGTTTACATAAGAACAGGCTGGTAATTGTGTCACGGGTGTCAATGAGTTTATGCTGTTTACAACAACTTCATCAGCCACTGCAGGAAGTAAACTAGAAGGTTAATTATGTTTAGGAACTTTTAGGGTTTCCACCGCCAGAACCTCAAAGCTACTGCCCCCCGAACCCTAAGGCTGAGCTCGGCCTCCCACGAGAAAAACACTCACACCAGAAGCTCGTATTTGCAATCTCATTTTGCAATGTGACCATGGATGAGGGTTTGCTCTGCGGCTCAGCTCCCCGTTCACCTCAACAGTCTGGCCCAACATGCACATTACTGCTGACGCTGCACCAATCTGCCTGTCAAGCTCATGCTCTGTTTTATACTAATGTTATGAGATACTTACACTCCTTCACTCAGGGCAGTAACTCATTGATCGCTCCCATCTTGAAGGAAGCGATCCACCATTTTCCAGCACGGAACTCTGGCCTCAGACAACGAGGTGCTAAATCTCTGCCTGCATTATAGTATCTGGGTTTTTTTTTTTTTACAAAGTCATCTTTTTACTGTACTACTACAACAAACCTGAGGATTTCAGCAGCAGAGGCAGAATCCTGCAAAAAGGTCGTCACTGTGACGCTTTTGGCATAGTTTCTGAAGGTTTCAGGATAATAACTCAACAGGAGGAGCAATATTATGCTGCAAGCTGGACCACAATCTGAAGACAGTCTCTGGGGGGTTAATGATCTATTTCTGTCTAAATTATTTAATTACCTGTTAGTCTGAATTCTTTTTTTTCACATACATACTCCTATTTTCAGGTGCCGTCTCCAAACCCTGAAAAACAGTTTTGTTCTTTAAGTGCTATCAGCTGCTCTCTAGCACTGACTGACAGTTCACCTTCTGAGTGTAGCACTGTGGTTGCCATGGTCACTGAAGAAGTTCAACCTCTGTCTTTACAGATAGCTGTGGTAAATTGAAGTATGTTCTTGTTTTGGCTTTGGCTCCTCTTTGTTTCGTCCGGCAGCTCTGACCTCTCACCTTTATCTTCCTGCCTTGTGATAATAGTGACGTACAAATGAAGCTTACAGGACTTTTCCTCGTTGAACTCAGCAAGCGTTCACTCTGCCGAGCTGCTACTCTGGGTGTGGAGCAGCAGTGTTCATCAGTCTGCGCTCACAATCATGTCTTGTCAGATACTTAATAAAACATGAAGGAGCCTAATAAGGTATCTGTTCGTGTTTGATGGGATGGCACACTATAATAGGTCTGAGGATGTGAATACTTAACTGAATATAAGATGATGAATGTTTAACTGTTGGTGAATTTCTAAAGACCCCCAGACTAAAAAATCCAACTACACAACTGCGCCATCCAGCATTTTCAATTGGTGATAGTTAGAAGCGTCTAAAGATTTGTATGCCTCCATTTTCTCTTCATGCTCGGTTTCTCTGTCAGGTACTGTAGGTGTTAATGTCCGACCACCCCGCAGTAGGAAAATTCTGTCCATCCGTTGAGTGAGTGCCTGGTCATAGCGGCAAATCTGGTCCCTTAATTTTTTCAAGTAACACTCACAACCCTGGGGGGTGAGTGACTGCACATATTTTCTTTGACAATTGTTAAAATAGCGAGGAGACTTTCCAGCCAGTGCCATAAAAAGGGAAAACCTCAAGTAAATGGACAGTTACACGTACAATAACAAAGGCTGTTAGCATGAAGGCTAAACAAAGAGCACAAATGTACAGATATTTCTATATTTGCACAGAAATATGCAAATGTAGAAAGCTCTGTAACACTTTTGTCAAATAATAATAATAAAAATAAACAAGGAACCAAGAATGTTTTTTCTTTCAGCTCAGTTTCAGTGAATCCTCCAGATTTACTGATTTGAATTACCACAGTTCACCAACGACACACTTGCTGATTTAGATATTAGATATTCGATATTACAGTTGACTGTTGATTCGTCCTCGTGCAAACACACACACACACACACTTGCACAGCCATGATTCATCCTGTGTCAGAGGGAGCAGAGGGCAGCAATGCTGGACCAAACACAGCATCCTCCTGAAATAGACTTCCAAGCTGCTTCACTGCACAAATCCTCCTCAGGGCTGCCTTACAGCTTCCCTTAAGATTGATGATGCCGAGTATAATAGTGTTATGATATCGATTTTTTTTTTCTTTTACAACCTCCTAATGAATGAATGGACATAAATGAGATCAATGTCATGTGATAAGACGAAATAAACCTTCTGGATGCCTGAGGGGAAATCAAATCATGGCAGCAGCGAACAGAAGAGAGCTGGTAGAGCATCAAGGACTGGCCCCTAATGTGACCCCAACTCAGTTGATGCCGTAGAGTGTCGGCCAACAGTCTATGAGTGTGTGTGTGATTGTGAGTGTGAACGGGTGAAAAACAAGCAATAGGTAGAAAAGTGCTATATAAGTGCAGAGCATTTACCATTTACTAAATTTATCATTTCAAATTTCTGTTGTACACAACTTTCTTCTTTGGTCACATTGTCTTCAGTCATAGTTTGTTACCCCCCTCACCCCTCCCCCACCCAACATTACTAATGTAACAATTCTACTCCATACCACAAAACCTTTATGACATACTGTACTAACGACGTAAGCTCTGGTCCTTCATAGACCCCAGTAATACTCACCTGCCTTTTTCTAAGCCCCTACTTGTTGCTTCTGTGATGGATTGTTTTAAGTTATCTTTACTAAAAAACAATAATCTAATGGGTTGGTTTACCATGAACTTACCTGTAGCTTGATGAAAACTAGTGAGTAGTGCATATAGTTGATAACCGAATGTTAAATAACCGCATCAGTCAGTGACCATCTGTAAAGTGCATATGCAGGATTTCAGTCACACTGCCAATGTCCTAGTTACTGAATTCTATTCTACTAAACTAAAGGTCTTTGAAGCTTATGTGAACCCGGCATTTATTTACCCTCCGTCTCTCTGGCACATCATGTCATATTTTCTGCTATTAGCCACCTCTGCAAAAATGCTTTGTTGACATATTTTCAGGCCTTAGAGGAAGTCCATCCTATGCATAGTGATGAGAGTCGGCTCAATGAAAAGTAAAGATTATTAAGAGTTTGCTTTTATGTGCACTGTAAATAGAGCAGCAGATCTTCGAGGGCTTTGTTCCTTATTAAACCAACAGCCAGTAATGGTTTATTGGGTGTGTTTGTTTTCAGAGTAGCTCTGAGACAATGAAATGTTAATGCTTTGTTTGCTGATAGGGAAAACGTGGTGGAAAAGATAACAGCTCATAACACGGGAATTAGAATGTGAGTGTGTGACTTTGTTTGAGCCAAGCTTCACATAATGGCTTATTATTGAGAACGATGGTTCATTCTCGACCATGAAGAGCCAACTTAGTGGTTTGTTCTGGAACTTTTGACCTCATCCCACTGTATGAGACTCTTTTGTCAGTGGCATAATTTGTATTTCAGGGGATTTTACCAAATGTTAGTAGATAAGAGAAGTCAAAGGTCATGGTTTTGTCTCCACATCGTCCATTCCAGATTTAAAGTCTCCCCTAGTGGGTTCTTCTTCCTTTTGTGAACTACATGGAACATGAAACTCAGCATTGGAGATTAATCAAGTTGCTAAAAGTCTATTTTTAGCTATGCTGCCAATGTGGGTGAATTTAATATGGGATGGTTGGATATAGTAAAAAAATAGTTAGTGTTTCGACTTCTTTCAGGAACATGATTAAGAACCTTGCAGGTTCAGTTTGGTGGATTGTAAGTTAAACTTGATCTAGCTTGGACATTACAATTGTAGTAACTGGCATTGTCCTGACTTCTAACATAAGTCTGCCTTGTCTCACAAAAATTATGTCCCTACACAACTAAACTGCAAATGCTATTACGTTTTGTAGCAAGCATAAAGAAAGGGAGTTTCAAGGAGGTGGCAGCTGTACAAAGCACAGGACTGTCAAGCCACAGACCTGAGATCAGTTCCTGCGTCCTGTGTCTGGTTCAGTTCAGGCAAGAAAACCACTGACCTTAAGGTTAAAGAAAGATAGTTGAGCCACTCAGGGTTTCCTCTGTGTTTTGTTGATGTTGAGTATTGTTGGATTAGGAGGTATACGTTTAGGCGTACTGATGATGTCATTGGTGACGTCATATGGCTTTGATAGTTGACTTTAAAGTTTGCCTTTGTATTTCCCTTTAATAATTGTTATCCGGTTGTCAAGGAAACAATGCATAGCAATGGTTCAATGTAAATGTTCAATGTGCATCATACAACGCTCTCCGGAGTGAAGTACTTGCTGGATCATCAGATACAAGTAAGATGGCCTCCTCAATAGTGTGTGTGTTGAAACGTGTGTATTAAAACGTTTAAAAGTTTTTTGTGAAAACATTTTAGATTTTCCTTTATTACACCAGCCCCTGATCTTCCTCTGACCCTAACCAGCTGCTTTAACCTAAACACAACCATAAAAAAATTGGTTATCTTGCTGTGAGATCAGATATTTTGGCGGACAAAAATAGGTTTTAATAAGTATCAACGTATGTGCAACATTTACGTTACTTGTCAACATATTCTCGTTGAAATTAGTTTCAGTCCAAACTCTGGCTGATGGCAGATGCTCAGTAGTTAAAGTTTTAATATATTTACTGTATTTTATTTCTGCATTTCAGCCATAAATGTGTTTTTTATGTTAATGCAAATCCTTAAATTCTGCAAAGCGCCTTTTTTCCCAAATTACTTACTTTGAATTGAGGTGAAAATGCTGACTGTGCATAAACTCTACATTTAACCTCAGGCCTCCACTCACTTTCCCCTGTGACACTCTGCTGGTTGTCGAAATAAATCCATAGTCTGAGTCTGACAAAGCAACATGCTCAAAGGCATTCTTTTATTTTCTACCAACTCTACAACTATTTCCATTAAAAAAAAAAAGCTTAATCTGTGTCTTTCTGCGGAGTTAACTTGAGCTCTTGGACTTGGATTCTTCCTGTATAAGCAGACACCCAGGGGAGCAGCAGAGCTGGTCCTTTCAATTCCGAGACATCCAGAGGTAGAAACTGTGATCCAGAGGATTATAGCAGCACACTGGCAGAAATATAGATTTAAAATACAGAAGTAGAAGTATGGAAATATACATTGCATTATTGCTACAGTAAAAGCTTTATATTATTACTTTATATTTTTATTTCTATTTATATTAATATCTTTTACAGAGTAGACTGCTGTCCAACACATACTAACATACATATTACTAGTTTTATTATCACCCACAGTCAGAGGGTTATATGTCAGTGTAAATCCATCCATCACACTAAGGCTGAAGGAGAGAATAGCTCTGAAAATGTGATGTTTTTAACTCTTTGACTGTCCAGCAGCTGTTACTCATACTGCCACAGTGCAGTGACTGGAGCACTGACGGATGGACAAAGGCCACCTGAAGGGCAGAGACCTGGTTTAGAGAGCATTGCAATAAATACATCATTTATCATCAATCATCATTTATCAGATGGACTTTGTGTTGGTCTGCTGGTTAGCAAACAAATGTTACAATGACTTAAGTAGCACATTTCTTTGTCTTCCAGGGTGTTTAGTGGAAGTCTCTCTTCCACCGAGAATAAGACTTAGACTTTCCGATTCGATTTTCCGATTATCTAAAGCTTAAATACTAGTGTATACTTGGTTGGCTAAAGAGCAGACAGACTGGTCAGATGGCTATAATTATTATGATGAAGTTCAGGACTTCTCTGTGCAGCTCAAACTACCTGAGCCAGCTCTGGGTTCAGTTCAATTCAGTTGAACTTTATATAGACCCAATTCACAAGTCATCTCAAGGCACTTTACAGAATAAAGTCAAGACTATAAAGATGTATAGAGAGAACCCAACAATTCCCCCTGGAGCAAGCCATAGGCAACAGTGGAGAGGAAAAACTCCCTTTAACGGGAGAAACCTCCAGCAGAACCAGGCTCAGGGTGGACGACCATCTGGCTCGACCGGTTGGGGTGTGTGGAAAGTGGAGAGAGAAAAGAAAAGAGCAACAAAAGCAACAACAAAACATCGGGCAGATTGGTAGGACCAGTAGCTGCACACTGGAAAACACACAGCTTCAAAGTCGGGGACACCTGCAGAAAGGGACAGAGAAGGACAAAGACAACTATATTAAATACTATTCTAGATTTTATGGGAAGGAAATGGAAAGAAGTTTCTGAAGGAAAAAATATGTTCTCTCGCTGATACCAGTCAGCATTCTTACTGCAACATTTTGGATTAATTATAGACTTGAAGACTGTAAACTTTACTCTCGTATTAACTTGGTGTACCTTCCAGAAAATACACATAATTCAGAACGAACACTAAAACAGCTGCCTTACTGTTTCAAACATCGTTTAGCTTTTTTCTTTTTAAATAATCTATTACCAGTATGAAGCAAGAGCACCTGCACTGACACTTCTCCTCAGAAAGACCACTGGCCGACTGAGGAAAGCAGCGTGAATCTGCAGGAAGTGATGTCACCGACTGGTCAAAGGTCACATCTAGAAAATAAAATGTATAAAATAAGTTGCTCCCTCAAAAATAATATATATAATGCACAGACAAATACATATTAAAATAAAATAACATTGTTACACTAATGCACATGCTACACTAACACAGAGCCCTGTGAAACTCCATGACTAGCTTTTGTGCACATGCTGTAGAAGATTCATCATTAACATGAACAAATTGGAATCTGTCTGATAGATAAGATTTAAACCAACACAGCGCAGCTCCTTTAATCCCAAATCCATGTTCCAGTCTGACTGTTAGAATCAGTATTAAAGGTGAGATCCTGCTCTTTATTGGCTTTTAACACACTCAACATTCACACTCTGATTCTCATCTTTGAGGACTTTTCTCTTGACATATTTTAAGTTTAAAATATTGGGCTTAGAAATAAGCATCTGAATGGGCAAATCTACTGATGCATTTCTCCCTATGGTAAAATGCACTTGTATTATTAGTGCTAAGTTGCAGTGCAGGAACAAAGCTCATTTTTATTACGAGAGTTCATCTGCTGTCATCTTCCGTCCCCCTTTTAAACAAAATCGTTCTGTTCAAGCGATGAACTCACAGAATTAATGTGAACTGAAGTGTAGCTGCCTTCAGCTGATAAAATCAGCTTGCAGAGGGTTTGAAATGAAGAGGGTGATGCGTTGGGACTGAATGAAAAGCTTTTGAGTTTTGTATAAATGTGCAGGTCTGCTGTCCAGAGGGTTTTGCTGCAGCTGCAGCTCAGGTGGAAACGTGAGCAGGATATGATCCAGATTGAATCCAGGATCGAAAAGAGTGGTCGGGGCCAAAATCAGTCAAGACCATTCAAATCATCTCTTTGCCTTCTCTTTGAAAAAAACAGTGCTGTGGTTGTGGTGCTCTGACAATCCACTGATGGAGAGACTGGAACAGGCACAAGAGAATGAAGCCTGGAAGGAGACAATGTGCTTGGTTAATCCGTGTTCTCCTAATCTGGTCTGTAGAGATCCATCAGCCTCTGCAGGGAGAGGGTTTTTGACATAAAGATGAGATCCGGTCATTTCATTTACATATTAAAACTGGTCAGGATCTTCTTGAAAACTAGAAGCTTTTTGGCTACAAAAAAGTGTTTCAGCAGCACTGCAGAGACGAAAGACCAAACGCAGGAAGAAACACACTAAAAGCACATGCGTGCATAAAGAGAGAGTGAGGACATCAGAAAGCATGAAAAAAACACGGGACCATCTGTGGGGGGGGGCAAGGAAGAAGATGAGAGAGAGAGGTGGGGATGACACACATGTAGTCGATGAGAGTAGCAGCTCGTTGCTTTGGGCTTTGGAGCCATTTGGTGCCTGTTTGGATGACGAGCCACAGAAACACACACACACACACACACACACACAGAAACACAAAACATTCACACACACTCTCTCTCTCTGGTGAAACAAAGCCTGGATGAGCTGTGTCTCACTAACACACATTTTTTCAGAGTCCCTGTTGTGTCCTAATGTAGAGCGCTGAGAGCCTACAGGGTGGTGGAAGAGGAAGGTTGCTGGTTCTGATCTCTGGGTCAATCTGGCTTGTGAGTCGTGAGCAGAAAGCCACACCAGTCCCCAGTTACTGAGACGTCCTGGTTCTAGACTTAACTAAGCTAAGCTAATCAGCTGCTTTTCTGGGGAGACGACTGATCTGTACGGAGGCCGTGGAAGGTCACAGTGTGAACTTTTTTGGGGTCGATCTGCATTATCATCCAGTATATATTATGTATGTACAGTAGAGAGGTTACATTTCAGTACTTTACACCAACCTTGTTTGTGCACAGGCCAAAAATTGCATAGGCAAAATAAAATTGCTCCTGTGCTTAACACCCAAATTAAAATCATGTGCTGACCTGAACTAACAGAAGCACAAACATGGTAATGTTAGGTATTTTATTCTGGAAATGGTGGTCTGTAGATGTGTCCTGTGAACCTAAACATACAACTGACCCACAGTCAGGAGTGCGGACAAACACACAAGTACAAGTGTAATGAATTTGTGAGTTCCATATTGATAGATAGAATAGAAATCCCTCTGAAGTCGGATCTCTGACTGGCAAAGTTGAACGAACCTGAACATCAAAATCCAATATGGCGGCTCTGTTCATCAGCAGAGCAAAAGCTGTAGTAATACACTGTCATTAGTTCTGACTAAATTCTATGTGTGGATATGTTGCTACGGAATTTTTATGCACAAAATACTGTGTGGTGCATTGTTATAAACTGGTGTTGCTAACCTGGGTTACTGGTACTGACATGGTAAACTAACTGGTCACCTGGAGCTGTAACTAACTGGTAAACCTCCGACCCTATGGTTGGTAGCCGGCCACTCTACCAACTCATCAACTGCCGCCCCCCCACGTTTTACTGTTTACGCCAATTATTTATTAACACAAAACTGATCTAGCTCTAACTTTAGTATCTTAAAATTATTTAAACCATTAAAATCTTGAGGTTTCTAACCAGGTATGGTTTGTAAGGGCTGCTCAAAAACCTTTGGAGAATAGGACTAAATCAAAAATAAAAGCTCAACTTCAGTGAAGTTTTGAGACACTCTACTGCACTATTTCCATTTTATCTGACTTCTACTGTTACTTCACCACATTTATTTGATTACTTTAGCACATTAATGCAGGTATATGTATGGATTAACCAGCTGAGTCTCAATAGCAGCACTGATAATTTTTTTTCATTCCAAATTTTTATATTTCCTTCGCTTTAAATTTTTTGAATTCCAATACTTCACGTGTACTTTTGTACTTAAAATGCATTTTTGAGCACATACTTAGTGCTGCAACGTAAAAGATTTAAAGTGGCACTTCTATTTGTACAGGTACTTAAGTACTTTTACTTGAGTATTGCTCTCTTGAACTTGTGCCACCTCTGATCCAGTCTGCATAACGTGCTGTGATACATGAGTTTATACTGCATTTAATGCTGACTGCACGCACAGATTGAGTGTGGGCAGTGAATTGGTTTGGTGTTGTTGGCTAAGCTTTGCACTCAAGTGATTGTATTGATTACAAATTTGATTGATTACTATTGTTTTCTAAAGGATCAGCATGACATAAAGTTTGTCATTTGCCAAAAAAACTCTGCAGATGTCTGTGCATATTTTCCTCACGGTATGAACAGAAGCACAGGTCCATCTGTCGGCAAGCTGAAAACATCAACGTGCCTTAAACACGACATACTTTTTTACTGTAACTAACGTTAATATTGGTAGGATGGAGCAGTCGCAGTACAATCAGCGAAGCCACATTCATGGCAGGTGGAGTCGACCACTGCAGAAGCTGCAGTTAAAGCATCAACAGCCTCACCCTGCAGAGCCGGGCAGAGCAGCTGCACTCACAGCCAGTGGCAGCTGTCAGAGTTGGGCTAGGAATGAGCAAGAAATGCATCATGTAACATGTCACATCATGTATCCTCCGTGGAGTGTGTGCAGGGTACAGTCGTGCAGAACTTATTCCCCCCTCTTATAATTCCACGTTTTATGGGTAAAAACAAACAAAGAAAAACAGCTGATTGTAGCCGCAAATACGACCTCAGATGAACAACATTAATACTAATCAATACTAAGTACCTGCTGTCAGCTTCCATGGGATTTAAGAGGATCATCAGCCCTTTATTAACTGATCATCAGCAGGTGTGCAGACGTCTATAAAAGCCGGGAACATTCAAGTGTGTGTTAACACAATACCAAGAGGGAAAGACATAAGCAACTGCTTTCCAAACAATTTGGAGTTCAACATTCTACAGTAAGAAAGATTATTAAAGTGGAAAACCTTCAAGACAGTTGTCAGTCTTCTCAGGATTGGATGTCCCAGCATGGTCACCCCAAGGTCAGAATGAGAAATGCTCAAATTCAAAAAAGCCCAAGAGCTCCATGTCAGAGCCTACAAGCCTCACTGAGCATGTTAAATGTTAAAGTTCATGACAGCACAGTTAGAAGAAGACTGAACAAGTAAGGTTTGTTTTGAAGGGTTTCCAGGAGAAAGACTCTTCTCTCTAAAAAGAACATGAAAGAATAACTGAGGTTCACAAAACTGCATCTGAACAAACCACAAGATTTCTGGAACAACGTCCTTTACCAAAGTGGATTTGTTTAGCCTTAATGCACAGAGCCGTGTTTAATGGAAACCAGACACAACATTTCAGTGGAAACACCTCATACCCACTGTCAAACATAGATGTTACGGGCTGATGATTTGGGCTTCGGGTAGGTGGTGTCCTGAGGTGTGTGTGTAATTACTGAACTCAACAGTTAATCACAGAACATTATTAACTACAGACTGACACACTGACCTCCTGTGTGAGTGAGCTGCACGTGTGTGTGTGTGCGTGTGCGTGCGTGTTCCCATATGGCTTGATGTGCTGTGGTTTATAAAGCAGTGTTACAAACCAGCACTGTGTTAGTGTTATAGCTGGAGGCTACGGAGGCCCGGGGGGGGGACACGAACAGTGCAGAACGAGCAGCCAAATAAAATGTTCTTCAGAAGCAAAATGCACCATTACTTAAGTCATAATTTACTTTAAGTGGAAAAATACCAGTGTAAATTTAAACCTCTCATTCCTGCAGGTGCCACAAACTGCGTTCATTACAACTACAACAAAAACTGTTGGACACAGCAAATACTGATGATTTAGAGTTATACTTACAGCCAAAGTTTGACTGGAGGGTTAAGACATTAAAGTTTAAAGACTTGATTTAATGTTGATTTGAGTTGAAGGGGAAAAGCTCAAAAGTTCACAAATAACTTGTGTAACACTGTAGGAACAGTTTTTCATTAATTAGTTCATTAGGTTCTGGTCCGGCCCAGATGTCTTTGCTCATTCTCACAGTGACGTTTTACACCAGTACAAAAGCTCAGTGACCAGCCACTTTTAGAAAACAGAAAAAAAGATGTTTCATTTAGCTGCCAATAAGACAGAAATGCAGCAGGAAAAACACTCAACAATTACTAAGTATCTGAAACACTTTTTACAGGGTGGTCTTAGTCTGGTCGTTTGGATTAACACCTTTCAGACCAGCATACATCAAGTAAACCGCTCACAGGTTTGATGTACAGTGTGTAGTATTTAGACTTTTCCCATCGAACAAGGCTTAAAAAACAAATCCACTCGAGATTTGTGTACATGTACATTAATGAATCCACTTTTCATTTAATTCTGTGTCTGTCTGAAGCAGGACGAATTGTTGTTGAGTCAGTGAAACAGTCGGTCAGTGAATCATCCGGTCTTCGTCTTCCTCCTCCTCCGTGTGCTGGTGTCAGACTACGAGACCGGCCTCGTCTCACTGGGAGTCACTCCTGGTTCTGTCATGCTGCTGTGCCCTCACTTCCTGTTTGTCATGGCTCCCGTTGACATCCAGCGTGGAGTCATTGCCTGTCAGGTTCACAGGGTCACTCAGTGCAGCACACGTGCTCACGGCCAAGCAGGGGACAGTTTGAAAACACACTGACAGAACAGATGTGATAAGAAGACAAACAATGACCAAAGAAAAACCAAAAAAAAACCACACAATCACACAGATACAAAAGCCCCAAACACAACAACCACAAAAGAACATAAAATAAACACAAAGACACTGAAAGTGAGCACAAATACTGTGAATCCAAAAGAACCACAGAGGTTTAAGGAAACTGAAAGTAATGTGTTCTGATCCCACAGCATCAGGTAATGACGTTTCCCAAGGCGTCAAGTCGTGACACTTTTCAGATGACATTGTGATTTGTAGTGAGAGCAGAGAGCAGGTGGAGGAAAATCTAGAGAGGTGGAGGTCTGCTCTGGAAAACAGAGGAATGAAGCTTAGCCGCAGTAAGACAGAATACATGTGTGTGAATGAGAGGGACCCAGGTGGAACAGTGAGGTTACAGGGAGCAGAGGTGAAGAAGGTGCAGGACTTTAAGTACTTAGGGTCAATGGTTCAGAGCAACGGAGAGTGTGGAAAAGAGGTGAAGAGGCGAGTGCAGGCAGGTTGGAACAGGGTGGAGAAAAGCAAGAATGAAAGGAAAGATGTTAAAGACGGTGGTGAGACCAGCGATGTTGTTCGGCTTAGAGACAGTGGCACTGAAGAAAAGACAGGAGGCAGAGCTGGAGGTAGCAGAGCTTAAGATGTTGAGGTTCTCTTTGGGAGTGACGAGGATGGACAGGATCAGGAATGAGGACATCAGAGGGACAGATCATGTTAGATGTTTCAAAGTCAGAGAGGCCAGATTGAGGTGGTTTGGACATGTTCAGAGGAGAAACTGTGAATATATTGGTAGAAGGATGCTGAGGTTGGAGCTGCCAGGCAGGAGGTCTAGAGGAAGAGCAAAGAGGAGATTTATGGATGTAGTGAGGGAGGACATGAAGTTAGTTGGTGTGAGTGAAGAGGAGGCAGAGGATAGAGTTAGATGGAGGCACATGATTCGCTGTGGAGACTCCTGAAAGGGAACAGCCCAAACTAAAAGAAGATTTTCACTTGATTCATGCTCACACATTTCCACTGTTCTGCTGTGTCTCAGTGCATCAACTGACAGGGGAAGCTGCAGAATAAACTGACTAAAACGAAACGTTGGGCAGCTGGAACGAGGCTTCGTGCCTTCAAAATGTGGAGGTGTGCCCCAGAATTGACTCCTCGCAACCTGGTAGTCAATTGTGACAGCCGTTTCCTGTGGGCAGAGGATGGATGAAGTGATGGTGTTTTTGTTCTGTGTTTATTGGGCCAGTCGGTGTGTGTTTGTATAGTGTGTGCGGGGGCGAACTGTAACCCACATAAACTAATTTCTAATGTGTTTCCTTGTGTTTGTGTGCATGCGTGTGCATATTGTTCAGCAGTAGCCAGAGTAACACAACAGTTTATTCCTAATCAGCTGGTTTGTGTATGTCTTGCAGTGTGTGTGTTTGTAGCTACCGGTGTGTTGTTAGTAACTGCCCCGGGCTGTGAATGCAGAATGACAAATAGAAACAGTGTGTGTGTTTTCAGTCTGCGAGTGAATATCCGGTTTACATCTGCAAGGAAAAACAATATATGAAAAATTGTAGTGTATCCGATTAGTGTGTGTGTGTGTGTGTGTGTGTGTGTCCTCTCCTTTGGACTTATGTGGTGTCGCAGGAAAAACAAACTGCTGAGCAGCTCCAAGGTTTGCATGTGAGTGTGATCATTTTCATATGCAGTGTTTGTGTTACCGTACGCTGAGCTGGACTCCACACTGAATCCTTTTGACAACTTTCCCTTTTTCTCAGCTGTGTGTTGATTGTGTTTATGCCTCTTTTGCATGTTTGTAACCAGCTGCTTTGGTGGGTTTTGCATCGGGCCACTGTTTTATTCAGATAATCTAATTTGTTGCTGTAAGTTTATTACAGTTTAATATTTGGGTTTAATATTTAGTAAAAGTGTATAAACTTCCAACTGCTGTTTCTTCATCATCTTAAACCCTGAAACTTCTACAGCGTGAGGATTTCCTGCTTTTTTTCTGTTTGTACAATTTTGAAATTAATATTTTTGCATTTTGTATTGATGGTTAGACAAAACACACCAGTAAAAGACGTCACTTTGGGCTTTATTCTGATATCCAGTGGGTGAAATGATTATGATGATGAGGAAAACATGTTGATAGAATAATCTGCCCTGAGGTGAAGCACTTGTGTGAAACCAGGAGCCAAAATGGGGTCTTGAGCTGGATGGACTAGGTCATGTGGATTGAATTATTGTTGAGTGCAGAATATGTAGAATACACAGTACATTAGTTTATTGCCTAGATGATCATCAGGGTTATGAAGAATTGCCAGTTGTGTTGTTGTTCCATGTTTAATATTAATGTTTTACAAATAGGAATATTCACCTGTACTGAACAGGATCTATTTCCTGTGTTTACTTTCATGTTCCTGCCCAACATCCATTTTTTCTGTGCCACAGACGTCTATTTTTGTCCAAAAAATATTTAAAACACATCATTGGGCCACATTGTTAAATTGCTGACATGTTTCTTCATTGAAAAAAATGGATGCTGTAATTTCCCCATAAACAGCTGGTTGTAAACCAAGACAAAGCAATACAGACAGAGGCAGAGGTTTCAGAAAGTTGATTTTGGCACAGATGTAGTGGATTTCTAAGGCCTGGGTCACCTGAAGTTTACTTTGTGACCTCTGCCTGGTTTAGTGTGCCAGAGGAGGCTGCCAGCATGGTGCTCAGTGCACGGCTGGGGTATAAATCAAACACACCTCACCTCGGTTCAACTCTGCAGCTGGCTCAGCCTCAGCTAGCTGAGAGAGACGAGGAGGACAGATGGACAGAAAGGTGGGGAAAGAAAAAGAGTAGAGATAAGACAAAGGGGGAATGGACGGGATATGAGAAAAGGAAGAAGAGGGATATAGAAGGGGTAAGGGAATAAACCGAGGAGAAGAAAGGGAATAAGGAAATGAGAAGAGGTTGAGAAAGCAGTGGAAATGGTACGGAGATGATGGGAACGATAGAAGACAGGTGGTGAAGGACAGCCAGAATGATGGAGACCCAGGGAAACTGGGGGAAGCAAAGAAAGATGATGATAGAAGAAAGATGATGAGGAGGAGGAAACAGTTGGAAAGAGACAGCAATTATCTAGAGTACCTTCCTCTCCACTTTTACTGCAGAGCCTCACTGGGATTTATGAGTGCAGTGAGTGTGTGTGCGTATTTAATATATCCGAGTTTAGAGATGGAAACACCACATCACGCCACACTAATTTCTCTCTCTCTCTCTCGCACACACACTTGTATGTCTATAATTGTGAGAGCCCTCATCAACATAATGCCATCCCGAGCCCCTTACTGTAAACCTAACCATTGCGACCGCTCCAGTAAGCCAAGACATTATGAGCACTCACTGATGTTTGTAGCTGTCTACTTGATTGTAGGAAATATTGGCAGCTGTAAAGACCGGAGAGAATTTAACAAGCTCCGTGCTTGTTGGTATGATGATTCAGTTGGGGCATCTCCACAATGGCAGGACCTTTTTGGTCGATCCCAGTCAGCAGTCTGAGTACGTGTGAGCATGTGGTCCAAAGAAAGATGACCAGGAAACAGGCAGCAGGGTGTTGGCAGACGTGCTGGAAAACCTGTAATCTGTGGTGGCTTCACAGATTAGAGGTTTCATATGTCGTGTAGAGTCCATGCTTAGGCATCTCAAAGCTGAAATAGTGCTTAAAGTCATTTCCGGGAAACTTATATTAATCCTAACCATTACTTGTCTGCTTTGTAAAATTTAATGTGTTAGATTATACATACGGCTAAAAAACTCTGGTCCAGCTATGGCTGCTCACTTGCTGTCAGGGGATAGCAGGTTTTGCTGCTGATTACCAGATGCAACAGGAGCTCAGCTGCACAACAGGGGACTGGTAAAGAAAACTGAACTTCATGCAGATACACTCTGAAGGTGAACTGCAGCCAGGCAAAACTCAAATGGGAGAATTTTGACTGACTTTTTACTTCCCAATCTGGGACAATTGCCGTTGTTTCCTAGGACCCCATACCACGTAAACCTCTGCAGGTAGACAGAGGGGGAAAAATGTCTTGTGTTTTTTTATAGCTGTTTTACAATAATTGATAGTGACAATTGTTGTTTTGCTAAATGCAAAATGTTCTAGTTACCAAGAGTCCTACTCATGATTCTCAGGAATTCAATATTTGTGCCTGATATCTGCAACAACAACAGTTACAGAGTAACTAGAACGTCACACCTGTCTCTGTCATATTTGTTTTGGGAGAAGAACAAGCAAACAGTTGCATTCTTGCGCAATCTGCTTAACTACAATGGATTGGACTGTCCAGCAATTCATACTAGAAGCAAAGCAGTTTAGTACTTGTATCAGTACAGTTTTAGCAAGTACTCAAATGGAATTACTTGTACTAAGTCTGGGGAAAAGTGGTATCGGGACATCCCCGCCCAAAACCAAACCTTAATCCTCAAACAGCACCGTGAAAGTGTGTCCCAAGGACGGTAACGTCCAAAATGTCCTCCCTTCTGCTGTGAGGTCAAAAACCTGAGTCGGTCCTCACAAAGACAGACCTGCAAGTACATTCACACACCATCTCACACACACTGTCACCCACACACTCATGCTGTGTCTCTCACAAACACAACACTTGCATGCACTGTACACACCCCCCCACACACACACTGCTGTTAGCCATGACTCACCCTTGTGTGTGTGTGAGCTTGGCAGTGCCCACGTTAGCTTCTCTTCCAGCTTCACGGGTGTCTTAGATTAAAACTGAAGAGCCCTTTTGATGATGAAACACACGCACAAACTCGCTCTAAAGATGGCTGACACACAGATTCCTCCTCTTTTCTCTTGTCTCCTCCTTGGTTCATCAGTTATATTGATGATCTATCAGCTGTGATGTTTTCTGCTGGCAGTAGTGTGTCTGCATGAGCCCAGCCGTTACCAATGACACATCTCAATAGATGTTTAGTCAATGGCAGCTCAATTATCTCTTATCAAACTATTGCCTGGTGAGGGGACAGCCCAGCTGGTCCAGTTTAATCTGGCTTGTTCCAGTTTAGTTTGCTTTGGACTATTTGGTCCAGTTTGTTCCGCTAGCTGGAAAAACATAAACCCAAATAATGTTCACTCGTCTTAGTTTTACTTGGACTTAGTTTCATCCAGTTCAGGCTCACTGGTTCTGGTTTTACCCAGGTTGACCAAAGCAGCTCAGTTTAAATCAGTTACTAATCCGATACAGTCAGGGTTCAAGCAGTTTAGTCTGGTTTGGTGCAGTTTTTACAGTCACCCACTTTCATCAGATTTTTCCACTTTGATCATTGTGGTCCTTGTGGATCAGCGGTAGAGCATTTGGTTGGGATGCCAAAGGCTACAGGTTTGAATCCCACCCCACCAGGTGTGTCCCTGCCCAGCCACCAGGTTTTGGGTGCTAAGCTGAGTTGTGGCAGGACATGTGTCTACAATAAAAATTCGTGCCAAATCTATGACAAGAACATATTCTGCTACAGCGACCACTGAAGGGACAAGCTGAAAGCTGTTGATCTTTTACTGTTGTGGTCCCATTTGATCTAGTTATGTTTGTTCGAGGTTTTTGGTGTAGCTTGTAGATTTTGGAGTGTTCCACATTGGTGTACTTGAGTCCAGTTTAATGTAGTTTAGGCTGTTTCTTTCATTTTATTACAATTTTTCTGTGTATCCAGTCTGGTTTATTTTTGTTGAATTGTGTTTAGTCTAGTTCAGTCATTTACCTACATGCAGTCCAGAATACAAGGATGATCTAGTTTGGTACAGTTGGTCTTGCTTGTTTTAGTCTAGTTCAGTTTGTTAGTTGTTAGAATTAAGTGAGTTTTATTTGATTGAATCTGGTATTTTGTGATTCATCGAGTTAGTCTTACTGTTTTATTGGTTTAGTCCAGTTAGGCTTTTCAAGATGGTTTCCAGACTGTTTCATTTGTGAATCTATTTCTGGTCCACTTTGTTCCTGGGGCGAATGTGGCGCAGGAGGTAGAGCGGTCGTCTACCAATCCCCCACTTGCTGGTTTCGATCCCCGGCTCCACCAATCATATGTCAAAGTGAGACACTGAACCCAACTTAGTTGCTCCCGGTGAGTGTTGGCCAGCTGCATAGCAGGTCCCCCATCGGTGTGTGTGTGTGATTGTGTGTGTGAATGAGGGAATAAAAAGATGTGTAAAGTGCTTTGTGTGCCAATAGTTAGAAAAGTGCTATGTAAGTGCAGAATATTTACCACTTTGTTCTGTATCAGGCTTAGTTTAGTTTGGTTTTGTTTACCTTGATTAGCTCCTCTGTGTTCTTATTTCTAACTAGCATTGTTTAGAACACATATGTCTGGTCTGATCCAGCTTAGTGTCCCAGTCGTCTGTTGACTTTCAGTCTAGTTTGTTATAGTTTAATCTGACCTGGTCCAGTGTATTTATATTTGTTCAATTCTGACTTGATTGGTCCAGTTTCTGCATTAATTTAATTAACCTTGTTTGACTCTTATGGTTTAGTTTTTTTCTTGGTCCATTTTAATCCTGATAAGTCAAGTTGCTTTGCTTGGTCAAAGTTGTCTTAGTTTATTGGTTTGTTCCACTTTACCTCTCAGTAGTTGTTCCGTGTTTTTGTTTGGACTAGTTCATTATGTGTTATTTTAGTTTGGTCAGTTTCTTTCTGACATGTGTTACCTTAGTCCAGTTTTGTCTGCTTTGTTCCCCCTTTGGCTGCACTTGTGTTTGTGCAGTTTGGCCCAGTTTAGCCTGGTTCAGTTTGGTTCGGTTTGATCGGTGCAGTCAGTTGAAAGCTGACTTGTCTAACTTTACTTCCTTTTATCTTGCTGTTTTCTTCTTTCCCTCAATTTTTTTTTATTGGTTACTGTACATCATACTCTTCCTCCTGTGGATTCTCTTCCTCTTTTTTATTCATTTTTCTCCATCTTTTATTTTAGCTTTTTTTGGACAGTAGTTCTCCTTGTCTTCCTCGTCTTCATCTTAATTCTGTTTGCCGTTGTTCTGCTCACTGTTCCATTCCTTCTTCCATAGACCCTAATTTTCCCCAGCTTGTTGGGTCAAACATTCATTTTGACCTGATATGAGCAACATTAGCAGAAAGATAACCCTCTGTCTCCCTGTGTTTTTCCTCTCTCTCTCAGCGTGGAGGGTGACTCTCAATGTCCGGAGGCACTAACTTTTACTGATTCGTCCTTTGGCCATCAGCCTCCCTTCCATCGCTATAGCAACAGCCCCCTGTCCAGCCCCTGTGACCCCTACAGCTCTCCTTCCACCAGCGGATCCCTGGGAGCCTCCCACACACATACACAGGTACTGACACGCCCCCCACACACACACGCACGCACATGCACCCACACACAGGTCCGTAGGTATTAAAGGTCTGTTTGTAATACATAAAATATATAACAGAAAGTATCACCTATTGCACCAATTGAATTTTAGTAAAACCAAAATCACATGTGAGCTGGATGTTTTAAAGGTCCAGTACATGCATCTATTTCACACTGACCTTTCTTGACCTTGGAAATGCATTATTGCGATAATCCAGGTAAGTGATAATCTCATGTGATGAAAACATGCTTCAACACTGGGGAAGTGGCTGAGGTCTCTCTGCTTTTCAGTGCGTTTCTTCTATTACCTGTTGTTTTTAAATCTGAAGCTGTTTAAATTAGACATTTAAACCTGAGTTGTTCTACTGCTTGATATGTGATAAAGGAACAATGGGGCCAAACATGGCTGTTCCAGTGTGAGAGTAAGACTGCAGACAGTGGATTTATTATGTTTCTACTTAGAACTAACTGCAGATATGCATCCATCCACAGCTTGCAGGCTGCACACAGTCATGTTCCAGAGTTTAGTAGTACGTACCGTTTATTGCAAACAAGAGACTAGTTCGCTGACTTTAGTCTTTATGGCAGTGCCTCCCCACAGGCTGCAAATATGCCCTGTAAATCTGCACCAAACCTGGTGAGAAACGGTGCCTGAGGACTGACCTGACGAACAAAACACAACTGAGATTGATTACACCGAAGATGAAGGTGGTGGTGGGGGAATCTCCTGAAGTAAACGAAGAACTGAACATAATGTTAAATAAGGAATTTATACCGCGGCACCATGTTTGATGATAACTTCTGAAGGAAGTATTTAACACTGAAATATTAAAAATACAAGTGAAACCCCTCTGATCTTCCCCAGACGGAGACGATGAAAGTAAGGAGTGTGTTTTTCTGTGGGAAAGTATTAGGCTCCTATAGGCTGCCGTACAGCAGGGTAAAAATACCTAATCAGTGTTAGCAAAGTGCCCCATGTGACTGTGCTACCACATTACATTGTCACTTGTTCTTGGTAAATTAAAACTTTTTAATACTGTTACTGTTTTAAAACTCACAGCTAGCGGACAGCTGACTCCAGAGGACAAGGAAAACAAGGAAACTCATTCAGTCTGCTAATTAAACACAAATTAGGAAGTTCTAAATCAATACTGATTTCCCATCTACCAGGGTAGTTCTCCCATCTTTCCCCCGAGCCCGGCGAGCCTTACCTGGGCTCAGCGCAGCCGACACCAGCCTGCCAGCCTGGCGCTCCGAAAGCAAGAGGAGGAGGAGAGCAAACGCTGCAAGGCTTTATCTGACAGCTATGAGCTCTCTACAGACCTCCAGGACAAGAAGGTACAACACTACTCATAGGCCACATGTCCAAAAACATTGACAGTCCTAGTGCAGTTTTGAATTCTCTGTAGTCCGCATCTCCTTTTTACCAGCATCAGTGCACATGAGCACATTTGACAATTAATATTCACAAATGACCACAATTTTCCACATTCCAAGTTCTGTTGTTCGATCCCTGATTGGTTGCCTTTGTACGATCGTGCTGCCTGATAGGTGGAGATGCTGGAAAGGAAGTACGGAGGCCCTTTTGTGTCCCGTCGGGCAGCAAGGACGATCCAGATGGCCTTCAGGCAGTACCGCATGAACAAGAACTTTGAGAGGCTTCGCAGCTCTGCCTCTGAAAGCAGGATGACCCGTCGCATCATCCTGTCCAATATGAGGATGCAGGTAGATATGTGATAAGATTTATCGTGCAGAGCACAGGCACAGAGTCAGACATGCAGGCAGACCTGCCACTAAAGGCACCGCACTTTAAACAGAAGGAGCCGGTTATCGAACTGCTGACCCTTTATATGTACATATTAAAATCGTAACATCAATACATATCTGAAGGATCTGGATCTCTGTTATTTCACCACAAAATCTAAGTTTGAATGTCTCCATATACTGAATTGGAAACAAAAGACTGTGTTTGTTTGCTGATTTTTTTCATAAATTTCTAATAGCAGCAGTTAATAAGGGGCTTGTTAGTGATTTCAGTACTGATAACATCCTTAAATGTCACTGCCAAACAATGAGAGCGAGCTCTCTAATTCTACTAAGTACAAATAAAGTTGACTGAGAGAAAGAAAAGAGGGACAGAGCGATCAGGCCATCAGACAGAGCACATATGCAAACATGCTGCTGCTCAACCTTGGTGGAAATTTGCTTTGGCTACACCCTCGTCACGTCACGCTCAGGTCCAGTGTGTGCACACTCTGATCCTGCATTGTCGTTGTGTGTGCGTTTTTGGTGCATTCAGTACTCGTTTGATGAGCGGCAGCCACAGGGTCAGGGGACAGCGGGTCAGCAGGGGTCAGAGGACGCAGGGGACATAGACGACTCATTCTCTAAACAGGTAAACACATTTTTCTTTCTGTCTCAACTTTTAATGGTCTTCAACCAAACTTAAGACGAAGCTGTTACTGATCAAATAAGGGCTGTGGGAATGTTAAGCAGCTTCGATGATGAGATAATACTTTTATTCATGTGCACATATTATACTGCAGGATAAAAGTGAAACGACTTCATAGACCAAATGAGAGAAAGGAGGTTAACATACATCAGGGTAATACTGCACTTCCCCAGTTTAAGGACAAAGGGACAAACAGGACAGAACTCATATTTACAGCATGATCCTGAAAAATGTCAAGCACTTTGTAACTTTGTGTAGAAAAGTGCTGTTTAATTAAAGTTATTCATATTTTAACAAAATGCAAAAAAGTCATAATAATAAACAAATGAAATTACTGACGGACAAATGGCCATAAAATATTAAATGTGAAAGAACTAACAACGATACTAAACAGTAATAGTAACTAAATATGTAATCAACTATAAGGAAGTATGTGTTGTAAAAGTTACAGTAAGTAGTACTTCAATAAAAAAAGTATTTTTTAAATACTATTGAATTTGATGTTGTTTACAACATGGCACAGAAGGTTGTGACCTGGGGTCATGTTTAATTCTCTGTGTTGTGTTTCTGTGTGGACTGCAGGTAAAGTCCCTGGCTGACTCCATGGACGACTCGCTCACCTGCCAGTCAGGCCGCGAGGACTCACAGGAAGCAGGAGGAGAGGGAGAGGAGGACGACGAGGATGAGGAGGAGGAGGGAGACGAAGAAGAGGAAGAGGAGGAGGAGGAGGAGGAAGACGATGAGGAAGATTACAGACAGTGTACATGGCGCAACGCCAATGCAGCCTCCCGACGTGCCGCAGGCCGGCCAGGAAGCGTGGGTGGCGGAGGGCGAGGAGGCATGGGAGGAGGTGCCGCCATGCACGAGGACAGCACTGCCACCTCCTTCAGCGACGTCACGCTGTACATGGACGAAGGGTGCCTCCCCTCCTCACCACTCTCTCGCCCGCCATCGTCACCGCTCTCCCGCCCCGCCTCCAGCTCTGACACAGAGTACTGGGGAGCGGGAGGGGGAGGAGGAGTAGGAAGTGCAGGGGGGAGACAAGACAGCAGAGAGACGGAAGGCGGCAGCAATGCCAGCCGGAGGAGCAGCACCCCCTGTACGGAGTGTCGAGGGGAGTACAGGGGGAGGGCAGGAGGAGGAGGAGGAGGAGGAGGAGGAGGAGGAGGAGGGGGGGGCCACCTCCCCGTCCTGACGATTGAACCACCCAGTGACAGCTCAGTGGACATGAGTGACAGGTCAGAACAGCCAATCAGAGTTTCAGAGTTTCTCAAGAATTCTGTAGGTCATTACCACAAAAACATGTTTCTGTAGCCCAAAATCAAAATATGTGCAGACTGTAAAACATGAAACACCTTCTGTTCTCGGACAGACAGACCTGCATTTATGTAGAATCAGAGTCACAAATTACAGATCAGAAATATTTCTATGAAGAATATGATCAGGGAAAACAATACTGTCTTTACAGTATCTCTGCTTTGTCTCATCACTCATCCATTACACTCTTGGAATATAAAGTTGAAGATTATCCTACGTGTAATCATATTACAAATATAACTGGTCAACCAATAACTACGGTAAAATCTCACGTTTGTGTTTTAAGTGTCATGAAATCTTGTTGCGGATTCATGCTGAGGACCAAAACATTTTGCAGATTGGTAAAATGTCAAACACAGAGCTCATGGCACTGCAAGTCAAAAAAACTGTCCCCCAGTTTCTGATGCACCAAATTACCGAAGTCGATCCCAGTGGGCTGGGAAATGAGCTGGGAATCTAGTTTTCACTTTTTGTATACTATATTGCGGATGACTACTGGTAACCTAGTGTTAGCATTGTGCTAATTGTTATTATATTAAACAAAGCAAATACAGAAAGTGTCAATTTTCATATCTTCAGGTCAGAGCGAGGCTCAATCGGACGCCTGGTGTACGAACAAGAGCCGCCGGGAGCCGAGCGAGAAGGAGACAGGGAGAGAATGGGAGGCGGAGCAGAAGGAGAGAGCGGAGAGGATGAGCGAGGAGGAGGAGGGGGAGGAAGCAGCGAAGCCGAGTCGCCACAGGGAACCATCAAACACAAACCAAACGGTCGCTCAGTGGCCACGGCACAGGGACAAACTCGCAGCCCTGTCAACGTCCCGTTACCGATGCCTACAGCCCGGACTCTGCCCTCACACCCGCTCCCTCACCCACTGCAACACCCTCACCCTCACCCTCATCCTCACCCTCACCCTCACCCCCACCCTCACCCATCTCCCATCCCCCATCTCCCCACCATCCTTCACCACCACCCACAGTACGGCCAGCCACACATGATGGACATGCACCACGGCGGCAGCCCCTACATCCAACACGCACACCACTTTGCCCAGCACCACTACCACCACCTGCACCACCAGCACCACCACCACCCTCACACTTACCCAGAACCCCCCTCTTCCCCACTGCCCTCCCCTATACCACCCTTCACACCTCTCTCACCCCTGCCACCGCCGCTTACACCTTCACCGCTCTCTTCCTCCTCGTCCTCTGCACTACAGAACATGGAGGCACAGCAGCAGCACCACATACACCACCCCCACCTCCACCACCACCACCTGCTCTGCTCGGACGGTGACAACGAGAGCGTGAACTCCACCACCACCAACTCCAATGACGACACAACGGTCAACAACTGCAGCTCCGGCTCCTCGTCACGTGACAGCCTGCGCGAGCCAATAGGTGGGGCCACACTGGGAAAACAGACCTATCAGAGAGAGAGCCGCCACAGCTGGGACTCACCCGCCTTCAACAATGATGTGGTGCAGCGGCGACAGTACCGCATTGGACTCAACCTGTTTAACAAGTATGTGGTCATGTCTGTAAACAACAGTATCATATATCATAAAACAAATTTCCTTAGGGTCAAAATTTGTGCCATTTTCCTAGGCAACCAGACACAGGTACAAAGGACCAAGCTTTGAAATTAAAGTTTTAAAAAATTTGCACTTCGCATTTGTTTTCATTTAGATCAGGTTTTATATATTATCCAATTATCCAATCCATATCCAATTTCACAGTTTGCTCTCTAATCTTTAAAATGTTTCTCATGCAATCAGGAGAAGAAAAACACCAATCTGGAGTGAAAATACATTTGTCTGCACAATTTGCAGTCACATTTTTTATATAATGTACATTTTGCATTACTTTACTTCCATAGATTTTTCTTTCTAACACTACAGTGACAGACCTTTAAGGCAAAAGGCAAAGTACGAGACTTTCAGGTCACAGATCAACTAACATTTTACACAGAATTGATTCCACAGAGTTCTGTGTTCTGTACATTCAGTATGACCTGAAACATACATGTGTTGACCTGTAAAACCTGACAGTCAGGTATTACTAGTGTATATTATCAATAACTCCTGCACAACCAACCAATAGAAGGCTAAACTAGACCTAGAGCTAGCCAGGACCTGCATCTTGAAACCTGACCCAATCCACCTTAACCCAAATGATCCAGCTGAATCTGAACTCTGCACCCAACACATCTCCCAACTGAACTCAACAGAACTTAAGTTTGTTCTGGTCTTCTGTACTGCAGTTGTGGAAAATGTCTTTGGAGATTGTCATTCATCCAGGGCACGGTCAACTGAAAGATGCTAAGGTGGTATCATTAGTGGAGATGTGCAGAAAGACTGTTGCATAAAGCACAATCATCCTCTGGTCAATTAGGAGGTCTGGTGGTAGAGCATTGGGTTTGGCTGCAGAAGGCTGCAGGTTCAAATCCCACCCCACCAAGTTGTGGCCGCACAAAGCCACCAAGGGCCGCCCTGGTGCCAATACCAAGCCCGGACAAGAAGAAGGGCTTCCGGCGTAAAAACACATGCCAAATCATTGTGTGGAACAAGTTCTGCTGTGGCGACCCCTGAAGGAGCAAGGCGAAAGCCCCTGATCTATAATCCTCTGGTAAAATAACTAACTAGTCAGTACCTTGAACAGAAAAGCATGTTTGATGAATTTAGAAAGGAAAAGATGTCGAGCAGTGCGCCAGTTACGTGTTGTGCGGTGCCACCGATTTAATAGCCACATGAATGTAAAGTTATTAGATAACAAGAAACAAGTAAAAAAGGCATCTTTCTGTCTTTCTGTCTTTCTCTCGACTTCAGGAAGCCAGAGAAGGGGATCCAGTACCTGATTGAGAGAGGCTTTGTGTCGGA
Source organism: Channa argus (assembly GCF_033026475.1). Lineage (NCBI taxonomy): Eukaryota > Metazoa > Chordata > Actinopteri > Anabantiformes > Channidae > Channa > Channa argus. The sequence continues at coordinate 25,836,299 of NC_090209.1, forward strand.
CACACCTGTGGGCATCGCCCGGTTCATCCTGGAGAGGAAAGGCCTGAGCAGACAGATGATCGGAGAGTTCCTGGGCAGCCGGCAGCAGTTCAACAAGGACGTGCTGGAGTGAGTAAAGGACATTCGCATGACTTCATCAGTCAAAGGCTTCCATCTATGTCCTCGCAGAGACTTTACAACAACAGGACAGTTTTCCTTATATTTGCGAAATCCAGATGTTGTATAATTTTCATCTAAAGACACCATAAATATGCAATAGTTTGGTTTCAAAAAGTTATGGAGTTTTTGAGGAGGGGGTTTAAGTAGTTTGATGTAGATGATGATTTTGTGGCTCTGTAGCTGTGTCCTGGACGAAATGGATTTTTCCGGGATGGACCTGGACGATGCTCTGAGGAAGTTCCAGGCTCAGATCAAAGTTCAGGGTGAAGCTCAGCGGGTGGAGCGACTGGTGGAGGCCTTCAGGTACTGAACCACACCACAACTTTGAATCCCAGAGAAGACACAGTGAGTCAGTGGAGTTGTCCTCATTTCCCGTGTTTCTCTCTGCAGTCAGCGATACTGCGTTTGTAATCCGGTGCTGATCCGGCAGTTCCAGAACCCAGACACCATTTTTATCCTGGCTTTCGCCATCATCCTCCTCAACACAGACATGTACAGCCCCAACGTCAAGCCGGAGAGGAAGATGAAGCTCGAGGACTTCATCAAGAACCTGCGGGGTCAGTCAGTTAATCATCTCAGTGCAGTCAGGAAACATGTTTTGGCTGGAAAAGAGTGAAAATGCTGCAGGCTGTTGTCATCACTCATATTTTACTCACAGCAGATTTTCAGCCATAGGAACTTGGCAAAAAGGATGCAGTGGTAAAAATAACTTGTGTAGTTTGTACTAATGTTTTTATTTTATTTATCAAAGCAGTGTTGATGTTGATTTGAGTCGGTGAAAAGGGATTGGAGCTGTAGTAAAGGTAACGGGGAAACTTGGGCCGACACCTCTCAGGTCTTTTCATTAAAGTTCTTCCACTATTAACTGAAAGATTCTCACTTTAAAACACATAGAGTCAAGATCCTCATGGTCCAAAAGACAAATCTTACTTGCCATTCCCAAGAAGGTTGTGTCTGTGTATAAGTGTCGTGAACCTGTGTGTCTCCATCAGGTGTCGATAACGGTCAGGACATCCCCAGGGACCTGCTGGTGGCAATCTATGGAAGGATCCAGAAATGGGAACTGAGGACCAACGACGACCACGTGTCCCAGGTCCAGGCAGTGGAGAGGATGGTGGTCGGCAAGAAGCCTGTAAGAGCTTTGGACATCTCAAACATACATCTTTGTATCCGTTCATGCCTCTGCATCTTGTTACCTCTCTGCAATTCAGTTCAATTTTATCAACATTTATGCAAAATGTATAAATGGAAAAATACATATTTAGGTGAGGAGGCTAGAAGGTCCTTGGTTCAAATCCTTGTAGGTGTGAATGTGTCCCCCACGACACTGAATAAGGAAAAGTGAAGTAAAATCTGTAATGTAAACTATGAAGATTAAAACCCTTTTTTGCTTCATTATTAGCTTGTGATACCAACAGAACTTGTGTAATGTGATGTAGGACAATGTTAAATAAAATACGGATGAAAATATGTTTCAGATTACTTTAATACTTTTATGCTTTCAGGTGCTGTCGTTGCCTCATCGCAGACTCGTGTGCTGCTGTCAACTGTTTGAGGTTCCCGACCCAAATCGAGCTCAGAGGAGCGGCGTCCACCAGAGAGAAGTCTTCCTGTTCAATGACCTGCTGATGGTAATCAATACACTGTGTGTGTGTGTGTGTGTGTGTGTGTGTGTGTGTGTGTGTGTGTGTTTTATCTACTTTTAAAGTTGCCTGAGTTAAATTTCTGTCAGATTGTTGCATAGGAGAAATAAAGGAATTGTGCACCTTTCAAAACATCAAACTGAACATGATGAAGGTGAAACCGGTGCTTATTTGAATATTTTATAAAGGTCATATTGAGGTCAGAAAAACAACAACGCACACTGGGCTTCGTGTTTGAAAATGTGCAGGTTCATGAATTTTGAAAGCAAGCAGCTCTGCTAAAGCTCACTTGCCTCCACATGCACTTGATGTCACGAAATGTCTTGTGTTTGTGGCGACATAATGAAGCGCAGTACATTTTAACAACGAAGACGAGCAGTGGGACATGTCTGCGGTTTGTGGAAATAGATTTCAACTAAATAAGGAGAAATAAAGATTAATGTAAACACTGCTTCTTCTTTCTGTCGCCTCTTGGCCCTTTTTCTTCTCCTCAGGTGACAAAGATCTTCCAGAAGAAGAAGACTTCAGTGACGTACAGCTTCAGACAATCGTTTCCTCTGGTGGACATGCAGGTCCACACCTTCCAAAACACCTGTAAGTGCTTCCCTCCCATTCTCTCTCTTCTTGCTCCCTTCATCTCATTATCTGTGTCTCTTCCCGTCCATCTGGTCTCTCCATCTGTCTCAGCCTCTCTGCATTTTATTTTCTATATTGCCATTTTTCCTTTTTCGCGCTTGCTCAACTGTCTATTTTTACCCGACAGTCAGCAGGACCCTCTGAAAATATAACACACGCACACACAGAAACACTTAAGCTAATACTGTGCTGAAGAGACTCGACGCTGCCCAGGGCCTTTGTATGTGTGATTCTCTGCATATGCACTGTGGTAATCGTCTCAGCATTTTCAAATTCGCAGTGTTTGGCGACGAAACAGCAGCAGGTTTTTGAGTGAGTTGTCTGTCACACTTCACACTGGTTAAAAATGTACAAGGTAAGTATAGAACATACAGTTGGATGTGATATGGACAATGTTTTGTGTTGACATTGTGGCCCCATGAGTTTGTTGAGATTTTCTAAGTCAGTTTATTCTGTGAAATAAAATTCAAATTGTCCGCTTAAGGCCGTTATCATGTGAGAGCATGTGTCTGGAATTAAGTAACAAAAGTTATAATGCACTGACTGGCTAAGCAAAACAGCCAATCAGAGTGGTCTCTCTTACCGACCCTCAGCCGACCCATCTGCTTGGTGTGTCAGGACCCTGGAGCATTGAAGCACATAGATGGACTGCAAAAACGGAAAACATACTGCACTTTGACTGCTTTCATCCAACTGCATGGACATTGAAGTGGTCCTTTGCACGTTTCCCTTGTCTGGATTTCACTCCATTAATATAATACCAAGTTTTCCTGGTATTATAGATGTTGTAATCTGAGGTTCCAGGGTTCAAGTGCCTGATCAGGTGATTTACCTTCATCCTTTTGGGTGTTTGCGTTATCACACTCAAACATGTTATGTTAAAAAAAAGTGCAACATCAGCTGTTTTATGCTGAATCTAAATGAGTGAACTCTCTGAAAGTTTGCAAAGAGTCTACTCAAGGCTTGTTGCACAATTAGTTAATTGTAAATTTGAATGTGCTTTGCCATCACAGCTTTCCTGGCAATGTGTTTACCAAGTCTACAAGCGTAGGGAAGCCAGGACACTTCAACCAGTAAGGTCTAATTCCAGCACGTGCCTCCAGAACAGCTCTGATCCTTCTTTCCAACGTCATTCCCTTGTTTGTTGTCTCGATGTTAGTTGCGTTACAGCAATCGATGTATATTTAACTTGTAAAACAGTGAACATCAGCCGCATTTTGTAGATGTTTTAGTGCAGGAGTTGTGAAATCTCAACTTGTACACCTTATGTAGTGCAGCTAGGCTGGAGCACGGCACTAGATGCTTTTAAACATGCACATAAAATGCATGTGGGACAGAAATTGTAGACGCTGTCCCAGTTGGAAATGTTCTCAACAATCTGTTAATAGTCACTTGGCAAAACATAATGTTGCATCCCTCTCCAATTACAGAAATAAAACTGCCAGCCTTTCCTTTAAATGCAAGGCATCTTTACTTTAGAAAAGTGTAGTCGGTACACCACCGACAACAGCAGCAACCTGTTTGAAGGAAACACAGTAGGAGCACATCACAGGATTTCCTAAATATATGCCTGTCAATCCGAAAACAAGGCCGCTTAGCTGCATTCCTCAAAACATGACTCACTCAACCGACACATTTTTCAATAACGATGTTAACACAATCATATACAGAGTGTGTGTGTGTGGGGGGGGTTATGTGGTTTCCAAGCCTCTATTTCAGCGGAGATGAATTGGCTCTCAGTTCTATGCAGCAGATTGGAGTTGGTGGCGTTTCAAATCTGCCTCAGCACCTGTTAACAGGATGCCTCAGTCTGAAGAGTTCAGCTCCACCATTTTCATAAATATCTATATATAATGCATAGCAGCAACTCGCTATGTAGAAATGGTCAAGATAATACGCAGCTCCGGTTGCTTTTCTCTCAGAAAAGAGAAAATATCCAGCAAAAAACAATGGTCAGACTGGTTTGAGCTGACAGAAAGGCAACAGCAAAAGGAGAAACCACTGCATACAGCGTGTGCAGAAGGTACAACACATCGAAGCAGGAAGCAGATGGGCTACAGCAGCAGAGGACCACACTGGGTGCTAAGAACAGGAACTGAGGCTACAGTTCACCAAAATTGGACAATAGAAGATTAAAAAACGGTGCCTTAGCTGATGAGTCTCAATTTCTGCTACAACATTCAGATGGTCAAAATTTAGCAGTGAACAACATGAAAGCGTGGATTTATCTTGCCTTGTACAAACAGTTCAGGCTGCCAGTGGTTTATTGGTGTGGGGGACATGCTTTTTACTCACTTTGGGCTCTTTTTATCTACTGAGGATCATTTAAATGCCACAGCCTTTTGAGTTGTTGCTGACCACGTCCATCCCTTTATGACCACAGTGGACCCATCTTCTAACTGTTACTTCAGGCAGGATAACACACCATGCCACAAAGCTAAAATGATCTCAAACTGGTTTTTTTGAAATTGATAATAACTTCACTGTACTCACATGGCCTCCACAGTCACCAGATCTCAGTCTAGTACAGCACCTTTGGTATGTTGTGGACCAGGACATCATGGATGTACAGCTGACAAATCTACAGCAACTGCACAATGCTGTCATGTCACTGTGGACCAAAATCTTTAAAGGAATGTTTCCACAACCTTGATAAATCTATTCCATAAAGAATCGAGGAACTTCTGGTTGCTGACAAGAAAAGGCCTTTTATTTAATTGAAAAACCACCTACAATCAAGTCAACAAACTGCAAAAATGGAATTTTTAGCCAATGGGATTTTTCCATTGGCTATTGGGTTTTTGTCTATAGCCAGTGGTAAAATGAGATGTGCATTAAGAATATTAACAATTGATGATTTAGTGCAGAAAAAAAAAACAATTCAACAAAAGTATCGATCATGATTTTAGTCACATTTTAAAATCTACCACAAAGTTCAGTTCTAGCTTTAATCCCAGCTAAAATTCAACACGAGCTTCAACTGAGCTTTTTTTTGTTGGTCCCCAGACCACAGAGCTGACAGCATCACTAGCTGATGCTGCACCGGTGTTGCGCCATTATTTAGTTGGTTGGTTGTTGTTGTTTAGTTGCCGTTGACAGTTCTGGTTCTCGAGTTGGAGATAGATGGGACTTGGCAGACTGTGGTGATGACTGTGACCAGGACAGATTGTCCCATATGATTCATCAGCACAATCATACATCGACTGCTGGTGTGTGTGTGTGTGTGGGTGTATGTCTTCTTATATAGGTGTATGGGTCAGTGAGTACAGTATGTGTATAGTCTGTGGGTGGATGCACCTCCATTTTGCTCTGTTGCATGTACTGTATGTTTTGTGTGGGAAGAAGGTAGGAAGTGTGTCGGAGTCTTTTAGACTTTCAACCCTCCTGTTACAGGTTATGTTCTGTGAAATCCTCTACATGAATCTTTAGCGGTTTACGTTACTTTAGATCAAATTCCACTTCCTTTCCACGGCAGAAAAATGCAGACTAAACACTAAACCAACGAGGCAGTTAGACAAGATGTATGTGCACTGTAAAAGACGACAGTACAGAGATAAACACAGTCACTTAATATTGTTTCATTTTAAGGCTTTAAAGAGCTCACATTTATTTTATGACCCATCCAAAAGTCCTGATGAATAGATTGGATAAAATCATCATCATGTTCCCTACTTAACACCCCTCAACATAAATTTACGGGGTTGGGAGTAGATTTACTGTATAGTTTATAATGCAGGAGCAAAAAAAACTAACTGCAACATTTTACCTGCTAACCGCATGATAGCATTGTCCTTGTGAGCATGTGAGCATACAGCTTTCTGTTCAAGCCTCAAAAAAGCATCCAAATATAACAGTAGAAATACTTTATATTTCTCTCGTTGCATTTTCCAAATGTAACTATTTGAGAAACAAAGTGGTTAAATTACACAGAGTTTTCACAAATATGAAAAAACGGAAAAGAAAAGACAGTTTGTACATGAGAACTTTGTTTTCTCACTAACCATTTTCCAACCCCCTCAGATTCAATAAAGCTCGGCCTCAAACATGATGTAAATGATGCAAATGTCATAACAACCAAAATAAAATATCTGTAAGATAATGCTGATATGCTGCCCAATAACACTTTTATTTTTGATAATTTCCTGAGAATACTGAAGTACATTAGTAGGACTCTGACTGCTACATTGTTTTGCTTGTAATGGAATGTTTTACTCTGATATTGTAAATGAAGTATCTGAGTACTTCTTCCATCACTGCCTGTAGAGACACTGGGTGGAGCTTTATCCATAAGCCTGTTTTAGAATAACTGCTTTGTGTGTATATGATCATCACTTGTATTCATCACTGTGATACATGTAGTAGTTTTTTGTTTGGCCATAATAGTGTAGTTTTTTGCAAATTGAAATGTTCATATAAACATGTTGATTTCACTAGATGTGACTGATGTTAATGTTTTAGATAATTGGGTTTTTTCCTCTTGGCAGATTGTCTGAATATTTTTTTTTTATCTAAAGTAACAACAGATTAATTTTAGCTCTGATTTTCACATTTTTACATGACAGGATTTTGGACAGAGGTCACAGTCAGTAGTGCCAGAAATACAGAGAGAACAAATTAAATGTTTTTTTTCTTTCTATGATGTTGATAATTCTTGAATAATGGTTTTTGAAGTTGTTTTGTACATTAATTAAACTTAACAAAACCTGAACATTTTAGATTTCTGCAAAAACACATGTGAAACTTGTACTTTAATTTCACGTTAACACCGTTAAATTTTATAATGTTTATAATAGTTTGTTTTTTTTAAATAGAAACTCAGAACTGCCCAGAGACATGACTTTCATATTGCAGTATTGCTACTTGAAGTACATTTTAGAGTAGGCACATAGTACTTCAACTTGACTCAAGTCTTGTTCCCCATATTGTGGAGAGTTTTTTAGTTGAATGGACATACTTGAGTATGGAGTTTGTGTACATTGTGCACTTGTGCCACCTCTGAAGTGTAGTGTGTGTGTGTGTGTTTGTGTGTGTGTGTGTGTGTGTGTGTGTGTGTGTGTGTGTGTGTGTGTGTGTGTCATGCAGACTACCCTCATGGTATTAGACTGACATCAGCGAATCCTGGAGGAGAGAGGAAGGTGTTGATCGTCTTCACGGCTCCGAGCCAGCAGGACCGTGCACGCTTCACCTCCGACCTCCGAGAGAGCATCGCAGAGGTCCAGGAAATGGAGAAGTACAGGGTGGAGTGTAAGTGTGCTCCTCACTGCAGTACCAATACAAGAGCAGTAGTGACAGCTGATACACTTGGTGTTCTAGTACTAGGTTACAGTCTAATTACTAAGAAATAGTAATGTAGCAATGGTATTAGTAGTTTAAAGCCAAGGACTACTGGTAGTTGAAGTGGTAGCAGTAAAATAGCATGTATTAGTAAGAACATAAGCAGAAGTAGTAGCAGTACTAGTAGCAGCTGCAGTTTTGGTCATATGACAACAGCAGCTGTAGAAATAGTACAAATAGCAGATGCATATGTAGTTTTAGTAAAAGCAACAGTACTATCAGTTCAACTAATGTCACTGTCAGATAATGGAGTGGGAGAATTAGTCATTGTAGTAGCACCACCAATATCAAAATAAGTAGTAGCAGTAATGATACCAGAGGCTGTGGTAGTAGTAGTATCACTATAACAGAGGCAGTAGTAATAGTAGCAGAAGTATTACTCGTGTATTGTTGAAGCTCATCACGATCATTGTGATCGTGGGCGACAGCTTTCAGTGTTACCTCCTCTCCCTCCATCTCTGCCTGCAGCTGAGCTGGAGAAGCAGAAAGGCGTGATGCGTCCCGGAGTGTTGACAGGAGGAGGAGCTGGAGGTGGGGGGACGTCGGGCGGTGGGTCCGGCACCAGTGGAACCGTAAAGAGCGAGGTGGTGAACGGCACCCTGGGCAGGCCGAGCCTGGACGACACTTACGCCTCGGTGGACGGACTGAAGCGCACGGCGCTCAGCTCCTCACTGAGAGACCTCTCAGAAACAGGTGAGGGTGTCGCACAGACAGGTTGGTTTTCTTCTGACCAATCACAGTGTGCTGAAGTGAGAGAGAGCAAATGGGATATTTTCCCATTTCTGTTTATGGTTACAGTTTTTCTTATGACTCACCCACTCTGAGCAAACCTACATCTGTGCTCTTATGCAACTGATGAAACAGTGATGCAACCTAAAATGGCCATTTGATACTGTACAGGCAGATGGATGTGGTGCTGTGATAACCTGCCTCCATCTAGTGCACAGCCACAGGAACTACTGCATTTAATTAAAACAGTGATTTCACTGCTGACGCTATAAATTACTACCATCTAGTTTTGGTGTTTTTTATTAAAGATGTAACCTATCAGCGAAATGATATGTACGACTCAGTATGAGGATCAGTCCCACACTGTGTCATTGTGTTATCAGACTTATCCAAGGTTTGTGCAGCTTAAACAAAACGAAGGTTAAATGACCGTAAAATTTATACATTCGAGGTCCCACGTTTGCTTGTTTAAGTGTCGGCTTCACGTTGTAAGTGTTAAAAATGCTGCAGAATTGCCCACAATACTGCTGCTTTCTCAGGACGGACGCATAAATATTTAAGCAGCATTTTAATGTTGTAGCAGGTTGAGGTGAAACATTGCTGCACTAAACTGCCTTTTATTAATACGAGCAGTTTAATCTGCACAGTAGCTATATGTATGAAAAATGATCATTATTTCCCAGCTCACTACATAATAATTACCTCAGATTTAATAGTCTTGCACACACATTGACGCATAAATAATAATAATCTAATTGTTCTCCATTGAGTACATTTCCTTGATTACGGCCCATTATGTAGTTTTTCTGCAGTGGTGCTGGTATTAGTACTTTCGTATCCTCAAAGGACCTGAATACTTCCTCCAACACTGAATCTGTGTTCTGGCACCACATTTTACAAGCTGGTCACCTGTTTGAGTGTGAAATCCTAATCTGCAATGTTGTCAAATAAATGCGATGGGGATAGAAAGTACAAGTACTAATATTAAGTGCAATATTAGTATAAAGTGTTAGAAAATGGAATAAAGTAGAATAAATGTGTTACGGTACAGTACAGAAGGATAAAGACTCGAAGCAGTGGGCAACAACCAACATGGCTCTTTCAGATTCCAGAAACAAAAACAACAACTTTAAGCCGAGGATGCAGGTATTTTCTGGTGAACTACTTTTAACTCTGCCTCATTCTGATTGGGTAACAGGGAAGCGAGGTCGTAGGAACAGTGTGGGGTCTTTGGACAGTACCATTGAAGTAAGTTTGGCAGACGTGGGACTTGCATGATGGGGCACGATGTGGTTGCATGTGACACACGCTGCTGAGTGCATGTTTGTGTAACTGTGACCATGAAACGTGCATGAAAGTGCAAATGCACATGTGTCTGCTTTTGTGTTCTTGTACTGCTGTGTGTGTGTGTTTTACCTGTTACAAACTTCCTGTCAGGAGTTGGGCTCAACCAATCACTGTGCTTGACACTCAGGTTCTGCACCACTGTAGTTATTGTTAGACTTTGTCACTTTCATCTGCATCAGCTTTACTCACGTTTCTTCTGCTGGTCTTGTGTCTGTCTGTCCTTAAATCTGCCTGTTTGTCTTCGACACTGATGTCCTTCATCTCTAGATTTATTTTCCTACCTCAAACAGGGTCAAACATGATCTCAGTTAATTTCAGACCCTCTTAGCTGACCTGCTAATGTTCAATGAGTCCGATCAACCCCAACAACATGGTCTGACTAGAGGAAAAAGTCAGGGATCCGGCACTTGAATACACTGCAAAGACTACAGCCAACTGACAACAATCATAAAAAAATTCTGAAATAAATTGTAGTGTGTCTGAAAGTGTCTGAAAGGGAATTTTCATGGTGTAGACATGATATAAAAGGATCTGGATGGAGTTAAATACATTTACAAACTGCTCTTTAAATATTGGAAACTAATATGTTGGCACGTCAAGTTTTGGGTTTCATTTTTTTCTTCTTGCACTGTTGTCCTCTCTCTTCTATCAAACTCCTCTTCATCTCTCAGGGTTCGATTATTAGCAGCCCTCGGCCTCACCAGCAGCGCCCCCTGCCCACTGGAGGAATTTCCTATAGCCCCATGATGGTGCCTTCATCTCCGGCAGCCTACAGGCCGCACCGCCCTACTCAGAGCCCCGGTACAGGGGTGGGGGGTGGGCCGGGGCTCTGTCACAACCAGGGAGGGGTCAACACCTCCCCACTCGTGAGCGGGGGAGGGGTTGGGGGCGTAGGAGGGATGTCCGGTGGGGGAGTCCCAACTGGCGGCGGGGTGCTGGGGAATTTCTTTGGCAGCCGCAGAGGCAAAGTTCCTGGTCCCCTGACGATGACGTCACCGACTCCACAGGGTCCTCCGAGTCCCCTAATTATATCATCACCCCCCCACTACCCCGCCCCCGCACCACCCATCCCCCACCCATCCTCCCCTTCCCCATGCCCCTCCCCATCGGCCAACCTCGGTCAGTCGGACTCCGGAGGACTTGGAGGGGGAGGAGGTATGGGAGGGGGTCCGTCCAAGCTCCAAGCTTTGCACGCCCAGTATTGCCATGGCAGCAGTGGAGGAGGCGAAGTCAGTGTAACTGGGCACCAGCAGCAGCAGACCCCACCCCCACCCTACCACCACCATCACCGCTACCACATACAGAGCCTCCCTCAGCACCCAGGCCTCTCGCACAGGTTTTCCGCACCCCGACGGCAAGGCCCATCCGGCTGCGTTCTCTCTCACAGCCAGCAGCATCAGAGGATGCAACATGCCGCCGCCCAGCACCCACGCTACAACATGGCCTCAGGCTTCATCACACCCCCGCCGCTGTCCCCCCACTCTCCCGTTACCCCAACTACCCCACACGCACTCTACCACTCGCATCCTGCAGCGGGGAGGCCAGGAGGCACCAAGCTCCCACTTACCATATCACACTCTCAGCCCCACCCCCACGCTCACACACACACTCACAACCACGTCATGCACACACACTCCCCGCTCAGCCCCTCCCCCTCCGCCTCCACCCACTTCATCTTTTCCACGCCGCCTCCTCAGACGCCCTCGGCACGCCTCGTCTCCCAGACGCCTCCACAACCCTACGGCCCTCAGTATCCGCCCCTCTCCTCCATCCCACCTCCCCCTCCTCACTCCCCTTTACCTCCCCCATTGACCGCCCCGCTCTCCCCGCACCCAGGGCTGGGGGGAAACCAAGGGGGCGGCCCCAAATCGAAACCTGTCAGCCGGATCAGCACGGTCGTGTGAGGAATCTGAGGACATTGGTCCGCCACCAGGGGGCGGTAGTAAGAGGGAGCAGAAGAGGGAGGAGGAGAGGGGGAGGGCAAATGCAGGTGTATCAAAATGGCCGCCTGGTGAGGAGGAGAGCACTGAGAGCGGGGAGGAGGAAATTACTCAGCCTGTGTTATTTTCACATCCACTTCCCTGGCAGGTAGAAAGACTCTCACACTTTGTTTGATGGGCGACTTGTGCCCTGCAGGGGGTAATTCCTCCAGGAAAACCTGCCCGCTCCCAAAACTAATGCATTTTCAGTCACGTGAAGCTGAAATAAACTCCCACAAGTAGTCCTGCAGTGTTGATGAAAATGTCTTCTTCTTTTCATAGTGCTCTTCAGACGTGGCCTGAGCCTGAGAGGACATGTCTGTAGTACTTCATTCACATTGGAAGTGTTTTTGTCATTTTGTGAATAAGAATTTGTGAAATGCTGTAGTGAACAAATGGTTCAGGGACCAGATGTGAGAGAGCAGTGCCTGAGAATTAAACTATTACAAGGTTAGCGCCTGATAGTCACACTAGGTGTTGGTAGAAGGGACAGTTCGGGTCTTTGGGGAGCCTAGAATGGGACGAGTCCTTTTAATATATCCAAAAAAAAAAAAACAAATATCACACTAGATTTGTGCCACTTCATTTTTCAGACAAAAAGCACTTTGGTGTTGACATATTTAGAAGTTATAGACAGGTGTGCATGACCTGTGCAATAGCTAACGAGTGTCAGTGTGTCTATGGTTCAAACTGTAAACATCCCAGTCCAGCGTTCATTTGGTCATAAAAAGTGCTTTAGCAAAGACCTTCGTTTTTTGTGGACAAAACACTTTTTTAAAACTTAAAATAAGCCATCATAACAGAAACTACAGGTGTCTTTTTACCTTTGTGTTTTGCAAATCTTACTAAAAGCCTTCAGTGTTTGTGGATTACAGGGTTTCAGCAGATGTGCTGTAATATACTGCTGTTTCGGATTGTGACTTAAAAGTGGGGATGGTTCACATTTGACATTGCAATTTTGCCAGTAATTGTAACAGGGGGATTCATTTGACCATTTGTTGTAAAGCAGTGAGTGCCCCCCTCCCCCACTATCAAGTATCTCAGCATACATGAAACTACTAGCCTAAATGTGTTGGATTTTATTTCTAACATCAACTTTATTTCATGCTCCACACGTGTATGACTCTCTGTGTCCGCTGAAAGGTGTCCAACGGGCTGCAGTCTCGGAAAACTAAAAATTTGCATCACTTCATTGTCTTCAGTAGGTAGTAGTGGCCGATTGAAAATGCAAATTAAATGGGTTACATTAAATTTACTGTGCACTATCCAAAAAGGTTTGATGACCGAAAGACTGAATTCTGAAATTCCACTTTGTAACTGCAAATTAATGAACATATGCAGGTGACGTGGACTTTTTCACTGGACATCAAGTAACATTTACGTACACGCACAGTAAGTAACACACAGCAACAACAAAGCAACAAAGAACATTTTGAATAGATTCCAAGAGTTGCTGTGATTGCTGTTTTTACTTATTACCTAGTTAAGTCTCAAAACCAGAACTGAATAATCAATTATCAAACCCCTTTGATGTTCGTAGTTATTATTCTAAGATAGTGCAACATATTGATTTTTTATCAACATTAACTGGGACTATAACCTATAACATTTACTAGTGTTTGGCTGAAGATGAAGACTGGCTCATTTCCCACCCAAATTCCATTTCTTACTTAAACAAACTGAAACATGTTTGCCCATATTGATTCCTTGCTGTGCTGCAAACTGAAGAAAAGGTGCCTTTCAGAGGGGGGGGGGGTGGTACAATTGGAGGTGATCATGTGAAATGATTTAAAGCGAGGGGATATAGTGATCATCACTGCTCCAATCCTTTCACAACATCAAATATTAAACCGATTACATGTTTTTAGTCTGGCTGGTGGACTGAGCTGTTCATTTCCCTCATCATCCAACAAATGCAGAAAGGAACTTTGAAGACTGGACCTACTTTTATTCTGAAGGACTTGCTAACATCTCACAGGACTAGAGTGCAGAATGTTTTACATTACACGGCACTAAGTGAAATATTCTTGAACAAACTCATTTTACACATTATTTTTGCACTAAGAGTTAAAGCTACCGTGCCAGTATTGAAGTGTGATTTCACTTTCTCTCCATTTTATCGAGATCATCGGATGTCAGGGCAAGAACCCCATGAGGCTGGTAGAAAGTTCTCTTAATATTTGAACCGTTCTGCCGGCAATTCAGACGTCCTGACTAGAAATAAACATTTTAGTGCTGGTTGCTTTTCTGTCCAAACAGACCGGTGTAGTCATTCATTTGAATATTTACCAGCATTTAACTGGTGGCTGATGGGAAATTCCTCTGATGTTCTGGATGCAAATATTGATGACACATTTTACTTTTCCCATATTTACATGAATGCACCAACTGTAGATATTAACTGTACAGTGTGTTCTATTTTCAGTGGGGCCAACAGCATCGATCTAAGGTTCGAATTGCTTAAATTAACAAATTGTATGCTCTAAAAACCAAACGTTTGTCAGGGTTCTTCAGTCCATCTGAGCATCTTAGGGCTCCTAACTAGGAAAATTAAATAATACACTTCCTAAAAATTTTCTTGCAGAAGTCCTTTGTGTTTAAGGGTTGTTGAAAAACTATAATAGATTATAACTATGGAGTTCCTCAGGGAACCACCTTGGGTCCCTTATTGTTTTCAATTTGAAGAACCCCTTTGACTTTTTAGAGTGTGCTACTGATTATACTATCAATATTGTTGTGTGACAAGCTTCTACTAACATAACGTACTCCTTGGGCTGTTTTGTATTTTTAGCATTTTTTTATTTTGTTATGTGCTTACAAGCGTGAGATGATTCTTTTTCTTTTCTGATTTGGGCATTTTAATGAAGTACTAAAACCTTTTTCATTTTTAAGATGTTTACAGCAAAACTGAGAATTTTCTGTGTCTAACATACAACTTGTTCTAATATTTTTCTTACAGACTGTGATGGTTACTTTCACTCACCCCCTGCATGCTCATACAAACACACACCTGCACACCTCTGAATCATTGCAAAGCCTCCGCAAAGCCTACCAAGCTTTTCATGGAAACAAGCAACACTTCTGCTACCAAACAACCTTTTAAAAATCATTGAAATACACAAAAAAATGTAGAGCTGCTAGGAATTCTGGACCATTTGGTTCTTATCATGTATCTACAATCACCTACGGTAACACTATGTCTAATCCAGACTAAAACATTTAACCAAACTTGAAATAACAAAAGGTTCTTGAAGAACACTAGATCAAACCTACCTCGTAAGGAATTACACAACATTTCATTCTGTTGTACTGCATGCCCAAACTAAATCAAGCACATCCTCGCTAAAGCTCCCACTTTAAAGCTCCATACCTGTGGTTTTGCATATTTGTAGTTTATTTAATGTGCTGTACATTACAACAGTTCTGAGATTAATTTCCTTCCTTTGACTAAAATAATTGAGTCGAAATGATTTTGCCTTTGCTGGGTTTATTATTATTATTATTATTATTATTATTATTCCTTTGTTGTGGAAGACTAAGTTACTGTACGTCTGGGTTATCTGAGGCTACTCAAGTGTACAAAGGAGCATATATTCAGGCATGATGTCAGCCCCAATCAGATTTGTTTTTTGGTCTTTGACCCTTTATACATTCTTGGAAGTCTAGTTTACGGTCAAACATTTAGACAAAAATCTATGGATGGCCAAACTTTCTACGATGTCCACGTTGGCCTCTTTAGTTAAGTCTGGGGTTCATTTGGATTGACAGTACAACTCGATGATGAAATACTTGCAGCAAACAAATATTAGTTTTCACATGAAATGGACTAACTCTCTGCAGCAGGAAGGAAGTCGCTGCAAATAAAATTTAAATACACCAAACTTATTGGCTGTATGAAGGTTGATTATCGTTGTAAGTTGTGTTGTTTGCATAAGTAATGTACAGCATGCAAGAACCCAGGTATGGTCCTTTAAATGCTCAATTTCAATGTTTTTTTCGGCCCGGGTTTGCTCTCCTCTATCAGTTTGCATGTGGTATTTATTACAGTATCTGCACTGAATGAAACTGTATTATAAACATGAATGTACATAACCATCGTTAAATGAAAATTAACAATGCGAGTACTCACTTTGCTCCATAGCGGGCAGATTGTCTCTGGCTGTGTTTACATCAGGAATGGAAGGTCTGATTTTTAATGCATATAAAAACTGATCTGGTCTGACAGGAAAAACTGAACATTTTCGAAAAGTTAAAGCACATCAGATCGGGTGGAGATATGTGTGGGAGCTTCTATTCCTGTGTAAAGACAGTCCGTGTTGTGTGTATCTATACAAGGGCAATAGAGCGGGGGTCTAAGTCAGACCGCTTTATGGAGAAAAAAAAATTCTTGTTTATAATGTAGAACAAAGAGAGACTGGAATAGTCCTTGTAAAATTGTACGAGTACAGTGTCAAATATGTGTCAACAGAGACGACATTATTTTAAAAACTATGTATGGAAAATTTTAGCTGTGTATATAAATATATATTACTTGTACTTTGTTTTTGAAATTGCAGAGATATGGAAAAAGTGGAAATATTTATTGCTCTAAAGATATAAAAAAATCTGTTCATGTTGATGGAAAGATGTGTCCTATTTTGTTTGGTTGATTGTATACACACACACATACCACATTAAAGAGGGATTATGGCTTCAAATGATCAGTTTAGTTTGAATTTCACAACAGATTTTAACAAAAACAATAAATTATAACAGTAAAAATGGTTTTGAACATATCAACATTTTAGGAAATACACTAAAGAGCTGAAGTTAAATGGCATCTATATTTGTTCCACATGCGCCTCATAAATAAGGTTTCTGCAGAAATCTACAATAGTCAGCTCTTGTTAAGTTTAGTTGATGCAGATATTCAAATAGACTTTTCTTTGTTTTTGACCCTTAAGTTTGTAGCAATAAAAACCAAATGTTGGTATATTCACAGAATGTGCAGCAACTATACAAAAAGTATTTGTTGATGGCAATAACTGATGTGATCATGTGTTGAAGCTGGTAAAGGTGGAGCTTACTTTACCTACATTGTTTATTATGTGATTATGTTTTGCATTTCATAAGTAGCTAAAGCTGTCAGATAAATGTAATGGAGTGAAGAGTATAATATCAACCTGTGAACTGTAGATGAGGTTTTCTTAAAACTACTTCAAAATTTACTGTACAGTATGTAGTACAGTAAATGTATTTAGCAACATTCCACTGTAATTTATTCAGTTGTGTTTCATTAAGGAATATTGTAATTCAATAATCATTTTCTCATGTAGGGGCTTTTCATGTCCGTCCTATAGTCAGGACGTTTACATTTAGTCATTAGTCAGACGCTTTTATCCTAAGCAACTTTCAAGTGAGGTACAAGGCTGCAAAAATCTAAGTCAAGGAGAAAACCTCAAAGCAAAGTGTAAGAAGTAATGTTTCCTTTTCACGAGAAATCAGAAAAAAAACATGATTTATTTATTTTGTGCAACAAGTAGGAGGATAAAGCCCTTAACATGACATAATCAATGCTGAACAAAAGTCTTAAACTCTTTGGCGACTAAATATATTAATAGTTCTGAAACTCAATACAGATGTGGACTGAACAAGGCATTGATTCCTTACTATATCTTCTAACAAATAGCCATAATTCCCTTTAAAACATTAGTTCATATACAATGTGTGGTGTTACCTGCATGCTTTTCAAAATCCCTCTCCGGCAGTCAGTTTAGCATTTTTGTCATGTGACCGGCAGGTGTCGTTGTACTACACCTTTGCCATTCACCCACCAATAGTGAGATTTGACTCCAACTTTATTATTTATCTCTTTATCTTCGTCTTGTTTTTTATAATTGTTTAATGTGTATACGTACAAAAAAATTTGCCCCAAAAGGTTTTTATGTTTTTATTTATTTTACCACTATCACGTGTTCAGTCTTTCCGCTTACGCAGGAAGTGCTTCTTCTTCGTCTTTGTTTTCACCTGCGGAACGTGTTTGCCGTGTTGCTAATTCATAAAGTTCCTAGATGTGGTAAGTTACGCTGATTTAAAACACGGCCTTTCACTTAGTCTCACCAAGTGGTACTATATCAAAATGTACACATCTTAAACAGGCTGTCATTGAGATAAACAAGTGCTAGCAAGCGTTCTTTGAAGGTTATGAGAACATTTGGGCTAAGTAGCTAGGTTAGCCGGCTAGCGTTTGTAGCTAGCTTCCCATTCAGTGGAACAGAAGCTAAAGCCACGTAACATTATCAATGTGGTAAATGAAGAACTGCAGGTTTTAGTTGTAGCCCGTTCAACTGCTCTGCTGGAGCTTGTGTTGCTCCTCGGGCCTGCTGCTGTTTTAACAATATCACTTCAAGAAGTTAATGTGTCACGGAGTCGAGGCTGGACGGAGCGGACGCTAAATACGTCTTTCGTGTGGGAACTAACTGTCTCTTTAAACACTTTGAGGCACGAGAATATTTGGCCAAAGTTCTTATCCGCAACAGACGGTTCTAAATGTCTTCAGATTTGGTTCCCTCACACAAGGTCGTGCTGACCTGTCCGCTGTCCAGGGTAACACGGTGTTTTAGAGCAGGCTGCAATGATCCCATCACTCCTACATTTCACGTGTGTCTTCAAACGTGATGCACACAATAGAATTGAAGCAGCTTTTGCTTGCTATGAGTATTTGTGATGTTCATGTAAAAGATAGTAGGGGGAAGGTTTGTGAACGTAGTATGAGGCGCCAGTGTTAATCAGGTTAAGTAACTGTCCCAACTTACGAAACGTCCTATTTGTATTAATAGCAGATCTTTTAAAGAAAAAAACTCTCTTAGCCATTAGTTACTTAGTTTTCCTCAGTAAGCAGGAAAGTTTGCCTTAAATATCAATTTCCTCTGTGTGGATTCAGTTTTGGCACCTAAATAATGTGTCACACATTATTTGTGACAAGTAAATGTATCAAAAAACGATCTAATCTGAATTGTCGCCCTCTGTCTTTCTGTCTGCGTTGCGGTTGGCTGGTTGAGCAGAGAGTGATGGCCAGTCCAGAGCTCCTACTGGACTCCAGTATTCGGCTGTGGGTGGTCCTGCCCATCGTCTTCATCACCTTCTTCGTTGGGATCATCCGTCACTATGTCACTCAGCTGCTCCACAGCGACAAGAAGGTTGAACTGGAGCAGGTTTCTGACAGGTGGGAGCAAGTTTGTGGTCTCTTGTTACTATTTATTTTTAAAATGTATTTATTTTTCTAATTTCTGCATCAAACTAAAAGTGATCGACACGTGATGAAGTGTAGTCTGTTGATCTTTTTGTTTTACTTGATGTTTTATACATTTCATGTTCTATGGTGTGTTACAGTTTGGGAGCATCTGAGGTGGTTGCACAAATATATTCAATAATAAACAAAAATTATAAACAAAGTTTTGTAGAAGAGAATGTGCCTGCATTCCAGATGCACACGTACGTTTGTGTAATGTAATTTGTTACGAAGCAGAGAAAGTGTCTGAAGGGATCCCAAAGCCTCGATTTTTTTTTTTCCCAGGCCAATTTTCCACATTTTGACTAGTGCTGTCAATCAATTCTAATTATAATTTTGTGATTGCAAATAATTGTAGACTGTTCATAATCGATCACCATTAATCACAAATCAATTGGACCAGTTTTATTTGCCTAGTTTGCTCTAAAGGGACATTTTTCAAGTTTGAATAGTTTTATGGGCTTATGGGACAGTAGATCAGGGTTTCACATATCTAATGCTGCATTTTAAACATTATTTAATCTAGTCCTGATTTGACAAGTTTTAGTGCCATGGCTTTTTGTCTTTATCTAGATGTGGCCCAGTGTGACCTGTTATACTTTTATAAGAGTTCATTTCTTCTGGGTTTGGGATGTGTTGTCTTTTTTCACATACACTTGTTCTGATTGTTTTATGCAAAAGGTTTGGGTTGAGTGGGTTCTACACTGGGTTTAACCTGAATGTCTACCACTGTCAGAATCTGGTGTTACATCATTTTTCTGCTAACATACATACGTTATTCTGTTCAGCCAGGTGCTCCTGCGCAGCCGCATCCTCAGAGAAAATGGAAAATACATTCCCCGACAGGTAAGCTGAGGTGAAGAAGTAGTACTCGGTTTACTCAAGTCCTGAATACAATTTTGAGGTAGTTTTACTTGAATCTGTCTGTATTGTATCATTATATGTTGCTTATACTTGAATCTAAATAATTTTAGAGACATTGTACTGCACTGCTTTTGAATGACAGCATCATGCATAATTACTGTTAGTTTAAGATAAATATAAATATCTTTGTTCAGATGTTGACACAAGTGAGCAGTGTTCCCGATCATATAAAACCGTTCACAGTTCTGTAGAAGTCTTGCGCTGAGAGTCTCTGTTGGTGTCCAGAGAAAAAGCTTTAGCTGCTGTGTTTAAACGAGTTTTCACTCTTTTAGTCTTTTGCAATGAGGAAACAATACTTCAACAACGCAGAGACCGGCTTCTTCAAGAAGGTCAAGAGGAAGGTCGTTCCCAAGAACCCCATGACAGGTAGGGGTGTGTCTTGGTATGAACAGACTAATCCTGATGTGTGTTTTGCTCATCATGAAGATCATGCGTGTACAGGGCTTTTTCTTTTTGATTGTTAAAAACAATCAGTCTTAAGACCAGGGCTGGCTGATAGTTGCCATCATAGAGTTGCCACAAAGAGCTGCGGTCATCTGTGTTTTTGGAAATGTTCCGAGCACAATAAGCAGTTACTATGGATACTTCACAATGTTTACAGTACGACACATACTGTGGAACAGCGTATGCTTTTGATAAACGCATTTTTGAGTCATGTTTTGTTTTGATGTCATGTAATTGTCCAGAACACTGGGGAGAAAAAACAAAGACAGCTTTAACTTTAGGCCGTATTGCTGAGCCCTGGTTTTGACAGATAAGTAACAGGCAGGGAGTGAGATGATGGAAGCGCTGGCTTATGTGATGTGCTGCTTAACAACAAAAGAAAAATTCTGTTTGTGTCAGACACGAGCATGTTGACGGACATGATGAAGGGAAACCTGACCAACGTCCTACCCATGATCCTGATTGGTGGATGGATCAACTGGGCTTTCTCTGGATTTGTCATAAGTGAGTTCTTCAGCTGGGAGTCACGCATTTGATTTTCTCATTAAATGAAATCTGATTTGGAGACAGCAATGCATCAAATGTTTATTTCCTTTTCACAGTTGCTAATTCTGTTAGTGTTTCAGGTCTGAAGTCAAACAAACTAAGGATTTACAGACACAGGAAGTTGTGACTTGTTAAATGACTGAATGTAGGCTGCAGGGTTTGTGTAGCTTGGCTCATACTAAAATCCATTTTTAAATTGTAGGATCATAAATACATGCTGTTCACGTCAGGTTTCTTCATCTCATCCAAACACAGTCTTCTTATAAGGGAGCCATAAGCTGCTTGTACTAAACATTTCTTACCTCTTCGCTCTCGTTGCAGCCAAGGTTCCGTTCCCTCTGACGCTGAGGTTCAAGCCGATGTTGCAGCGAGGGGTAGACCTGCTGTCCCTGGACGCTTCCTGGTACAAATCAGTCTAAACTTAAACCCCACGCACAGCAAACATGTCAAAACTCAGGTTTGATTCCAAACTCTAATGTAAACGGTTGTTTTGCAGGGTGAGCTCAGCGTCCTGGTATTTCCTGAATGTGTTTGGGCTTAGGAGTATGTACAGCCTCATCCTGGGACAGGACAACGGTCAGTTTGTCTTCGGACTGTGTTTCGCACCCACAGCCTTTGATCTTTGACTTCTGACGTCTGTTTTGTTTGACGTTGCGAAAAACGACTGAACCGAGCAACTGAAATTCATCTCTCTCTAGTTTCTGAAGAGGTTGTTTGGACTTTTCAAAGTTTAGAAGAAGAATGACAAAGGGATTAAAATATCAAATTTTAGAGTCACAGCACTCACCTGCTTAAGTGTGTGGAGCTCTGACATCAGTTGTCAGTGTTGTGCATGGATGTGCTACAAAAGTGCTTCTTATTGAACATAATGGAGACAATTGAACGTCTCTTTTTGCATTTAAGGAAAATGAATGCGAGTGGTTAATACTTAGTTTACTCGATTTGCGTCTCTTTACTGCTCTTTATCCTACTTGTTTCGTGAGATGTTCAAGGACCTTGTAGAGCATAGGTCAACTGTGTTTAAACTACAAACAGTCATTTAAGATCAATCATTTCTTTCCAAATTGAGTTAATCAAGTTGTCTGCTTAAAATTCAATGTTTCATATTGTAATGTGTATCACAGAAGAAAAAATAGCTGTGGTATTTGTTTCCAAGTTTGCAGCCCCACCAACGTCTCTTACTTCACGATCAGATCATATGCTCTAATGTACAGAGGAAATACATTTACTAATATTAGAATTCCATCATTCCATTTTTAAAATACTAACTTTCAGCTGCTGACCAGTCACGGATCATGCAGGACCAGATGACGGGCGCTGCCATGGCAATGCCCCCTGACCCCAATAAGGCTTTTAAGGTGAGATGTTAAATATTATCGAATGGGGAAAGTCGTGTTATTAGTTTGGTCACAGATGTTTCTGTATTTGTGGTTTTAAAGAGTCATTTTTGACATTAAAGATATTTTCAACAGTCACCACACAGACGGTAAAAGCAACAACATATTGCCTCCTAAAGACCAAAGCTGTATGATACAAGCAATTTTTATTTTTACACATGATGGTTAGAAACGGTCTTTGTGTGTGTTTGCTGCTGTCATTTAACATGTGCACGTGCTCGTTTCAGAGTGAGTGGGAGGCGCTGGAGATCGTGGAGCACAAATGGGCGCTGGAGGGTGTGGAGGAGGAGCTGATGTCCAAGGACCTCAACTTTGGCAACTTCTTCAGCCAGGACATGAAGCGCACCATGTTCTAGATCAAGTATCTGAGAGCTCTGGAGCATCTGAGAAAGGTTGTGAAGACTAGAACACAGGGCTTAGAGGCTCTGTGACAGTTTACACAGGTTTTAGAAGGAAACAAAGGTCAACCATTCATTTTCACATTGAATAATAAATGTTTTAAATCCTCTGTTTTCCAGTGTGGAATACCGACGCTCCAGAACACTTCCCAGATGTTCCAGGACACCAGGTCATTTCATTAATCCAGCAGATTCTGCACCAGTCGAGTTGTAGCAGTTGAATTGCCTCGGGAAGAAGTTTATCCTGAGCGATGCAGGAAATCGAAGGAGCGTTGGTACACGACTGCGAGGTTTGAAGGCCAAAACTGTCAGGAGCTTTACATTGGAGCAGCTGCTGGTCTTTTCATCCCACAGGACATTTTGCATGTACTTTTCTATACTGGTCATCCAGCTGATGCTGTTACCCCGAGCAAAAGTGAGTGTAACAGTTAAATAAAAGGTGCCATCACAACGAACTGGATTTCTCTCTCGTCTGTGTTGTACAGCTCCAAGGTTCCCTGTCCTGTCTTCACCCACGGAGGCTGGTAAGCAGACCAATGCTTTTCAGGATCAATCCATCCTGTTTTAGAGGTGATGGGTATTTTAAGCCAGCACATGGGTGGGTGCACAATAATTAAGTATAATTGACAACTCTTTGTCTTACGCTGCTTATTGCCGTTAAAGAAAACATTTCTGCACTGAGAATTTCGAGGCTTGTTCACTTCGACATGAATTGGTTTCTACCATCTTGAGAATTCGTTGGTTTATTTCCAACCTTCTCCTTCTTGGTTCTAATGTTGGGCCTTTAGTTGCTCGTGGCCCTACATTTCAAACCGTTGCAGTAACTTGAGTGAGTACAGTGTTAAATGGAACCTGTGCTGTTTACACAGTAGCTTTTACAGCCTGGTACGTAAAGGCAGCGCTTATACTAAAGCAGCCAAAACAACTTAATACCAAGTCACAAGTCAGTTTGAGGAACTTACTGTGCTAGAACTGTTTTTACATCTTACTATTTTTTAACCAACATTTTAAACACTTCTTTAAGACAGAACACAGCAGCTTAATTCTAAAACTACATAACTTTGTACCGTGAGAACTCCTCCTACTGTTGACGTTGCCATCATAACTTTCTAGGACAGTAGAATCCAGTTTCATCTTTTAAACCTCTGTCGTCCTTGGGGGTTTTAACACTTCCAAGTTTTCATTGCAGCAGTGTAACTCGAACTGTCTCTTATCCCGTTAGTTTGTGGTTTTTGCACAGAGAAGCTGAAACGTACATATTCTGTTAGATGTTAGACAAAAAAAAGATGTGACAGTTGATAATAATTTGTCATTTATTCATATCAAAAGATTGAAAGTACAATAAAATATTTTCATCTGATATTTGACAGGGAAGACTAAAGATGGAAATTACACCCAAAGCGTCCTGCCTGACCCCAGAATTATGATATTAACACTTATTACAATACAAAAATACTGTACACAGAGCAGATTTCAAAATGAGTAAGCACTCACTCAAACGACTGAGAGGAAACTTTACCTGCATTCATCCCCTGCACAGACTGGAATCTAAACTTAACAGCTCCCCAGTGGAGTCATTTTACACCTGAATACAAATTTGATCTATAAATATGAAAAATAAACATCTCAATGTCCTGCACTAGTCAACCAATAAAAGCAATGTAAGCAACAAAAACCTGTAAGCATTTGAAATTATTCAATTAAAAAATAAATACCGGAAGAAAACAACCAAAATATACAAAAAGATTCAGTTCTCATCCCTGGCAGTTAAATATTAAATCATCTGTTTATGTGAAGCACTAGGTTGTTTTCTGGTCAATAGTAACATTTTTCAGTTCAATGCTGCTGGATAAAAAAATTCTGAAGAAATTTAAAGTTTATTTCTATATCTAACAATAACATTTTTGAAAAGTGTTTACATTTGCAAAATTAGATGTTTCACTATATTGCTTTAGAAATTTTTGTGCCAAATTGAGTTATTGCTTTACTATGATGAAATAATACCATTAATAGAAACCAACCATGTTAAATTGCAGTCCATTTAGCTTTGAGGATGTAATAAATTCTTGTTAAATACTAAGTTTGGAGTGTGCCACAGGAATAGTTATAGATTTAACTCCTTAAAATGTTTAAGTAAAATGGAATTTATCAAAAAACCTGATGCAACTTTTTTTAAATAAATTATTGTTCCCTCTTTTTTTTTTTTTCCTTTTTCTTATCCCGTAAGTTCAGTGTCGCCACAGCAGATCATTGTCCACATGTTGATTTGGCACAGTTTTTACTCCGGATGCTCTTCCTGACGCACAGCTGGGGAGGGGAGTGGGCTGTTAGGGGTTCAGTGTCTCTCCCAGCGACACTTTGACAATTAATTGTTTACATTTTCTAACCCTGAACCTTAATATCAAATTGAAAGATAAAGCTTATAAATATAAATTGTATGAATTAATAATATGAATTGTTCCATTTGCTCAGTGTCACCTAAATATTAGATAGTAATCTGATGAAAATATCTTTAATTCCTTTAAAGTGTTTTCTTGAGCAGCAGACAAACTAAATGGCAAACACTTAGAGAGATGCTCAAAATCTTTAAATGTAAATATCCTTTTCAATTTTACATTGAAATATTGACACTTAAAATTAATTTAATGCTACACTTGTCTAATTTTTTCTAAATTAGTTTATAATTATTCCAGTGGCAAACTCAGTTCATTAAGTTTTGATCCTACAGATTACAGAGGATTAAGGCTCCACCTTTTCTTAGAATGTCAGAACATTTTTTTTTTTTTTAAATAGTGGCCATAATCCTCTCTCATTATTTCTATCCAAACTCAAATATACAGAGTAAAACTTAACTCCTGATTCCTCATTAGATTACCTGAGTTTTATGTTTCCATCCCAAAACTTAGACACCAACGTAACTAAAGAGCTGAGAAAATGTGGTTGTTGCCGATTTTAGTATCTGGGAAGAAAACTGAAAATTCAAGTGTTGTTAGAAAATAAAAACCTAAATTACCGTAAAGTGAACTAAATTTGAGGGGTCATTTAGTCCGTTTCCATGGTGACAGAGGTGGCCGTGCCCAGCTCTGCATCGTCATCTTTGCAGGAAGTTGTGTCGTTGGCAGACTGTGTGGAAGAAGCGTTTCTTTTGATGGGGGCAGGCAGAGTGGGTTTTCTGATCTTGTCTTGTCGGTGGTAGAACAGGACGTAGGCAGCGTTGGTCTGCAGGGAACAAGAGACAGAGAAATCAATTTTAGAGTACTCAGATTGGGACTGGACTCCAGTCTGACGACCATGTCCCCACACGCGACTGGTTTCTTTTTGGGGCCAACGGCTGCTCTCCATGAGGACACAGCTGAGTTTTACTGTGATGATTTGGTTTAAGATTAGTGTAGGTTGCTTTTGTGTTCTGGGAAATGAATGGAAGTCAATGCAATGTCCTCTGAAGTTATGGAAACATTTGTGTGTGAGAGAGAGATACTAACCACGATCTGGTCCTCGCTGGTGTAGGTCACCTTGCTATCGTCAAAGTAATACCACTGAGCATTGTCCTTGTTTATCGCATAGCTGGTGTCTGGAGAAACGCACATAATTGTAGAGAATCTTTTAAAAGGGTCATGTGACTAATAAAACCTTAAGCATGATGATCTCAGCTGAGATAAAAACTCAAAAGTGATGCATAAAAACAAAAAGGCCTTACAGTGCCCGTCCCTAAGGCCTCCGTAGTGATTGGATACAGCGATGAGGTCATAGCGGCTCGGAGGCTCCCCAACAGACAGATTTTTCCTCAGGAGGTAGCTGGAGAAGTCGAGGTCTCTGCAACAGCAACATCACATGAATTAGCTGTCAATGCAGACACAGAACCTCTGGTCCATTTGTTACCAACTGTCATCTCATCATTCACTGTAATTACACTATTAAACAAGTGTAACTCTTAATTCTATGGCTGCATTTAAAAAAAAAAAAAAAGAGGACACATGTTACAACACTTAACTATTACTAGTAATCAACTGAGGTGTAAAATCTGTTCTCATAGTAACAGAACAAAAGGCCTTAAACCTCGTCTGCACAGGTTGGAATTGGCAGCCAGGTTGAAACCGAACACAGCAGTGTTAGTGTGTTTGTACCTGAGGGGAAACTCCACAACGCTGTCAAGCTTCTCTCTCGTGAACTTTGTGTAGGAGAACCTCTTGAGGTGGATGATGAGAACTTCCGGCAAAGACCAGAGATCCAACTTCTTGGTGGCCAGCTGGTGCTTTTTGCAAACTGGGCAGTACCTTAAAATACACGCTCATCATCGTAAACCTTTCTCTACTGTGCATCACTAAGAGAAAGTGTAAGTGTAAGTGTGTGTGTGTGTGTGTGTGTGTGTGTGTGTGTGTGTGTGTGTGTGTGTGTGTGTGTGTGTGTGTGTGTGTGTGTGTGTGTGTGTGTGTGTGTGTGTGTGTGTGTGTGTGTGTTTTACCATGGGTTCTCCTCCTCCAGCGTTTCCACAGTGGTAAAGAGCTCAATACATTCCTGCAGCTGAACCGTCACCTGCTGCTGAGGAACGTCCATGCTGCTGTGTTTCATGTACTTCTGCACAGAAAGATGGGAAAGAGGAAATAGAGGATCATAAAACATCCTGCAACAAAGGCCCAGGAAGGTTAAGCAGGTAGAATCCTGCATCAGACAAGAATGGGACAACATTCCTCTTCGAAACTCCGCCATTTTTCCATGTAATGATCTGATATGTTGTTTATGTTCGATTGTGAATAAAATATGGGTTGATGAGATGTGAAACTCATTGCATTCGGTATTAATTTGTGTTTGACACATCGTCCTAACTTTTTTGGAATTGAGGTTGTAAACATTTTGCTTTTAGCTCACAGTTTAATGTTAATGGATGTACACAGTCCATCCCATCACACAGAATCTTTGTAACCAGTGTTTATGGTTTAATGTTCATGCTCTGGTTTGGAACACGTTGAATCTCTTCAGGTTGCTACGTGGCACATTATTCTAACACATTACACTCACATTACATTAAAGAAGTTATCTGGTGAATATTAATCAGCAGGTAGCTGCTGGTTTTTGTTTAAATCATTATTTTTACAAAATGTCCTGATTTCTTTGCTTTTTTGTAATTTAAAATTAGATTTGAACAAATAAATGATCAATAGAAACATACAGTGTCTGTAATCAGATTATTTAAATATCTACAGCCTCTGAAATGTTTTTGTAAAAGCTGGTTTTATTTGTGATAATAAAAAGTGTTAACTACCGAATTATTGTTACTTTAGAATGTAAAAAACTGATACTGTGTCTGCAGAATGAACATCTAAACATATGCAACAGGTGAAAGTTCAAATAACTGCAGTCGTGGTTGATAAAATGCACTAAGCCACAAATAAACAAATGCACATGTTCACACTGACCTCGGCCTCGTTTTCATTGTAGAATCTCTTCTTCATTTCAGGGTCCCAGTCAATGGCCACGTAAGGCTGAGCTGCAGAGAGAAACAGTACAGTTACACAGAACTGACATTTATCCTTTAATCTGTGGGACGAGAAAGCTGAATCTTTTATTAGGTCCTCTTTGAAAAAAATAGTAATACATGAATAAATAATGTTTTTTATCCATTAATGAACATTTAATCACAAAGAAAATACAACGTTCAGCACAGCAGTCCTCACTTCACAGGTTACACACAAACACTTGGCCACTAATGTTTTTATGTGTTTCAGTTCTGCACATCTGTGTTGCCAGAGTTTACTGAACCTTTTTAGACCCTTTGTCACAGACACGAAGGAGCCGCTTCAAAGGGACAAAGGGTCATGTGACCCTTGTTCTGATGGGTTTTTGGAGGACCGGATTCAGTCAGCAGATAGTGAAGGTGAAAGAAAATGTTTAGAACTTTGCTGCACTTGGCCTGTTCTGTTCATTTTAACCATATTTTACTCACATCTCCTTTTGTCTGGCTACTATGTTCACACCACTCACGCTGCCCGTTGACTGTTTATAGCTACTCGTAACTGTGATGTCTCATAGAAAGTTACAAACTGTATCGTGTGGAATCAGCACAAAAGCCACTGATGGGACAATGACCAATGCTGACACTGTGTCAAAAAGCCTCTTTAGACAATTTAGTAATTTTCAGATTAATTAAAAGATGTGATGTTCACACTTACAGCTAAAGGACACTGCGCTTCCCTCCTCTCCCACCCCTCTCTCGGTCGTCCCGTTGGAGTTGACCGCCTGGATGGTGAACAGACTCTTCTTCCTCTTGCGACACGCCCTCCTTTTGGCTGGATGCTCATTGGCTGTTAGGCTTGGAGAACACGCCTCCTCCTGCTTGTTTTCTTCGTTGTCTTCTTCTGTGGTCTCACACGACTGCTGCATTTCCTCTGCTGGCGGTTGTGAGCTGGTGTCACTAGATCTGTTCAAGGATGGGGGATCCACACTGTCCGTGCAGATAGTGCTGGTGCTGCAGTCAGGCTCAGTCTGGTTCTGGGACCCATTACTGGTCTGCTTGTCGCTCTGATCCAGTGATGGGTGCATGTGGTTGAGGTCGGTGTGAGGCTGGGTGGTAGTGGTGGCATCTGATTGGCTGTTGGGTGGTCCGTCGCTGCAGCAGGGTTCAGTCTGAGAGGGCCCGGCTGTCTCTGCATCCTGCTGGTCCTCATCTGACAAAACATACAACCAATCAGACATGAGTCTGAAACCAGCGATGAGTGATACAGACCTAAAACTATTAAACAATATTTTGCAAAACTATTTGTAGTAATGATATGAATAATATATGAAAGTTAATATTTTTTAACCTCACGTTACATCAACATGCAGCAATTATCACCAAGGAAGCAGTGACGAAAAAAAATACTGAGCCAGACATTCAACACTACACAAATTAAAGCTATTAAGGAATGAAATGTTTACTTCATGGTATCTTTGATTCAGAATTTCCTCTTAAACAGTTTGGATCAGCATCATGTCTCATGGCTCAAATGAAGGTTTTATGTATTATGTAAAAAATGTTTTGTTGTCTTTTCTGTAATTAAATGTTCTTTATATCTGATGAGTTTTTCTGGCGTAACTAAAAACACAGAAAGTGAACATTCAGTGTTCTGTGTGTAAAACGTTTTATGTGGGAAGTTACACTCATTTCCTACATGTTTTCACCACTGTAACAGTATTTCGGTGGGTTAAGACCATTAACAATGACAGAATACACAAATGACAAACCGAAGAAAAACGAGCTCTTTACATCAGAAGGTTGGAACCAGTGACCTTTTAGATATTTACTTTGTAAATCCTCCAAATCATTAATCCCGTTTGTCAGCAACATTTACCGAGACACCAGTTAATTATTTCCACCAAATTCATGATTTAAGAAGCGTAATTTTAATATAAAATACCATCACTGATGCCATTGGTCTGGGTTTTGTACAACTCTTCTTTGTCCTCATCTTCCTCCTCCTCCTCTTCCTCCAATTCCTCAGAGGGGTCAGGAGTACGCACATAGCGTCTGCACACACACACACACGTTATTAATGTGCACCACAATCGCAGTGAATAGAATAATGGATTTAAATATGGTAAACACACAAACCCTCTGTGAATCGATCAATATCCATTTTTTAACATTCCTGTTTATTGAGGGTTTGTAGCTGTTAGTTTGCTTCCTATTGGTCTTATTTAACCGAAACCAAACAATTCGATGTACTTAATAACTCGCCTTGCTCTTGTCAGTGGGATGTACATGTGCATTAGTTAAAAAGCAGAATAAAGTGGGTGTGGTTTTGCTCACGCCAGTCTCTGCAGGAACAGGCTGGAAAGCGCCTCCTGGCTGCAGCTGCTGCGCGGCACGCTGAGCAGCAGCGGGTGTCCGAACAGCGACGCGCCGTACGAGCTGCTGCCCGAACCGTAGTCTCTGTAGTGAGAGCGCTCTCTCAGGTAGAGCGCCAGCAGCACCTGCTCCTCCTGCTGCTCCTCCTGCGCACTCAGCTCATATCTGAACACACACATTAATGCACAAGGTAAGTCCAAAAACTGCTTCTGCATGGAAACCAAAACACCATCACTCTCAACAGCTCAAAGACTAAATGAAAAGGAGATGTTTCGCACACAAAGATGTCGTCTCGGTCCAGAATGCAGCTCAGAGATTCATCGGCACTGTAGATCTTATAGAAACGGTGATTGAACACATCAGCGACCACCATCTGAAAACACACACAGTTAAGAGGTTACGTTTCCTGCTCATCAGTTGAGCATTTGCTCCCTGGGTTGACACATCCAGACTTCCTGTGTCATTGAGGCCAGAGTCAGTAAAAAAGCCAAAAGTCTGAGGCAGCAGGATGTCTGATGATACATCTTTAGTTCTCTGTGTTGCGTTACTCTTCTGTTTTATGTGACAACAAACTGCAGCCTCACTCATCTCTAACCAGCAGCTAATTTTGTGCATTTATGGCAGTGCTGCTCTAAATGTCCCATCAGAAAAAATTAATAAATCAGGTGCACTTGAGGCTTATGTCCTCAAACATGCAGCAGCAACTGGTGCTGGCTCAAACCTTTTCTAATGAAGCTGAACCTCAGCCTCATGGTCTAAAACCCAAGTTTAGCTTCAGGGTTTTTATGTACGTCAACACGTCAGGTCATGTGACATCCTTTGGAAACCGAATAAAGTGTCATGCTTGAGAATGTGTAGGAAGCACTAGTGGTTTCACACATAAAAATAACTGCTATGGCGAGCGACACAAATACAACAAATACAGTTATTCGCTTACAATTCCAACCCAGCTTGCTGAGGCTGATACAAAACCATAAACTTTCAAATGATTTTTGAACCTAATCTGATCTTACTAACCCTTATTTTGGCCCTGATAACTCACTGATGTCAACTCTGAAACAAACTTTCCTTAAACAGAAAACTAACTGCAACTATTCTAACAATCAAAGGACGACTTCACTCATGTTTAACCTGATTTCTGTGGCTTTAGTTAGGTTGTAAATGTACATTAATGCTTTCACACCTCCCTCTGACTTCCCTGTATCTAAATATTTCTCAGTTTTCAGCTAAAAAACTCCTCCATCCTCATTTGAACCTCAGATGATGTCATCTGGAGGAGCTGTAGCAAAGCAGGCTGACCCTGATTACACACTTCATGATGGGAGCAACGAGATGAAATAATCTGAACTGAAAGTTCCAAGTGATGTGAAAACAAATCTGAAGCGCACACACACACACACTCTGACCTGTGTGGGAGGTACGTCGGTCATCTCTGACAGAGCACAGCAGAGGTCAGACACTTTTCCAGCTTTAGGAACCACAACACGATGCTGCCGACACAAACACACAGAGAAAACACTTTAGGTGAACTTCATATTGCTGCGGAGTTTAACTGCAAAAACATGCACAGAGCCACAGTGAAGTGTGAAAGGTTACCTGTACAGGTTTGGCGTAAGGATCCAGGGAGACAAAAAACACCTCCATGACTCGCTCTTTGCTCACAGGAAGTGGAACGCTCAGGTAGCAGAAGGGGTCGAAAGTCACGGAGACCTTGTGGCACACGGGACAGACAAGCGTGGACTTGAAGAGGCCGTGAAACGTGTCGACGATCACAGAGTCGTTCCGCCGCCGGTGGTTCCGCCACGCCTCCTCCGCCACTTCCTGTAGAAAAACAAAAAACAGTTCTTGAACAACCACTTAGAGGATGTCCAAGGAACATGTCTAAGCCACAGAAGAGCCAAATTTACCAAGATGTACAATTTTTAAAGCAAAAGCCAAACTGAACACATTATGGGCTTAGCCGAGGTTGTTCAGCCGCTCACCTGGTCTGGTCGTCCCTCAGCATCTCGTAGCTCTATGTACTCTTTGTTTTTGACTCTGTTCAGGTCTTCGTGCAGCCCATCAAGCAGGAAGGACAGCAGCTCCTGACTGTCATGCTGCTGGTAACCCAGGAACTGAGATGCAAAGTGACCCACCTTCGTCTGCACGCACACACACACACACACGCACACACACACACGCACACGTTAGGAAGCTAAGATGTGTATCTTTTCTTATAGTAACGGAGGTTAAGACTCTGTGATTACAAATGTATGAGAGCAACATCTAAATTTACACTGCACTTTAAAAACAACCTGTCGCTTTTTTGTCTCTGTTGTCCACAGTGTTTCTCACTTGAAGATTTAAGTTTATGTCACATACAGACATATTAAAAACACATTCTTTATGACAGTCTGTCTGTGTTTACTCATTGCAAATGTCAGAGCTGCTGCCACAGGCTTTGATTTATGTTGACTCCATCACACACTCTGATCATAAAACTGAATATGATTTACTGTAAACCTGGTTACTGGCTGACGTAAGGATTTATGACCTGCGGTCAGATCACTGTTTTATGGCTTCATACAGAGAGGTGTTCATGAGAGGAACTGAAAAATGTAGTGGTTTGTGCTAAAAGGGAGAAGAAGGCAACAATACTGCAAAATGAGCAGACTGCTGACCAAAAAACTATCTGCAGTTTTTGTTGCTGAGACAACATGAAAACACCATGTTAGTATTTTAATGTGGGTAGAAGACTAAGAATGACCAAACCATGCGGGTGTTACACGGTATTTTTTTCATGGCAGCAGTATTATTTCTGATTTGTCCGGCTTGGCATAGGCTTGGCTGTAGTGTTGTGTGGTGTGTTACACACATCTTGTTGCTTAGATGTGTCGGGACCACTTTTTTTCAAGTTGCAGTTTACACCTGCTTCCTAGATCGACACATCCAGATCCACATCCTTCAGCCATTGAGGCCACACTTTAGAGGCTCAGTGAAGCCTCAGAAGTTACTGCAAACCTTTGAAAACAGATTCCCTGCACATTGGTTCCATTTAAATGGGCATTTCACGCACTATGCCAACTTTGGTTCTCTCATGCTTTTCTTGCAGATTTATAAAAAAACAAAAAAAACAAAACATATTTAATTGTTTGTGCTGATCTCTCAGTCTTTGGGGTTTGGAGTTTAGTTCCACTCCTCTGTTCCTGTTCTGAGTTTCATCAGAAAAACTGCAGCTTCACTGATGTCCAATCAGTGACACCACAGCTGTAAATAACAGTTAGCAGTGAGCCTACAAACCACCTGCTGCTTCAGCGTCTTTCTACACCAATAAACAAGTGAGACTGAGACATGTGTGGGTGTGTTTAAGTGTGTAAAATCAGTTAACGGATGAACCGAACATTTTTCTACCTTGAAGACACGTGGCACCACAGAGTAATGTCTCCCAGACCACATCTGTTTGATGACATCAGCGTAGGCTTCAGCAATCTCTCCTTTCATCCCCAGAGGGTTGGTGAAGTTCAGCTCCTCCAAGTAGGAGCTCAGCAGAAAGTACTCCGTCAGTGGAGGAGTGTTACTCAAACACTGTTCGGGGACAGAGAGACCGTGAGAGACGAGGTATCAGGGTTAAAGTAAAAGACAGAGGCACAGAGATCCTTCAGTCCCTCTTTGGAAAATTGAGGTGTGGGTTTATGACGCTGTAACTCTTTTTATGTCTCATTAGAAAACTTCGAAGATGCATAAATGTCAGAGAGGAAAAAACACTTCTGATACTTTGAATGAGACCAGGTTCTGAACTGGTCTAGGATTTTAATTACAAGGAACCAAGACCACGTAAAAACAAAAAAAACATTAACTTCAATTGTAATAAATGGACAACAATTACACACATTTAAATAGTTTATAATACGGTGAATTAAAGGAAGCACTTTAAAAGATGGTAACAATAGTGATAATTTATATCACTCATATATATATATATATATATATATATATATATATATATATATATATAAAATAATATAGATAGAATGAAATATGTAGCTAAGAATCACATATAGACAGGAAGATGGTGCACGGTAGAAGTTGTGATGTCATAATGAACCAGAACCAGCTGCAGGATAATAAACTGACCATTTCAGAAGTTGTGACACTTGGCATTTAGTCTTGTTTCTGAAATGAAGAAAACGAGCGACAGAAGAGGAAAAGAAAGAATTTGTTCAGAGATCAGACCTGAAGAGCGGAGTTCATGAAGCAAGTGTTGCCCAGGTTGGTGAGGCCGCACACTCCCGGCTGTCCTCTGTACGAGTCCTGCTCCTCCACAGAGTTCCTCCTAAAAATAAAGAAGAATAAACCTTAGTAGCAGATTCAGGTGAGACTGTTGAGATTAGATGGGATTTTTCCCCAGTGTTTTATTTTTTACAATTACAGTTACAGCACTGGGACTGGATGCAGAAAAATAATCAAATATCAGTAAGAACATTTTGGTCAAGTATATAAATGGGATTGTTCTAAGAAATTGGCCTTTTCAAGTGTTATTTTCATTGAATTTATAGAAAATATGCTCTATTGTGACATAAACTGATTGCGATGTGAAAGTCTCTCGACTCAGGACTGTGTTTGCCAAATAATTGTTGATGCTCTTTTAATAGGTGTCACTTTAAAATACTCAAACAGAATTCAGCTGTCAGACTCCAGACTACAAAGATTTACCTGTTGCTGACCTTTTAGATTCGATATGAGGCTCATTACAAACTTGAGGATTCTTATTTTCAAACTTCTCAGTTGATACTGCAGTTAATGACACTCAATTAGTCCTTTTCTTTGCTGTAATTTACGGTTTTTAAAATCATTTTGTTATTTTCCATGTATGTAGGTTTTATCAATATTATTATTTTTACTATTGTTACATGAACTGTTGTAACTCTTCTCCAAACAGGATGACGTCAAATAAATTCGTGGGAAAAAACTGAGCAACAGAGAAGAGAAAGAAAAAGAATGAAGAAGGAAGAAAGGAGAAGCTTTCAGAGAAAACAAAACTGAAAGCACTGTGAGGACAATTAAACAGGGAATCCAATAGTTTCCAGACAGGAAGAAAGAGGGGAGGGACAAAGCAGAGGACGGACGAATGAGAAGAAGGAAAATGGAAAAAACAAACAAACAAAAGAAAGAGTTAAAGGCCAATCAGAGTGTGTGTTCTCACATGATCTGAGGTCTTGAGCTCGGCCAGGTACCGTCAGCATTCCTTGTCTCCATAATCACCGTCTAACACACACACACACACACACACACACACACACACACACACACACACACACACACAAACACAGGCATGTTGCAGCTTATCTCTGAGATGAACAGGCTGTTTAGTCTTATAGAAGACTTGATGCTACAAGGAAGTTAGTGGTTGTAAAGAGACTTTTACTAAGTCGCAGGATTATTCATGTGGAAAATCTGCCTGGTTTTAATGTTGCCACTGAAAAAACAAAAAAAATCAACAAATCCAGTGATGTTAAAAAGCATCATTGAGGGTGAGATGACGTCTTTGTTCTCACCATCCCTGTGCTCAAACACGCATCCAACACGGATATGTGGACGTTCCTGAGACGCTCGCAGCTGCTGTCCGAACTCTTCATCCACAGACGACACTCTGAGCCTGGAGGAACTGAAAAGGCCTGACACATCGCCGTCTGGATTGATTCTGTACACAAACACAAATACACCATGAAACGCTGGAAAGATATTCAAGCCACCATAGATAGTGGATCTTCCTCCAGCAGCACGACTCTATAGGCACCAATGTCTCTCTGTCTTTGGCCACCAGTTTGAGGACTGTGTCTATTAATACTGGATGGAAATAGAGGACATTTTGTGCAATTATGGTTCTCAGAAAATGAATCCTAATAACCGAGGATCCTCAAAGTTACAGCAATAAAAATAAATAAAGAAAGAATTGTTTTCGTAACAGTTCAACTGCAAAAGCTGTTCAACAACATGACCGCAACTCAACGATAAAACTCACGTATGTTGTCAACGCGGCTGAACTTTGCGGTGATGATGTTGTCCATATTGCTATGGAGACAGAGGAAGATCTCGATGGGGTAAACCTCCACCTTCAGAGTACTGGGCAGATCCACCACCTGATAAACATTCACACACACACACACCAAGGTCACTCAAATCTCACACTACACTCCACTGACTGAAGTGTATGTTGCATGTGCCGGTGTTACCTTGCGTTCTAGCGGCGGCTGACACTCCACCATGCCATACCAGGCCAGCAGCTTGTGCCAGGCCTCAGCTGGGACCAACACAAAGTCTTCATCTTCCACCAGACGCTCCTTCAGGTGATAAGAGTCCAGATCTGAAAAAAGGAGTTGTTTATCTGGTTGCTGATGTTTATGAAAGATGGGAATATTATCACTATTTTGAACCTGAGGCTGCAGAAATCAGACTCTCCAGTTGGTTCATGAGTTTTGGTGGAGGACGGAAAACAATCTTAAATCCAAGAACACAAAATTCTAAGTCTCGAATAAAATTCAGGCAAAATTTTTCATGCTGGCAGCTCCTCATAAGAAAGAAGGAAAAGTAATTAAATTAAAGGAAATTACAGGTGTTCATAAATACACAAAATACAAAACTTGTGCTCAGTTATTTGCTGTTGTGGCTGTGATGGAACAGATGTGAACGGGTAGTGTTTGACTCGTTTTTGAGCAGCAGGCATCTTGGGTTGCTGCAAAGCATTAACTGACCCTCAAATAGCTCGGCGTTGTCGATGTGACCGGGAAAAGACGAGGAGTTCTGGTCTCCTATCTCCACAAACTCCTTCCACTGTTGAAACCAGCGATGATCTATCACGTACCTGCAACACAGACACACACACGTTATTTGTACAATATAGCTGTGGCTCACCTAACTGCATTAAATAAACTGATTAGTCCAAATAAAGAAAAACTAAATACTAATTGGGAATTTTATTTTGAAGTACAGTTTCTTGCTTCAGAGTGACTAGAGGACCTGACTGAGAACACTAGCTAGCTCCACAACATGAAAGTATGACACAGAAGAGATAAAACTTTATTATTTACATAAAAGTGACACACTAAACTTGAAGGCACATTAAAGGATAATTTCAAACATTTTTTAAATCAGTCGTCCACAATCACTATAAAGAAACACTGAATCTTCTTTGGTTAGTTGTCAACTCGCAGCGTAGATTCACCTGTTTGTAGGTGCTACAGACCTTTGCTGTTGTCCAAAAACTATTAAAAACACATCAGCCATACTGTTCCATTGGATAAGATATTTTTTCCATTTGATTCATCCGATTTAGCTGTTAAACTGCAAGTGCACAACCTTTATAGTGGAATCCAGAGACTCCAAAGAGCATAGACAAAATAGTAGTAAAATAGTGATTGTGGACAGTACAATTAATTTGGAAAATGACTGAAATTGTCCTTTAACTGCTGGAACAATATATCCACCATTTTTCTGAGAAATGCAGGTATGATGTTTGAACCAAAGTTGGCCAGGATATTACACTTTCACTGTAGGAATGTAAGATTCTTCCAAGTTAGTTTTTGAAAGTTTCCATATTCTCAGATATCTTCTTTTTTTTTGTGCAAGTCAAACTTTGACTCAAATAATTGACTGTCAGGTTACTGTGTGTTTCACTCCTTTTCATTCATTTCATACAGGAAAGGTAATAGATTAGGAACTAACTTAACTCTGATCAAACCACAGAACAACAAGCACTGAAAGTGTTCCAACCCCAGCAACAAATAAATGTGAAAGAGCAGCACCCATAATAAGTATAATGACAAAAATATACAGCATTTAAGCTCCACTTACACCCAGAACACAAACAATGGATTCAGTTCTGATTACAGCTCGACGGTCTATTATAACCTAACCAAGAAAATCATAAGCTTTTCTAAACAACAGCAAAATTGCAAAGTGAAGCTTGGATGGTCTGGAACTTTCAACTCTAAATGCTGCACTCAGGCTTCCACACCGACCCTACGCTTTACGTCTTCCCCAGTTCAGAACTTGCCGTCTCTGTCACACAGGTAAGGTTTTCATGTCACACACACTGTTTTTATTAGTGAGTCAGTTTCCTTCACTTGATCACTTCTGTTTTCTTTCTTTGCAGCCCGGCAGACAACCATTAGCCTCCATCTAAAATCTAAGCTTGTTGTGACTTTCATGTTTTTCTTATAGCACATTTTGTATCTGCCTAAAGCCAATAACAGCAAAGAACATTTGGTGGCAACTATGGCACAAGGAGTAAAACAAACCCCGGTTCAAGTTCTTTGTTATTCTATTACACTGTGAAAATAAATGTGTATTTACTGACATTCCTCTGGAGTTATGGGAGTGTTGGCAGCAAACAGAAACTAAAGCCAAGCAAAGTATCCAGGACAGTAGAAACTTGTCCAGTCGGGGCTGTAGAACCAAGCGGGTCGCGTTTCCAGGTGGAAACACAAATG
Organism: Channa argus; assembly: GCF_033026475.1. NCBI lineage: Eukaryota > Metazoa > Chordata > Actinopteri > Anabantiformes > Channidae > Channa > Channa argus. The sequence goes on from NC_090209.1 coordinate 25,875,398, forward strand.
TAAAATATGAGATTTGTTGAATACGAGCTTGGTAGGTGTTTAAATTAAACATGGTAAAATAGCTTTCAGCCACTGTACTTTTACTTGTACTTTTTCACTCATCTGCACTATTAATATTCTTCATTCTACTTTTATTTAAAGTTTTGGTTCTTTTAAATTTTTTTTTAATGCAATTAGTTTCTTTTTGTAAAGTACTTTAACTTGCTTGTGAACATTAAATGTGCTTTATTAATAAACTTGTCTTTGGTAGAAACACTGCTGCCTCTATTTCAGCTGAATCAGTCATAGCTGCTTTTTCATAATAAAAGGTTTTCAGATGTGTCAGATTTAAACCAAGGCTGCAGCTACAGAATATTATTCTCAATGCCTTAAATCAGTCAAAAACACAAACATTTTCAATTTATTAACAGTGTGCATCAATCATAAGCCAGAGGCATAAATCATAAGCATAACCTAATATCAGTGTCGATGAGTCCACCATCAAAAAGACATGGAACCGCAACTTCAATATTAGCATTGCTGGCCAAACTACAGTTTGCTCGAATTCAAAGTGGATACGGCAGAAGACTGCTGAACGATGTTTTCAATGTGAAGTGTTCTGTTCCTTCTGTGAAAACCGATGGTAGCAGTATCAGACACTGGGCCTACTTTGCTGCCTCTGGACCATACTATACTATACATACCAGACTATATGTGGTTTTGCATGAAATTAACAAGACATTGTTTGTAGGTGAAACCCTACTTGGAAATAGACCTATTTCTTATTAAACTACCCAATAATGGGCAATTGAAAGAACAAATTTTATGTCTTTTAAGACTGTGCTGCAGGTCTGACGGGGTCGATTGAAACTCAACAAAAGAAGGACTGAACAGCCCCCAGCAAACTGTCACAACAGTACTAGTTTATGTAGTCGAATGCCTCCTGACAGCCTGAAACATTTTATAACAGCAATGTTTATGACTTATTTCAGCCTTTTCTAGTAATTTCTAACTAATGTTTTGTTAAGTCAACTAAAATCCCAGCTCTGGAAATCTTTTCAACACCTGTAAAGACTAAAACAATGACTCAATAAACCGCAAATCAAAACAGTTATCAACAAATAACACAAAGAATCAATTCAAGGCAACCAAAACGCATTGTTTACTTAGTGGTATAAGTATGTTTTAAGCTTCAGTAACGTAACTACGTTTGTGTACTTCTACCACTTCTGTGTATCTAAAAGCAGTCCTCTTAAAATCGTAACTGGAAGAATTTAATGAGGCGAAAGTGAACGTCTCAGTACAGCTGGTTGACAGGCTTAGCATTAGCCGCTGCGGCTAACGCTCAGTTTACCGTGGATGTGGTTAGCACGAGCTAACGCAGCAACAGCGGCTAACACCCCGACACTCAGGCGGTAAAACTGCCCCAACAAACTCACACCGACACACAAACGGACTGACTCTGCCGTTAAGCCACTTAATAACGGTTAGGTAACATTAGCAGTGTGGTGCTAACAGTCAGGATGTCACAGAGTGTGTGCGTGTCTGTGTTTTCGGGCGGACTCTCACCAACTGTCCCCAGCTCGGAGCTCACACTCCCGCAGTAGAGACTCGATCTCCCGCCGCTGGGTCTCCAGGCCCGGAGGCTCCGCGGCGGAACAGCGGCTGTTGGCCGTCATGACGCTAATCAATCACTCATAAATGTGGAAACTGTTGAAGAGATTAAATGAAGCAAGGAAACAAGAGACAGAAGCCAACCGCCGCATTGATCAACCGATAAACGGGGAAGCTACACAGAGCTGTGTTTGCGGAAATAGGAAGTGGTTCAGACTCAGAGGATGACGACTTCCGGTTTCAATTTATTTTGTTTGTTTTTTTACTGTTTGCAAATTACAAAATACATAATTGGCCAAAATATGCTTACTGGCCTGCAAGTGTTTAAACAAAATATACGGTGTTTTAAATGCTTCCTTGTTTGTAAGAGACACAAAGAGAGTTAATTAGTTCACTTTTATTTTGAAGTTAATACAAATCAAAAAGTCCCATTATTGTGACCAGTTGTGTGAAGAAAATAAGATATCGGTCCATCTTGTTGTCTTCATCACACCAAACTGGTCCGTAAGCAACTGCCTTTACCAACTGAGCTATAGCTGCTCCTGTCTTCATCACACCTAACAGAGTGTCTTTTTCTTGTATATTGCTAAGTCTTTCTCTTAATATAACATCCAGTGTTCATCCAGAATATGTTTGAATATGACTCAAAATATGACCAGAATATGACCAAAATATGACCAGAATATGACTCAAAAACCATAATATGTACATGAAACAAATGTGAGAAAAGCAACACAACAGTTTTAATCACTCCATATGCAGAAACATTGCTCCAAACAGACAGCAGAAAAGGGATTTTAAATGAAACTGCAGCTGAACTTTCCAATGCATTAAATCATTTCACAGAACAAATTAGCCAGAGCTTCATTTGAGTTGTAACCAAAGGGCTGGGAAGTTTCAGCGGATGGGTGGTTATCAACAAAGAGCAGAAAGCCCACAGCACAGAAAAACATGTGAAAAAGGGGCCGTCAACCAGCTCCAAGACCATCAAGTTGATATCCATTAGACTGGAGGTGGTGTTAGTGATCTGCAGAGGTGGGCGATCCCTCAACAAAAATTAAAGTAACGAAACAACCAGGTGAAATAACTGGTATATTACTCCTAAAACTCATGCAAGACACTGAAGACTTTTCCATACCTAACTGTGCAGTACTGGTCCAAACCAGGTAGAAATTGGGGAGGGTTGCATCAGGAAGGTCATCCGCTGTAAAAAAAAAAAAAAAAAAAAACTGTGCCAAATTATGATCTGCTATGCCAACCCAGAACTCACGGGATAACTGGATAATGTTTAAACTGTTACTGGAAATATAACCATGTAACATGGTTAGAGGGGACTGATCACAACTTAGAAACATTTAAACTACAACCACAAGACACAACTGTACTCAGATTTCTGTGAGCTGCATGGTCAGAAGATAAAAAGGTGATTAAGTCATTTGGAGGCTGCAGCGATTAAATAAATAGAAAGCAGTAAAACTAGAATATCATCCTTTGGTATGTAGTTGAAATCAAATTGATCAAAACGGCACATAGGAAACACAGTGTTGAGACTAATAATTAAACTTAAACAGATACTGAGGTGCTGCTGGAGTAATAATTAATTTGCTTGCATGCTGTTCAAAAGAGCTTCATGTTGTTACTGGTTGGTTTATGCTGCTGACTGTTCTCAGATCTTCATACCTGCCAATTATAAAGCACTAGTGCACATGCAGCCAAAACCTGGGCACAGAGAGGAGCAAAGTATTAACAATATGTACGACCACAAACCACCTGGCACCATCCTCCATCCTCCACCCTCCTTAAATTCATTTTCCATTACCTGCATACAATAATGCCCCATGTTTTCGATGAATATTTCACAGATATATTGCTGCGTTTTGTTCTTGTTTGTGTAAAATAAACATATAAACCCAGTCACAAAGTAGTTTCTATGTCGATTCCTCATTGTGCCGTAATCAATGAGTTTGGATCAGTTTGGAACAGTTTTTTGTGTGTTGTGTGTTTCTGTTTGTGTGATAAAGAGAGTTAAGTTGCATTTGTGTTTTTTAGGGAGAAGAGTAGAAGTGTAAGAATTCGAGCCTCTTTTTTATTAAATGCAAACTGTTTCAATTCGTTTGTATTAATATTTTGATATTTATGAGTATTATTTATATATTTTGTATCTTTATACCTATAAATGTTACAATTGGTGCTGACTGTTCCTTTAAATGTATTTATTTTTCCTTCATTCATTTTTTGAGGACAGTCAGGACAATAGTAAGAACTAAATACATGATAGAACCAAGAGTTTTATTTGTCTTATCAGCAATTTGTGCCTTTTGCTTCAGTTCACCTTGTTCTGCACTATTTCAATAACACAGATAAAAATTAAATCAACTTTCACTTCCTCTTTTCTCTGTGTTGTTCAAGCTTTTTTATTGCATGTATTTTATTGCATGTCACAGTAGATACAAACCATCCTCCAAAGATGCAGGCGCTCGCTCTACCACTCCAGAAGTTCTTTAGCACGGTAACAACAATGCCAACACCTTATTCTTTTGCATTGTGGTTTGTGTTTTGCAATTTGAGTTATGCTTTTTGAGGACAAAACTGCTTTTATTTTGAGGGAAATGTAGTATTTCCTTAACCCCACAATTAGTGAAATACAGTAGGAACTGAAGTAAAAAAAAACAAATATTAATTACAAAATTAGTGTGTTTCTAAATGTGTTTCCATGGTAACGAGCCACAACACCTGCTGACAACAACAGGAAAACAACTCAATTTGTGGTTGGTTAATAAAGTTGTGTAGGGAGGGAAATACTTTTAGAGATTGTTGTATTGTTGTATCTCCTTTAACTGTTGCTTTTCTGAAATTGCTTCACTCATGGGTGAATTTTCCAGAACGGCCTCAAACGAATAACCCCGTCAGGATGTCACATGGACCAGAACGTCCCAGGACTGAAGCAGGCAGTTCATCCCTATTGAAGCTGTCCTTTTAAAGTACTGAGGTACCCTGACTAAATAGAAGATGGCATCATCAGCATAAAAATGTACATTACACCGAGGAGTTAGAAAGCAAACATTATTCACGTGCATAGAATATATTTTTTATAATAAAGAACGATGTCACCCAGAGCAGCGTTGTGACTCACTGATATGTTTTTTAATTGTTTTAGAGCAAAGTATAACAAAAACAAACAAACAAACAACCAAAAACCTAGAATAAAAAATATGTACCGGCCTTTTACACGTTTTATCTCTAACGTGATCACATTTGTTTTTGTCTCAATTTGTTTTTAGTGACGCAGCAAATTTTCCATCTCAAATTGAAAACGCAGATAAAACCTGGTGGACAGAAACTCACCTAATGTGTCATCTTGTCTCGCTTTCTTAACATGCAGTTCTTTCCTGTTGTCTCATTACTTTCGATCTCCCCTAATGCAGCATTTCAGCCCTTGTTGTGACTGAAACCATTTGAGTTCCCCCCCTCATGTGCTGTATCATATCAGGACTGTATGTAGAGGATTTGGAGATCAGCAAATTATCATATGTAGAAAAACAATGGCAGTTACCGTATAAGGCTTGAATGCTAAGAGCAGATTCTAATCAGCTACACAACTGGCACCTCACAGCCTTGAACAATAAACTAAAGCTCCCCTACGGTGTGATTATCTCATTGGGTACAGACGAAGAGAAGCTGGTGTTTATTCTATTAATTTTATTTCTATGGTGACTGCTAATAACGTTAGCAGGTTAGTCTGACTGGCTGCTGCTGTTCATCTGACAGCTGGAGAGAAAAAAGTGTGGAAAATCAGTTTATACAGCCCCACTGTGAGACACACACACACACACAGATACACGATGTGGAAGCCCGTGGCGTGCAGTCTAAAGGGGACCCATAACCTTGGATGAGGGAAATAGAAAGTGTCTGTGTGTGGAGATTAGTTTCAGTAGTAATATGTGGAATTAATAAAAAAATTAATCATCTAAAAAATGAAACAAAGGATTCAGTGACTGTAAAATACAAATCTATAATAAATATAATATTTACATATGAATTTCAGTGATGTAGAAGCCTAAAATGCAAAGTACAAGTAGTTTAAAACTGTCCTTTAGTAAATGGACTCACCACCAGCTACTACCTACAGTTGTACTGACGTAGTTTTTTCAGTAGCAAAGGTTTATAATTATATTTGGTAATTGAACTTATTGAAGGAAAAACCATAAATGTGTGTTATGTGTTTTTTCGTTCAACCAGTTCCACTCCTTTGTCATATTTTTCACTTCATAATGCTCCAAATGCTTTCAGTGAGTGACAGGTTTGAACCGCACACGGGTCAGTTTAGCGCCTCTTACTTCTCAGCCGTGCTGCTGTGATATGTGCAAAATGTGCTGAGACGGACAAAATGTGTCTGCTGTACGTCATAAACATTCTTCACAGCATATTAATCTCTCATTGCTTCAAAACTAGACTGAGAAATATTAAAATGATTCTCCCCTGATCTGTCGGCAAAGTTTTTATTATTTGGTAAATGTAGAAGGACAAATGAATACTTTCAGTACAGGTGTCAGCACCACTTCAAGAACATTTGTTATGTGCCAAATGTACTGTAATGATACCACAGGCTTTTTATTTCTAGAAGAAGCAATTACAGTATCCTCTTCTTGATGAGGCCCATTCTATGTAACCATAATAGGGTGGAACCAAAGCATCCATTCACATCGTACCAGATTGTTCTGACAAGTCCAAAATCTAATTCGTATAGATTGTTCAAGCTCGCAGATGAAGTTTGAATAGACCACTTTCAGGAGAATCAGTTGACCTCTTACTGTAAAGCTCCTGGAGGTGCTTTTGATATGATGACATGGATTTTGCATTCAGGCATGTCGGAAAATGAACCAAAACACGACAGTATTGCTGGGACTGAAGCCTTGAGAAGGTGCCTGTGACTTAAAGCTTAACATCTTCAGCCGGTGCAAAGATAAGAGGCACCAGTGATTTCTACCTTTGTGCAGATAGGTCATAATACTGGCATACCAGTGAGATTCAGCTGGTGTTGCCATGGAGAACCAGTGTTGGCTTTGAATCCAAAACACTTTGATGATGCAAACTTAAATAATAAGTCTGCACTAATTGCATAAAAAAAAAAATCTAATTCCAAGCAGTTGGTAAATGGTAAAATTTCACTAAAATACCAAATACATATTAAAGTGCAACAGCACACAGGAAACACAGTGTTGAGACTAATAATTAAACTTAAACAGATACTGAGGTGCTGCTGGAGTAATAATTAATTTGCTTGCATGCTGTTCAAAAGAGCTTCATGTTGTTACTGGTTGGTTTATGCTGCTGACTGTTCTCAGATCTTCATACCTGTCCATTATAAAGCACTAGTGCACATGCAGCCAAAACCTGGGCACAGAGAGGAGCAAAGTATTAACAATATGTACGACCACAAACCACCTGGCACCATCCTCCATCCTCCAGCCTCCTTAAATTCATTTTCCATTACCTGCATACAATGACGCCCCATAGTGGTCAGAGGAGTAATACTACAAACACAAAAAGCCTCCTCCACATACAAATTACTGCAGTCTAAGCAGGATCCATTTATCCGTCATCCGTAACAGCTTATCCCAGCTGTCACGGGGCGAGAGGAGGGGTCCACCCTGGACAGGTCTCCAGTCTGTCTCAGGGCCAACACAGAGAGACAAAAACAGACAGAAAACCACTCAAATTCACATTCATTTAGATTCATCAGTCAACATGCGTGTGTTTAGACTGTGGGAAGAAACCGGAGGAAACCCACAACAGCACGGGGGGAACATGTAAACTCCTCACAGATAGGCTGCAGCTGGCTGGGGATTCAAACCACTGACCTTCTAGCTGTAAGGCAGCAGTCCAAGTAACCAAAAGCCACAACCTTCAACCATGGGTGATAACAGACGGGAATTGGGCGACGAAGGCAGCTGCCCAGGGCAGCTACAGTGGGACGATGTTTTCGATGAATATTTCACAGATATATTGCTGCGTTTTGTTCTTGTTTGTGTAAAATAAACATATAAACCCAGTCTGCACATCACAAAGTAGTTTCTGTGTCGATTCCTCATTGTGCTGTAATCAATGAGTTTGGAACAGTTTTTTGTGTGTTGTGTGTTTCTGTTTGTGTGATAAAGAGAGTTGAGTTGCATTTGTGTTTTTAGGGAGAAGAGTAGAAGTGTAAGAATTCGAGCCTCTTTTTTATTAAATGCAAACTGTTTCAATTTGTTTGTATTAATATCAGTATTATTTATATGTTACATTTAGTACTGACTTCGTTTTTGGGTTGGGCACTGGAGGCCATGCAAGCTAGAAATTACAGTATTTGTACTACAGATACAGTTTGTATGACCATGGGCTTGTAATTTCCCATGAAAAACACATGAAACATGAAAAACAACGCTTCTGTCGACTCAGGACAATCAGGACAATACTAAGAACTGAATATATGATAAAACCGTGGGTTTTATTTGTCTGATCAGCAATTTATGCCTCTTGCTTCAGTTCAATTTGTTCTGCATTATTTCAATAACACAGATTGAGTCTAATCCAAAATCAAATTTCACTTCCTATTCTCTGTGTGTTGTTTAAGCTTTCTTTTTGCATTTATTGGAATTTTGTTTGTGGTTTCCTCCGCCACAATTTACCTCAGTTTTACACGCAAAATTCTGGTGTAAATCGTAGCTGCTTGTGAATATTTCTCAGCATCTTTCGTAATAAAAAGGAGGAAAAAAGTGGTTTGTCTGGGTATATATTTCTCTGGGAGTCACAGTGGATACAAACCTTCCTCCAAAGATGCAGGCGCTCGCTCTACCAGTCCAGAAGTTCTTCAGCACGTTTAAGGACAATGCCAACACCTTATTCTTTTGCGTTGTGGTTCTTTATTATCATACATTTGAGAACAAATTTCCATGCTCCTGTGAGCCACAAAATGACTTCTGCGCCGCGTACATGTTAATGCCATTTTTCATCCTGACCGCACTGATGCTGTCGACAGACTCGCAGTTTCTGAGAGCGTTCAGATTCACCATAAGTCAGACCTCGTTTCGTTTTGCTTGTGTTTTGCTCCTTCGCATTTTAAAGGCTCTTTGCATGGGCCTGCTGTGGGTTGCGTCAGTGTTAATCGATGCAGAGTGGTACGTTTGCTGTCAAAATCCAAACACCAACGAAGTGGCAGTTTTCCAGTGCAAAAATGGGAAGGACCTACATCAAGGGACCCCCATCGCAAGCATCGCTGAAATGAAAAAGAACTCAAGGGTAAGTGTGTGTGTGTGTTTCTTTAGTTTTCCTTTAATGTGAACAGTTGATAAGGTACAATTGAATTCTTTACTCCACCATGTTTACCTGCTGTAGTTACTAGTTACTTGCCAATTAATATTTAATCAAATAAACGATGTCGGGTTAAGCTTCACCAACCAACCAGCAGTAAAGATTCAAATAAGTTCCACCTACCCAGCTGCAACATTAATCTCAGTTTGAAAAGCTGTGGGGGCACAGATTCATTAACACAGTACTGGCAGCTGTGTAGAGACATTCACATCTAAAGCCTTTTGATTGAGGTTTGCTCTACACTCTAAAAAGTAATATAGGACCAGTTTGTGTGTCCAAGATAAAAATACAAATTTACTGATATAAACACAATTTTAATTTGAAAACGTACTTTTCTGAGTTGTGTTAAGTAATAATGTTTATAATTAGAGTAACTTATTTTTGATTCCACCTTGAGTGAAGGATTTTAAAGCCCCTCCTCCGTCCAATTAACACAAACCAAGTAGAGACTCAGTGTAAAAGGAACTGATGTTAATGACACAGAGACATAAAAGACATTTTCAAGGTGACAATAATTTGCTTTACAATGAAGTTCTATAACTGAATGTCTATAGTTCTAGTGGACTGATGGATAAAGGACAACGCCGACTAATCCACTTGATACAATCTGTTTGTCCTACTACTAATAGTTCTGGTTATACTTAGTCATGTAAACTGACGGTCTAGAGAAGGATTTGTATCAGTTTTTTCTATGAAACAACTAATAGGAGAACCTTAATATTTGTGAATGTGCTTTGTTGACCAATGAAGTTCAAGGATGGGAACATATGTGATGACAAAGCAGATATCTGTAAATGTGATCTGACCTTTCTTTGTCCAGCTTTACGGTATGTCTCTGCTCCTCGGCCTCACGGTGGGCGTCTGTTTGTTGTCCATCTGGAAATGTTACGGTGATGGCTGCTGTCTGGAATGTTGCCATTCAAAAGTTCAAGTGCACGAGATGATCCTGGAAGTGGGAGAAGACATCGTGCCGATTAGCACTAAAGCAAAATTAAAAACAATGTTGGAAGAAAAAGTAAATGAGTACATCACTGAAAGGAAGTGGGACATGTGCTCGAATGCCATTGAAGACGTCATTAACAAAATAGAGAAAAGCGAGGTAACACTAAGACTCATCATGTCACTGTTGTCTTATTAAGATTAGACCAGTGTTTTCCTTTTCTACGTTAAATTTGAAATACTTTCCTATAGTCTGGACGGACTGTTTTAAAGATCAAATGTATTTGTATTCAAAATCTTAATGCACTTTACAGGGTGAATGTGTCACATTGTCCGTCAAAGCCTCCACTATACTCTTAACTGTAAGTACAGATTTTACTATTAAGCTGAAAATGTGAAGGTGCCTGTTTAAGGGTCTGTCAGAAATGGCACTAATTCGCTGAACTGGACAGTGACATGGAGTGAAGTGAAGCTCCACCGAGAGCTTGGTGGAAACGTAATCTACACTAGAGGCCACTGTGACATCAGTTTTGACTGTGAATATTCACTGCAGCTTGTACCGTGCAGCAGGAAACATCACAGGGTTTAGTGTGTTACTGCACAGATTTACAGTTTATTGAGCACAAAACATGAGGATCTTCAGCAAATGAAGTGGCTCAACACATTCTTTACAACAGATACATAAACACAACTTAAGACAAAGGATTCAATCTCTGCTATAAGAACCTTTAACTGTCAGTACTTTGGTTGGAAATTGAAGGATTTGAGATGGACTTTAATTTATTTTGTGCTTTTTGTCCCTAACACAGGACCGACGTGGGGACAGTGATCAGGAGAATGTCCACATACAAGAAGAACAAGTCTGACCGGACTCCGTCCACATTCATCGTCCAACACTCTGGACGTAGGATGTAATGTCTGTTCACCTGAATGCATCCAAACCAGCTGTTTCTTTGCTTACAAATGAATAAAAATGATGATAGTGATTCTACTTCCTCTGTGCAGCTCACAGAAATAACACTTAACTTTTTATATTCTCTACTGTGCATCAGTCATCTGTGAAATATAATCAACAGGTCAGTTATGTGAAATTCTGCAAATTAATCACAGTCATCATCAAGAAAACTTGTTTGTAATTTTACTGTGATGCAGATACAGTGTTTAAGGTTTGGATCTTTTGGACCTTAAAAAGTTGGTAAAGCCAACTTTATGCTATGTGAGTTATGCTGCTATTATTTTGAAGGAAATGCTCCTTTAAACAGTCATTGATTAAAATCCCTTTGAGCTGAAGTACGGGGGAATATTTTGTGAAGTTATTGCTGCAAAAGTGGGTTCACACCAGTTACTGAAGGTTCACATACTTTCTCATTTTACACAGTAAATAATTGAAAACATATTTTTGTCTCATGTATTTTACAGTTTCAGGACTTGCGTGAGAATCAGATCCTGTTTGAGGTCGAACAGCATTTATGCAGAAATAGAGAAAATGACGACAGGTTCACAAAGTTTCAAGCACAATATATATTTGCTTTTTCTTAAGTCTTTTCTGCCTCAAGCTGTTTGACCGTCTCCCACATTTACAATGTCCAGAACAAGCCTATAAGTAGACGTTAAAATGAGATACAGAAACCCGGGAACTCGCAACTAACAAATATAAGTCTATTATTTAACTCAGAATTTGAATATACATGAAATTATTAGAGGCGAGAAAACCTACATTGCCAACAATATTAATTTGTATGAACCCAGTCTCTACTGAGATATTGCAGCCTATACGTGCAACGTTACTAGTAAAAAAAATGTCTTTCATCATTTCATCCCCACACTCTGTTATTTCTTTTCATTTTCTCTATTTCTTCACTTCCTGTCTGCTCACAGCCATCAACTGCTCTGCCTCTTTCCTGCCCCCTTCCTCTCATTTCTCCTCCCTCAGCGCCCTTTTATCTCACAGATGACAGCATAAATGCTCCTTGTGTCATTAGCGAATAAATAAAAGTATTTCAGCAGTGAGTCTACACTGAATTGTTTTCCATCCCTGCTCTGGATTGCCATAGAAACTAATGAAGCAACATCACAGGGAGCCACTGAAGTCAACAGCCCAGCATCTGCTGCAGTTCATTCAGACTCCCCAGTGGAATTCATTCAGTCATTCTGCTTTTATTGTTCGTAAGGGAAATCTGGCTGGTAGTTTATAGTTTAACCACGGGGTGACAACACGCAGCAGTTATTCGTACGGCATCAAATACAGGATGTAAAACGGGTCAATGGCGGTAGATGAGAGCAGAGCAATAAAGAGACCTTCATAAATGCAAAATAAAAGGTAGTTACCAAGACACGAGAGGCAGCATCATTTCATGTGCAAGTAAATCAGACATAGAATCCCGGTTTCTTTTGCTCTACAGCCTGCATGTTTTCATTTAATTCTATTTAATCTCTGGCTGGGATTTTTTTGGGGTTGCATTTATTAATGGAGCGAAAAGGACTGTGGCTAAACTGAGAAATGAACCATACTTTTCCTTAACTTTAGCCAAGTGCTGATAGCGCCCAAACACAAGATGCCCGAACCACCTCAAGTTGCTCCTTTAAACCCGAAGGAGCAGCAGCTCTACTCCGAGCTCCTTTCGGATGTCTGAGCTTCGCACTCTGTGACTAAGGCTGGAGGAAACTCATCTGCTAGTGTTCACGATCTTATTTCTTTGGTCATTACCCAGAGCCCATGATCATAGGTGAGGTTTGGAGTATAGCTTGACTGGCCTTGCCTTGTTGCTTAGCCTTCATTTTACCACAATGAAGTACAATGAAACGTCTTCGACTCCCAGTCTTGCTGGCTACAAGTCAATAAAATTTGCTGCGTCACTAAAAACGATATGAGACAAAGTGCAACGAAAACAAATGTAGCGTGAATGTGATCATGACTGAATGAATTCCACTGGGGAGTCTGAATGAACTGCAGCAGATGCTGGGCTGTTGACTTCAGTGGCTCTCTGTGGAAAATAAAAATTTTCCATCTCAAATTGAAAATGCAAATAAAACTGGGCAAACAGTGAACCCCAAGTTGTCCCTAGTGTCTGCTACTTACTTGTGAGTCGCTTTGGACAAAAAATATCTGCTAAATTACTAAAGGTAAACAATAACAACAGTACAACAATTTTGGGAGCAACCATGGATTGATCAGTTTACGAGAGTATATTGTGAAGATCTGAACAGTTACGGGACTCGAACCCTAGACCACCAGAAGTCTGCAGTGGTACTAATGAGCTCAAAAATCAACGGCTTTCAGCTTGTCTCTTGAGCGGTCCACACAGCCTAACGTGTTCGGGACTTTGATTTGAGTTTTTACACCAAATGTCCTCCCTGCCGCAACCCTCCATTTTGTCCAGGCTGAACGGGGCCACACCTCGTGGGGTAGGAGTCAAGCTCATGGCCTTCCTCATCCCAACCCAACGCTCTACCACTGAGCCACCAGGCCCCGTGTGATACTAACTGAGCTACCCTGACTAAATAGACAATGGCATCATCAGCATAAAAATGTACATTACACCGAGGAGTTAGAAAGCAAACATTATTCACGTGCAAAGAATATATTTTATAATAAAGAACGATGTCACCCAGAGCAGCGTCGTGACTCGCTGATATTTTTAAATTGTTTTTAAGCAAAAAATAACCAAAACAAACAAAGAAACAAACAAACAAACAAACAAAAAAGCTAGAATAAAAATATGTACCGGCCTTTTCCTTTTAGAAACACATTTCATCTGATACATGATCACACACACTACATTTGTTTTCGTTGCACTTTGTCTCATTTTGTTTTCAGTGACGCAGCAAATTTTCCATCTCAAATTGAAAACGCAGATAAAACCTGGTGGACAGAAACTCACCTAATGTGTCATCTTGTCTCGCTTTCTTAACATGCAGTTCTTTCCTGTTGTCTCATTACTTTCGATCTCCCCTAATGCAGCATTTCAGCCCTTGTTGTGACTGAAACCATTTGAGTTCCCCCCCTCATGTGCTGTATCATATCAGGACTGTATGTAGAGGATTTGGAGATCAGCAAATTATCATATGTAGAAAAACAACGGCAGTTACCGTATAAGGCTTGAATGCTAAGAGCAGATTCTAATCAGCTACACAACTGGCACCTCGCAGCCTTGAACAATAAACTAAAGCTCCCCTACGGTGTGATTATCTCATTGGGTACAGACGAAGAGAAGCTGGTGTTTATTCTATTAATTTTATTTCTATGGTGACTGCTAATAACGTTAGCAGGTTAGTCTGACTGGCCTCTGCTGTTCATCTGACAGCTGGAGAGAAAAAAGTGTGGAAAATCAGTTTATACAGCCCCACTGTGAGACACACACACACACAGATACACGATGTGGAAGCCCGTGGCGTGCAGTCTAAAGGGGACCCATAACCTTGGATGAGGGAAATAGAAAGTGTCTGTGTGCGAAAAAGACTCACTCGTGTGTGTGTGTGTGTGTGTGTGTGTGTGTGGTAATGAGAGAGTGGGTGGGTGCAGAAAAGGAAGTGGCAGAGAAGGTAGAAGTAAAGACAGAACAACAGAAAGCAACAGCAACAGATGTGAGGAAAGGAAGAAGAGACGAGAGACGAGGAGCAAGAACAAAGAACAGGAGGAGGAGGAGGAAGTAAGGAAAAGACGGGAACACAATCAGGTGGGGGGGTAAGGAGAGGGGGGAGGGTGGGGGCTGAAACTTGGTGATGTGTAAGATAAGTTTAGATAAACCAGTGATGTTTGTCAAAAGTCTGTGATCAACAAAAATCTAACTTACGTTACTTTTACAGAAGTACTTTAAATATTTGTATTCATCAGAGTAGCATCATTACCACTCTGAAGTGTCCATAACAGTACAATTTGTTACTTAATGCCTTATGCTTCAATTTCCAAATAACCTGAATGTAAAACCAGTTGCCCAGTGTAGCTAAGTACATCTATTCAAGCTACGTTATTATTCTGCAGTACTGCTTACTTTGTATACTGCAAATATTCGATTTATACTGAAAGTTGTAACTACACAAAACATTAGATACAGTAAAGGAGATAAAATTATAGTAGCTTCACCTGATCGTGTGCAACATTCAAACACTGTATTGCATCAGAAACATCTAATCCAGCACGTCCACAGGGTTTATTCTGCAGCATCACGAGTACTAATACTGGTAAATGAATATTTTATTGATAGACGTTACACCGCACATACTCAGTTAATTTAAATTCTGCAGCCTAATGCGGGCACAATTTATTTGCTGATTTAATTTTATTAAATTCACAACATATATACTGTTTAAAAATAGCAAAAAGTGATAAATATCAGACCAACATTTATTTTTTAAAAATGGTGTTTACATATTTGTGCATCTGCAAAAAAATGCTAAACTAACACACGTCACACAGTTATTGCCATAACACGTTAAACCCTACATCCTGTAAATAAACACGTAATAAGTGGTTTATATTTTACGGAGCCTGTGAAGGGACATGGTTGAAAAAAAAAAAACAAATAAAACTTTTCTCGGGATCTCGCAAATATTTTCCTTAGAAACATACTTGTGGGTTAGTTGGTCACCATGGAAATGACAGTGCTACATGTCAAATTTATAGATTTTCATTTTGAGTTTGAGCTTGAACATAAATGCATTAAAGCGCTGAACAATGAACGTGGTTTTCATTTCAACGAAGGACACCTGAAGAAGGTGGCCATCAGTAATGCATCCATCAGTACTCGTGAAGTCGTCTGCACTTCACGAGTAACAAAGTGACCAACATTGTGTTTACAAAACGTTTGTGACATCTCGCAAAAGTTCATCCGTTTTTGTTTTTTTTTTCATCCATGTCCCGTCCTGGGCTCCATAATAATTCACTATAAAGTGAGTGTAAGCAGAAACAGGTGTGGAAAATCGCTTTATACAGCCCCACTGTGAGACACACACACACACAGATACACGATGTGGAAGCCCGTGGCGTGCAGTCTAAAGGGGACCCGTAACCTCGGATGAGGGGAATAGAAAATGTGTGAAAATGTGTGTGTGTGGAGATTAGTTTCAGTAGTAATATGTGGTATTAACCAGAAATTCATCAACCAAAAAAAATATGAAGCTACAAAGTATTCAGTGCCTGTAAAATACAAATATAGAATAAAAATATAATTTTTACATTTGAATCTCAGTGGTGTAGAATTAGTTCCAAACTGTCCTTTGGTCAAAGGACTCACCACCTCTGATAAGACGGCTACTACCTACAGTTATACTGATGTAGTTTTTTTCAATAGCAAAGGTTTATTTTTGTATAAAATTATAATTTCCGGGTAAAATAACCAGATTGATGCGACTGAGGCCTTTAAAAACTCTTAGGGACCAAATCTGGAGCTCGTGACAGATGATGCCTGCTTCACTGTTTTAGTCACTGTAGTGGTGGTGGTGCTGCTTATGATGGGAGCTGTAATAATGAAAGGTTTGGTCACAGATGCTTTGAGTCTTTGATGTTTGACCTTCACTGTGCAGAATAATTTATGTTCAAAAGCCGACACACACACACTCACACACACCCACACACAGTGTTTGTAAAATGCTTCTGCTGAAGGGGGAAAGCTTCTCCATGCACACCTGAAATCTGACTTTGCGGTGTGTTTAAGTGCACGTTTGGTGACATGATGACAGCTGTGGTTCAGGGTGTAACTTACACAAGTGTGATGTGGAAACTTGGAGCCTGCATTGCACAGAAGGCCGACTGAGAACAGTCTGTGTCGTTCTGCTGCTAAACCTCAACAATGCAAATTTGCATATTCATACATTGTGTCTGCATTTTGCAGTGAGGGAGGCGGCAAACGTTGTAATTGAACTTGTTTAAGGAAAAAACACATCAGACACATTCAATTATTTGATGGTCAGGGTTTTTGTAACTAGTGTCTGAAAATGCTTTAAAATGAAGTTGTGTGCTAAGCCACGCTTACTGTAGGTTGGTTAGCCACAGCTTAACCCTTACGTGTCTGCAGGTGCTTCTGAAAATGTGTGAATTTACCATAATGCACCACATTAAAAGATGTGCACCATTGAACCAATCATGTGATTTGATCACACTGGTGAGATGACAGACTCCTGGAGGGTTAAGATACAGTAGACATCAACACCCTGTACAACAGCATTTATATTAGTTTTATTTTGCTAACATTTTTGAATTTACATTTATATTTAGTTAGTTCACAGTTATTTTTCCAGTTGCTTTTTAAATGAAGCTAGAAATTCTGTAGGTTATGTAGGAAATGTGCTGCAGTTATTGAAGTTATTGAATTGGCTGGTGGCTGGAAAAGATGGTCAGCAAATCAAGTGACGTGGCATCGACTCCATGAGTCCCATCGGTGGTTAGAGCTAAACAACTCAAGCACTTTGGTTAAGGTTAATATTGTGGGTTAAAAGAATGATGAACATGTGTTGATTGTTTTTCTATTAAACTCGGGCACAAAAAATTTCTGTGACCTGTAAAAGTGCTGGGGGAAAATTTCTACTCATGTCAACGTCTCTATACGACTAAACTGCAAAGATGATTCCATTTTCCCAAGATATGTAATTTCAACCACATCACAAATGAGAAAATGTTGACAAGCAATGTAAATGATGAGTTGTTAGCATTAGAGTTATGAGGTCTGTTAAAGCATTTTATGGCTGTGTTTAGATCCCAGCAGCTTGTTGACGTCAGAGGAAGATCGAGTGCTGTTGTAACACAGTCAGATTTAAACATATCCGTGATCTTTCTCTAACCCTAACGTCAGATGTTTTCTTGCCTGAACCAAACCAGCACACAGGACTCAGGAACTGATCTCGAGTCTTTGTCTTGACGGTCCTGTGTTTTGTACAGCTGCCACCTCCTTGAAACTCCCCTTCCCTTCATAAAAGCTTTTTTCATGCTCGTTCCAAAAAGATGTTGCATTGCAACATAACGATTAAGTCATAAACTGGTGTAGATGTTCATTTGAGCACCTCCTCAGCCCATGAGGACTAGGGTGGATTTTACAGATTTATTTTTCAGATGTCAGCTGTTGACATCCAGCTCGTGGAAATTAGTTTGTGTTGTGTAGTAAAAAACAGCGGGCGGCTGTAGCTCAGCTGGTGAGGCGGTTGTCCACGGACCACAGGGTCCGCTGGTTCCATTTCTGGTGTTAAAGTGTCCTTGACAGTGACATCTGGCTTCCGGTGGGTCAGGTGAGACCCTTGCATGGCAGCCACCACCATCGCTGTGTGAATGAAGCAACATTGTAAAGCTTTTTGGATTAAAGTGTCCATTTAGCAGTAATAACTTTGGACCCTTTATCTGTAGACCTCATTCTAACCCACTGTTGCTTGGCCCCTGTATGTTTGGACATTTGCTGTCCAGGACCTTCACGAATGAGCAGCATCTCAACCTATAGCGGGGCTACAAGCCGCGTTTAACATGTGTATTCGAAGTTTGGGGTTCAATGTTTACATGGTCACAGTTTTCCGTTGTGGAACGTTAAGTGAGAAACAGTGTGGAGGTGTGAGGTTGAGTCAACGTTTGCTCATAAAAAAAATAGAAGCTTGATTTGTTTTTTTTCCATATTAGCTCGAACTGTCCGGGGGGGGGCGGAAGCTATAGCCTATAGCAGCATTTGTCATGTGTTACATGTTTTTGTACTGCTGGTGTTAACGGTGCATTGTATGATTTGACATGAATGATTCATGAGCAGCTGCTGCTGGTGTGTTAATAATCAACGCCTGGAGCATCTCTCTTCCTTTCTTTCATTATCTCTCTATCTGTTCGTTCGTTCTCTGACTCATTGCCTCTCTCTCTTTCTCCACCTTCCCTCAGGTCTTTCTATCACTCGCTCTACCTGAACACCTCAGATCAGGGTAAGAACGGCCAGCAAAACAGGACATGTCTGTTCCTGCTGCCTCTTCCCTCTCCTTCACTTCGTGTTCTGTCATTCTCTGCTTCACTATCACTTTCTCTCTATCTCCCCTCATTCTCTCTGTTCACTTGTTTCTTCTTGCCCCTGGTTTGTCAGTATGTTATCAATTTCACTTGAAGAGGGCGAGAAAGAAGAAGCAGAGGAAACTGTAAACTCTGTTCTTTTGGACTTCCCTATAAGTTAATTAGTTAGCTTTGGGTTCAGTGAGGTCGTTCATGTTGTTGTAGAAGAAAGTCAGGAGAGAGCAGCAGGAAACTCCAGTATCAGGGAAGGATTCACACCTTGCAGCCCTGAAACAAACAGAAACAGAAGATCATGGCTGTGAAATTACTGGTAAGCTTGACACACTTACTGAAAAGCAGTATCACTGCTCAGTGTTTCATTTTGAGCTACTGAAAACCTTCGATTGCTGGTCTTTGTTAATTTTGTGTGTGTGTGTGTGTGTGTGTGTGTGTGAAAACATGATGCTTCAAACATAATTGTGTGCAACCCAGGGAAACAAGCCAAACAAACAGATTTGAATGTATTTAGAAGGTGTTACTAAATAAAATGAAAGGTTTCCTGCTCCCCTAGTGGCTGTAAACTTCATAAAAGCCACATGGGTTCCTCCTCTGAGGAGCAGGAATGAGATACACATGTTAAAATATTATCCAAATCTGTCATATGTGACTAAATCTCCGTTTTGTTTGTTGAGCTTTACACCTACGTGATGTGCACAGAACTACTCTCTCTTCTGTAACGTAGACTGTTTGCACTGCTTAAGGGCCTAAAGGAAATGTCGCCACTACTACTATTGTGCAGACACACTGAACTAATAAACGATGCAAAATAGAAAAGGGTAAAAGGTGAGACATGTTATATTTGGTACATAACCTCAACACTTGGTGTAGGAAGCTGCAGGCTGCTCATATACACAATGTCTGCTGATAAAATAAAGCTGGTAAAGAGCTCGTGAGTGTTGACACACCAACAGCAATAAGTGAGGGGCAGTAAAGGCACGTCATGCAATTTGTTCCCTTCCAATGTTGTGATTCATGCTCCGGGGAGTGTGACCTCTTGTTGACACCGCAGAGAACCAGTAAAAGCACAGGACCATGGTGGTGCAGTAAAATGGAGACGCTCGCGTTGTTTAAACTGGAGCTTATTGCGCCACAACTGCAGGCTGACCACAATAAACCTGTTTTGTCATTGCTATTTTAAATAGTTATTGTTTGCAAGTAGCAATTCTGCCTTCACTGTTAATAACTGCACTGGAATCCATGTTGCCAGATTATTAGGTACATCAGGCTGTGGTGCCGTTGAACTGTGTCGCATTAATGTTTTTTTCACCATCTCTCTATAAAACAGCATCATAAAATGGTCATGAAACATTATCACCTTCATGAAGGAGGTTTAACTGCAGGACTGCTGGATTTGACTGTACCCAATAAACTGACAGCTGGTTGTTATTCATTATGCCGGCGTGCTGAGGACAGTGTTTCCAGGTTGTATGTGCGTCCATGTCATTCAACTGGCACAAACGTCCACTCGGACCCATGAATGAACTGATTACATTCATGTCAACTGGTTGATTGAGGAATTAGACCACAGGACAATATTTCTAGTTTTTATGGGAGTGTGGTAACAACTGTACAAGGAACCAAAGTCCTCAGAAGCAGCTGTGTTGGACAACATAAATCTGTCCAGCTCAACGTTACCATCATCTCTGCAAATTCGCTAAAAACGTCAGGGCAAATTTCACAGCACATACTGTACTTTTCAATAAATTAAGAATGTTTGACTTGTCCACTTTGGACTGTCCTAATGTGGACACTGTTTCACCAAAACAACAACATAGTCTGTCACTTTTGGTTCTAGTTCTTGCAGACAGACACAGACCTTCTCCTGCTCATTTATTTCAGTTTTAAGTGCGTGGCACCATTCATTCAATATGAATTATGAAATAATAGAAGTGTCAGTGTGGAGCAGTGTTTCTGTGTCAGTCTGCTCAATGTGTGTGCGTTGTGTTGAGTCAGTGTGGGCGTGCTGACTTCCTGATGTGAGGAAACTCTCTTCCGATGGAGACACACTGAAACATTTCAGAACTGATGTGGAAACACACTGAATTGTACTGTCAGACAGATTTCTTATCTCCATGTCAGAGTTCATGCAGGTTGATTTTTACGGTCCACGTCTGTCCGGATTGTCTCATGTTACTGTTGACATATGAGACAAGAGGGGGCTTCACTTTATCATCAACACGACAACAATTGCTGTCAGACTTCCTCACTTAAGGCGACAACAAAAACAACAACAGGGATTCGGTTGCGAGAGCTGTCAGAAGTCACACGTGGAGCCGGAGCTGAACATAATAACACAACTGTCAAGCATGTGCACAATCCACAGAAGATTTTTGAATTAATCTGAAAAGCGAAACTGGAGGGACATGAGACAGAATGGTGAGTTTAAGCAGTGTCTTTATCTTTAGAAACCTGCCTGACTGAAGTTTGGTTACTTCTGCTGCTGTGATGGGAAATGTGCTGTAGAGAAAGACCAGTAGCTGAAAGAGTCAAAAACAGTTTGAGAGATGGGACGTTGTTGGTTCAACACTGTGAAAAACTCTTTATTCTTACATGTTATAAATAATGATGTTAAAAGTGCTGTTAATATCACCACCAAGGCTCAAAGGAACTAGTGAGAGGTCTGATTGTTGGTTTCATGTGTCCATCCGTCACATTTCTGCATTGCTGAATCAAACTTCAATATAACAGAGTTGATTTTTTTATATTATATTTAAATGTGATTATCTCGACTTTTTTCTCCTTTTCCTCTTTTTTCGCTCACATAATCATAACTCCGCTTCATTTTCACCCGCTGGTTTTCCTTGTTTCTTTACACCTGTTTGCTTACACTGAAGCCTTTGGGGACCCCCTACCGGCCTGGGGCCCCAAGCATTTGCCTGCCTTGCCTGCTGGCACGGAGCACGTCTGTGCACAGGTAATGGTTGGATGTGCACACAAAGTAACATAAATCTTTTGGCTTCTATTATTTATATAAAACAAATGTCAGAGGGTTTTGACACTGAACTGTTCAATAAACAGCTGTTCAATTTACAGCTCTGCAGACGGTTTTATTAACCTGCGAGATTTCTTAGCTACAAATCAAATTTACAACCTGTACCTTCCTGCTTTGGGCAAGAACACGTGAGTGAGGGACTTTACTCTAACACAAGTCCTCGTTTCCGGTGGATGCTGGTTGATGGATGGTTCCTCCTCTCTGTGGATGTGGGTTCACCTCTGTGTGCTGTTTGCTCATCACTGCAGTGACTAAAAGCTAAAGTGATGTGTTGATATTCATGGTTTCCCTGTCTCTCTCCTGCAGCTTGGTATGAAGATGACCAGCTAAGACCATCTCCACCTCACACAGACACACAGTACCAACCATGAGCATGTCGGCCGTGCACTCCACCTCTCCTCCTGCTGAGGACCCAATCACACCCCCACCTATGACCACACCTCCTCGCAAAGCCTCAGTCCGCTTGCAAGAGAGGTGGGTGTTCACTCCCCCCCCCCACACTCACATGGTCTTTTTTCAAATGTCCTTTAAAAAATGTGAAACTATTGCATATTTTTTGACTCTCTGAAAATACCTATGTTCTAAACAATGTCCTCATTTTCCATGTTTGTCTTTGTTTTCTAAATCTTTGAATGTGTCCTCACTTTGACCTCAAAGTTGACCTCTCTTTCCAAAATGCCTTTGCCTTTTTTTAAAAATGTCACTGGTTTACAAAGTGCCTTCACTTTCAAAAAATCTAGTCACAAGAATCTCTTGATTTTACAGAAAAATGTGCAGTTTGACCTTTGACCAAGTTTCTGTCTGTTTCCTGTCTCTTTAGACTGGCAAATAAAGTAAAAGGAGTAAACTTATGAAGTAATAAAACATCATTTGCAGTTCGCTAATTTGTTTATCTGTGGGAGCCTGGTGGGTTGGGTTTCGATGCAGAAGGCAGCCGGTTTGAATCCCACCCCCACCATGTCTGACCCCACCCAGCCACCAAAAGGGCCACCTTGGTGCGGCTCCTGAGCCCAGATAAAAAGGGAGGGTTGTGGCAGGAAAGGGCATCCAGGATAAAAATGAATGCAGAACACGTTCCACTGTGACGAACCCCTGAAGGGACAAGCTAATGACACAATGGATTGTGGGGGATATTTTGCTCCCACAATTACACTCAATACGAACTGTAGTAACATGTTATGAAGGCGAGCTGTGGGTGTGGAGACTTTGTTAGCATTTCGCTAGCTAACTAGCATCACATACATTTATATTAAATTAACATGTCTAAGTTGTAGATCAGCAAAGAGTTGGTGCCAGTCTGGAGCCAGTTTTCCTGGTTGAGATCCAGTTCTTTGACTAGATCCGAACCGTGATAATGCATCTATGAATAAACACTATTCTCGCCCTCTTTGCTTGGCTTTTTTATAGGCGGGGCTCCAACCTCTCGCTGTTATTGGATGTGAGCACCCTGGGGCTGGAGCCTATGTGCTCAGTCACCACCCCGAAGGAGGTGTGGCTTCAGCTGCTTCACACCTCCACCCGACCGCTCACACACACACTCCTGAAGGAGGCTGCTACAGACCTAAACACACTGAATTTAGAGTACCAGGTAAAGCTGCTTCATATTGCCGAATTTATAATAAAACATACATTTTTTTTATGTTTTGGATAAATGACACAAGGTGGCTGTCCAAAGTCCAAAATCAATTCCAAATTTGCCTCCAAACATATATAATGTTGCATCTCAATCTCTTCTCAGACTTGATTGTGAGAACTTCCATTTCTTCTACTTTCCACAAGAGACAAACGCTGCTGTTTTCTTAAATATAAAACAGTGAAAAGTGAACAATATTGACACATGTTCTAGTGGATAAAAGTATTTTCCTTGTTAGCTGCAAAATCTTTCCTTCAATGCAATATATATATATATATATATATATATATATATATATATATATATATATATATATATATATAAATGCTAAATTCCATAGGAGATCTATGTGTTGTGTTGAGGTGTCTTTCTCCCTGTTTTTCCAACAGAAGATCCCTCCAAACTTTGTGAGCTCTGCAGAGCTGGACGTTCCGGGGCACACGATGAAAGACAGATACAAAACCATCCTACCAAGTCAGTAACTTACTTGTCCGTCTGTCGTCAGCAGAAAATCATTGCACACTGTTCCTCATTGTGGTTTGTTGTTGTTTGCTGTTCAGACCCTGCTAGCCGGGTGATCCTGAGGAGCCCAGAGGAAGAGAACGGGCCAGACCGCTACATTAATGCCAACTACATCAGGGTCAGAGTCTGACTTTGTTTCATATTGAGTCCTTCTGTGGTTTTTTGGAGTCCTTAGGGGTGTTTCAGGTGATAAACAACACCCCAGTGTCAGGCAGCCATACTGGAGCTCTGTGGTTCTAAACTCAATCTTATAAGTACAGAATTGCAAAGGGACTTCTGCATTAGTTTTGTTTTGTTTTTTTGGTCTGATGTAATAATATAATAAAAAAACATCAACAACAAGGACAAGATTGAGTAGTTACCGGTTTTCACAACACTTTTAATGCCCATGTTGCTAAAAGTATGTGGACACCGTAATATTCTTAGTTAGACAAAAAAGCAGTAGTGAAGAATGTTCTGAGATTTTTTTTTGCAGTGTAAAAGTCCTGCAAATAATTATTAATAATAAAAATAATAATAAATGTCTTTAACACTTTAATATTGCAGCTATAAAAGTGGAGCTAGTTTTAATTATTTCTTATACTTCTAAGTAGTTTCTCTTACCTTCAACTATACCACATCTTTAGTATATTATGTATAATTTCTCTTAAACCAAAAAGTTACTAGTAACTACAGGTGTTAGAAAAAAAGGTTTGAAATTTCATAAAATGTATTAATGTAAAGTACCGTAACACTGTTTTTAGGTACAGTGCTCAGGTAAATAAAGTTATTTTCCACGGCTGCATATGAACATTTGTTTTTCCAAAAGAACTCAGGTGATGAAAATTCACAATTTAAAATAATTACAATTGTTCTGAATCATGATATAACAGATATAATATTCATGCACACACGAGAATATACAAGTAAGTACTTATAGTTCATTGTGGCAGATAAAGAAAAAAAATGTAACCAACATCTGAACAGACTCCATGACCACTGAAAGTTATCGTGTAGATGATCTGGTTTGATAGCAGAAAGAGCTCAGAGTGAAGGTAAACAGGAACTTTACCAGGCACAGCTTTGAAGATAAACACTTTATTCTTTAGTGAAATCCACCCAGTTACTGCATAGATTCAAAATAAAAACCAGAGATGAATGATAGAGAGCATCACAGACAGGGTGTCAACATAATCTCTAAAACGCTGAATTAACTAGATTTCATCTTTCTGTAGTGGACGTCATTTCCTGAAATTTCTGAAAGTTTCTTTCTCAGTTTATACACAAGAAAAATTACCTGTCATCTAATCATATTCCATACCAACCTACAGCCAGAGCTTTTCTAATTTAATCCTAACTTCTAATAACTAAGAAAACTGATGTCAAAGTTAATAATAAAGTTCTGCTGCCACTTCACTCTTCACATTCTGAGCTGTTATGGAGCAAAACTCTACTTCTCAGTAAGTAAGAAACTTCTTCTGACAGAGTGAAAGTTTAACCGAGGAAAATACTGGATAAAATGTGACCATACGACATTTTAAGTGTGAGACAGTCGATCAGGAAGCCACCTCATCACGAGCTGAAAACTGTGGGAAGACAGTGACATTTAGCGAGAGATGGGCTGGACAGGAGGCCTTTGACGAACACGTTGTCAACGGCACCGCCTTTACATTTCAGTAGAAAGTTGTGGAACTGAGCTACATCCTGCAGAGTCCTGCACCTGCTCAGCCTGACACCAGAACTGACCTGTTACCCACATTAATATCTACCGTAAGTCCAATTCAGACCTGCACCACAACCAGCGTAACAGTCACTCCAGGTCATATAATTAGACACGATTAACAGTTGTTTTGCATTACAGTTGCCGTCCCCTTCACATGTGCTGAACGCGACCAGTTATGGTTGATGTGATGCAAAATGAGGCAAAGACTTTTCATAAGCTCCTGTTCTGCATCGATGAGGAACTGGATGAAATGTTGTGCCATAGGCTTTTTTTTTCTTAGCACATTATAACCATTATAGCATTTTAACATTATAACACAAATCAGGAGCTGGTTAAAAAAAACTCGTCCCTTTTAGTTTGTGCAAGTTTAGTGAGAAGTGAAGAAAATCTGTTTGCTTTAGCGTTTTATTACAAAGAAAACAAGCTGATGTGCTGAGTGTGTGGCAGCGCTGACGCTGAGCGTAGGCGTCTTCTTGTTTTTGTGTCCGTGTGTGTGTGTGTGTGTGTGTGTGTGTGTCTGTCGGACGGCTAAACAAACAGATACTCAGATATGAGCCGTCGGTTTGTCAGTGTAGGAGTCTGACAACCAGGAAAACCACAGGAAGTGAGGAGGAAGTGACACGTCCCTGACTCACCCCCAATTCTCCCCCCCCCCCACCTCGGCCCACGCATCCCTCACAGTCTGCAGCCTGAGAACATGTGTCTGTGTGTGTCTGTTTCATTCTGCTGACTTCTATCAACAGACACCTGCTGCAGCAACTGAGACATTTATTTACACGTATAAATAAACACATGTAAATATATTTATACGTCTGAATTCCTGATTGGAAACCTGCAGGCTGTTGGTGATGAGCACACGAGTCTTAATTCTCTCACTTCCTGTCTCATGAGCTCAAGGATGTAGGTGGTTTCAGAAGTGAGGGAGACGTGACAAAGTTTTGGCTTCTTCATTCACTTAAACAAAACCCAAAGATGGAGGCTTAGTTGTGCTTTTACACGCATTTTTGTCCACTGTGTTAAAGGTGACACTGGTTCACGTGTCAGATAACATTTGAACATATTAATAGTCATAACATCATCAACAACAATTTCATTTTAAATGGCTATTTTTTTAAGTCATATTTTATGTTTCTGCATGAATTTCTTCCGGATTTATGTTGTTTGATAAATTAGCAACGAGGCGAGATTCAGTATTTGCTGGCATCTCTGCAAAAAGTCAGGTTTTCTCATCACTCAGTCCTGGTTTCTTGTTGTCCCTCGGCACTCTAGGAACACGTGCAGTAAGGAAACATCCGTGGACACTATCGTCATGTACCAGGCTCCTAGTAATGTTTGGTACAAAGACCCGTTATTTGTGGTCAACTTACAGCTTTCCAAGAATTAAGATCAACCAGAGTTGAAAATGATATGAACTTCTATTAGAGTAATGACAGTGGGGATGTGCGTACTGCCCGAGGTTTAAACCTCGCACATGTACAGAAACTTGCTCACTTAAGTCGTGTGCGCTGTCAGAAATAAGAACTACACGTGCACACGAGATCCAATCCCAATTATGACCAGAACATTCATATCTGGTTGGATGTCGCACTTTGACTTAGAATTCCCACACTTTTCAGAATCATTAGAGCAACGGTGAAACTTTTGATGTCACCTAACACGCTCTCATCCCACAGCGTCAGATAATGGCACATTATATCCATTCAAAAACTGTGTCAGGGTTAGTAAAAATAAGTTCAGGGTTACAAGATAAATTACATGACAACAGCACGCAAGTATCACCTTTCTGTAGTAACCACAGGCACCACATTGTGTAACACTCATCATTAAAGCACACAACATCTCAAACCCTGGCCCCCTGTGGCAAAGCCCTGCAGCTTGTTGTACCCTACACCACCCTGTTCACCTTCGTCTGAGACTTAGTCACTGTATATTATTACACAGCAATTTCTTTAGGTGTCAATTATTAAAGTTTTGGGGTTTCTGCAGTATTACACTGACTCTAACTAGGGCCCCATTTCAGCACCTCGGTAATGAGAACGGGCAGTGTCACCCGTGTGCTTTGTGCAAAAACATTGTATTTTCAGGCAGCAAAGATGCCAAAACTCTGATGTGCATCCTATGGAACCAATGGATGCAAGGGAATGTGCAATGGTGCGAAGTGTATATGCGTGTCCTATGTGCTCATGTTCAAGTTACTGTGGCCAAACTCCTTAGCCTACAGTTCATTCTAAAGCAAAATATGATCCCAAACATCTTGCTAAAGGGAATAAGAAATGCTCAAAGCTACAACATGGGCAGTTCTTAAGTGGATGTGTCATCAGTTTTTCATATGCTGAAGAGAAAATGTGAGGGGACTATCCACCAAATCAAGCCTAAGCTAAAGACGGCTGACATCATTGTGCTTATTACATACATTAATGTAAGATTATTAAAAAGCCACTTTTAAATAGTTTTGACTTTCACACCTGCTTCAGGGTTACAAAGGAGCTCCCAGAGCCTACATCGCCACTCAGGGGCCAATGCTGCACACTGTGGGGGACTTCTGGGACATGGTGTGGCAGGAGAAGAGCAGCATCATCGTCATGGTGACCAGACTCAAGGAGAAGAATGAGGTGAGCGGACACGTAGACCAAGTGTAGTACAACTCTACATTATTATATTACACAAATATTGCAAATTTTCTTCCAACAAAAGACAAAACAATATGAGTTTGCAAGATACATCCCAGTGGTGAATGTGTCTGCTTGACATATTTCAAACAGACCTTCCTCATTTAAACGTCTCAGATTATTTCAGCTAATTGTTTGAGGCCCACAGACTAAATCTATTTAGATATTTTAGAAAAGAAAAAATAACTTTTTTTCAAAAAAAAAGATTCTTCTTATTTGTATGTGGATAACAATCTAAAATGTTACAAATTTAACTTTTAATAACTTGGTCTTTTTTATATGATGTTTAATGTAAAATCAGCATCTGTGAAGTGTCCTGACAGCTGAAAGGTTGGAGCACCGGCAATATCGACTGCAGCATCCCTGGTTAGAACATGGCCTGGGATGCTTAAAGACACTTTGTCCTTTGTTCCAGAAATGTGAGCTGTACTGGCCACAGCCAAGGGACAGGAGGAGGAGGGTGGAGGAAGAGGAGCAGGAAGGGGAGACAAGTCGATTTGGTAGATTCCTGATCCGAGTGAGAGACAGTCAAGAGAAACACGGCTTCACTGTCACGGACATGGAAATCCAGGTACCGTAAACCCACAGTGGCTTCAGATTCACCAAACTCTCGTTTCACATTGATGAAAACCGGCTGTTTGTGAGATTTAGTCATTAGCAAATAAAGCTGTCATGCTGTGGTCCTGGTTCTGGCTCTTTACGATCACTTTGGGTCATTTTATTGACCTGTGTGTCTTTAAACAACTACTACTTGTTACACACAAAGGCTCTGGCCCAGCCCCCCTTAATATGCAACATGGAAACATTTGTTAAGCCATTTTCTCACAAATGTTGTCTATACTTCAATCCTCATATGCAATATAAAAGTATCACGGTGGTTTTGGTAGCATCATAATGCAAAAGATAGAGATGAAAAACGTGTTCAAACAATGTGAAGAAGGGGGGATTTAGAGAACTAGGCAACACTAGGGGAAAGTTCAATACAGACTTTCTGCACTGGGGGAATTGCACAGATGTGTTAATGCACATGAAAGAGTAACTTTTTTAACCTTCTATATTTAAAATGTCAAGTGAGTTAATAAACACTTTATCAGACGTGTTTAAACACATCAGATTAAAATATGTGCCACGATGCAACAGAGCAGAAATTGTTCTGACAGCTGTCAGAATTCAGAGGAAATGATGTTATCAGCGCAGCTAAAAGATAAGGTGACCGCACTGTTCCTTGGCCACTCAAGCCACTAAATCATCAACATGATTTAACGAATGCATCACTTCATCACAAAAGACTTGCAGCCACTAGTGAAACAACTTCACCTGCTGGAAATCTCCTGTAACTCCGACTGAGGAGAATAGATTATTATGAAATGATGTGACAGGATCATGGTGGTTGCTATGGAACAGCAAAGCAACTGAGAACGCGTTATATCTTACATTTAATGGATATGAAAAACTGTGTGTTCATATTTTACAGTTGTTTTTTGCCGGATCAAACGCTGGCAGGCTGTTCAACATTTCGAACACAAGCTCTGTGTTAGTTTCTGCAGGTCCGACTCTTTAGTTTCTTTCTTTACTCCACTATATTTGACAGTCTTAGTTACTACTTTACTTTGCAAGTTTAAGGCATTAGACATAGTACGAAAAAACGAAATTGATTGATTACAATTAATTTTATGGTCCAATAACAGTTTTCCATTGTATTATATTACTGTATAATGACACACTTTACAAAAAAATGAATTTTCTGTATTTCAATGGGATATGATCCTTTTGTGGCCGTGCGCCTCACAGCTAGAAGGTCTGATGAATGAATTTTAGGTTCACTTGTGACTAAATTGTCCGTAGGTGTAAATGACTGCACTTAAGACGCCTGGTTACAAGAAAACCCACGTACACATGCAGCGGCGGAGTGACACCACAGAGAACGGAAAAAAGAGGGAGAAACACACAGTTGATCCACAACAGGAACTGTCCGAATTGAAACGTAACCGCTGTGTAACAATCAGGAAAGACCGTTTGATTTCTCTGATTTACGTAATAAAATAATAATAAAATTACGCCAATAAAAACTGGATTGGTCGTGAATGAAGCATCACTGCCTGTCGAGCAAGCATGGTGGGGGGGGGGTCTCGTTGGCCACCATGTGTGCACCAATGTGGGGGAAACAGTGGTGTTAGTTAACGTATTCAGAATCAGAGAGACTTCGATTTAAAAATGAGGCAGCGTTAATGATCTCTCCTTTCCTTCACTGGTTCACTCAGCTGCAGCATTTTGTTACGCACATGCACAGTTGGAGAAAGCTGATTAGAAACCTGGTTCCATGTTTACACGGCAGGGAAATCTGTGCCCTCGGACAGAACTCTATTCTCTAAAACCTGCTTAAGTGCATGGAAACTCACACAATGTGAATGTGAATGGTTGTCTGTCTGTGTCTTTGTGTTGGTCCTGAGACACACTGGAGAACAGGTCAGGGTGGACCCTGCCTTTCCCTGGAGTCTAATGCCTCTAAACATTTAACTTTTATTTATTACTTTGTGACCCTTTCAACAGGCTTCAAACTGCACTAACTATGAATAAGGAAGTTAAAAATCCTTCTTGCCTTATTGCAGTAAAAGGTTGCACAGTGTACTGTACAATATGTGACTTTAATAAACTTTCATCAAGCTCATTTTGCCAGTTTGAAGGTTTTTGAGGCCTGACTTTTGTTGTTTAAGTGTTTGGACACTGTGGTACTTTTACCCATATAAAGGATCTCAGCACTTTTTCCACCACCCACCATTTGACTTTACATTTAGTCATTTAGCAGATACTGTTATATAAGTGAGATGCAAGACAATTGACTGTGTGTGTGTCTGTGTTTGTGTGTGTGTAGTTGTGTTCCCAGCGTCGTCCCGTCAGACACTACTGGTTCACCTCCTGGCCTGACCATCACATTCCACAATGCACCACTCCTCTGCTGAGACTTGTGGAGGAGGTGGAGACGTACAGCAGAGCCCTCCTACTGCCCAGCGATCAGCCAATCAGAGCCCCCGACTCCAGTCCAGGTCCGATCATCGTCCACTGCAGGTTGGTTCAGATGCAGTTGTCTGTCCTTGGACAGTAGAGACAGATGAGGCTGAGCATTATGTGGGTAGGATCCAGTGCTGTATCAGCCTGAGCGAGGGCCTCAAAGCCACGTGGTGTTTACAGCCAAATATTTATTAAAATAAAACAGAGCAAATGTCGCAATAAGTTTTGATTCTTTCTAAATATTTCCGCACTTTGCTTGAGCACCTGTCTTCCTACAATGAAGAATCCCATTGTCCTTGTTTAGTTAAAAATGCATTGTAGTCTGTATTTTAAATAGCACGAGACTGCACGGAATTTGACACGGAAGATGAAAAAACACTGAGAAAACCAAGAATGACCGCATGAAATCTAAAGATGTCCGAACAAAAGTACAACTTCAGTAACAGACAACGAGCTGTTATGTTGAAATACATAATTACATATATAAAGCAGAAGAACAGAAGTGTCTCTCAATACAAAGAGAGACGCTTGTCTTCTAAAGGACAGAGTTACCTGAGCTAAGCGAGGCTGCTGTCTGGTACCAGGAGCAGTCAGAACACCAGTCCTCCAGTTGTTGTGGTGGTGGCTGAGGGAGAAGCGGCTAAAATGGAGTGAAAACTAATAAAATAAATAAATTGTAATGCTAAACATTCTTGTAATGCAAATCCCGTAGAAAGGACGCTGAAATCCAACGGTTAGCAAAAACAGAACTTTTCCAGTCTTTTGTTGCCAATGTCGCAATGTTTTCTGAGACATGTTGAGACTGTAAAATATGTCTCTTGGTGTTTGGATTGTGCAGCGTCGGTAAGGAGGCAGGTTGGGGCAGTGGATGAGTCAGGTTAAGAGGGGGGTCATTTCACCACATGGCTGCCTCCCAGCGAGGTGGTGCTATTCCAACAAAGTGTTCGTTGGGTCGTGTGAGAGGGCAGATGACCTGTGGGGCTGTTGGAGGGCATCAAATATCTTTTTACTTACAAATTTAGCTTTTACATCATTTCAAAATCAATGCACATGTTTTTTGATTTACATTTTACACAACTTCCCATCTTTTTCTGATGGAGGTGTACCTGTGTGGTAGACCACCAGTGGTTGTTACTGCATGATGGCTTTGTGAGCTCAGCTGTGACTGCTCAGGCACAGCTCTGTATCATTAGGTGGACAAACTATAACCGGACTGAGACCACACGTGACTGAGCGACTGCTGAGTTGAAGCCTCTGAACTTCTGTGCTGTGTTTGCGTCTTATCTAATAAAAGCTGATTTCTCGGCTGATAGTAATACGGCACAATAAAGTCGTCACAGTAGAGTCACTGCACCGTGGATTTAACCACAGCAGCTGCTGCAGTCCGAGCATGAACCATATCCACAGCTACAGCTCCACCCTGCAGCCAGCACAGCTGTGGCTGCTGTCAGGGCCATGTTCACTAGTTATGTAAAAGTATTTTCAGAAAAGGGTGAAAAATGTTTTGAAGTCACAGATTCTTGTAGCAAAGCAGTTTAAAGCACAAATATCTACAACCTTAGTAAAACATTCCGAATGTGACATGTTGCACGCGAGCGCCATCTTGTGATCTTTGTGGTCTCTTTGCTTGTGCCTGCCACAGTGGTTAGAACGAGTTACCCGCATCTCTTTTGTTTGGCTCAAATTACTGCCCTTAAGTCCACAGTGTCCACTAAGTCCACTAAGAAACAACATGTCACAATAAGATGCAGACAGAGTTTATCATAACTGATTTGTTTCCAGCCTCAGTGATCACACTTTTTTTCCCTCAACCATTAAGCTGTTTCTAAAAGAGCACCAAAGACTACAGTGTGTTACTGAAGAGTAAAACCAGCGTGTGATGTCTCCTTAACCAGAACGGCGGATGTGTTGAAAGCTCTTTCCTGTTCGATTGTGGACAGTTGCAACTGAGCAGCCAACCACAGCCGGCAGGACAGATGAAAGAGTGTAACTGTGGTGTGGTGTGTGGATCTGGCCCACGGTGTGTTTACTAATGCAGATAAGCTGCTGCATGCATGAACACACCTACACAAATGTGTTTTTAGCGAAACGAGAGGTGAATTAAAGGTTCTGCTTTTCCACTGTTTTTAACAGTTGTGCGTCTTTCGCACCTAAAAGTTTCAGGTCTGTCCAAAACTTGGACAGAGACAGGGAACTGTCTGACAGCAAACAATCAGCCTCAGGCACGTCCCCTCTAAACCCCTTCATGTCTTTAGTTCAGTGATGCTTAAGCGTTTCCCAGTATCAGCGTTTGGATCAGCTTGCTGATTAGCCATTTGATTTAAAGCTCAGAGATCAGCAAAATTCATCAAATTCTTTTCCATGTATTATATAATTCGATAACAATTATTCGTGGCAAGTTGCTTTAATGCATCACTTCACTAAGCCAACAATCATGTGGCCATTCTCATGGAATTCTCCTTCTGCCACAGCATCAAAATCAAAGTTGTGGAGTCTGCAGAGAGTTTGCATTTCACACCACAAAAAGCAGCATAATGGTGATGATTTATTGTAAACAACAGGCTTAAGATCAAAACACAGACACACACACACACACACACAATGGCAGAAAGAACAGGAAATGTATGGGAGCTGAAAACTAACCGGATATGTTCAGGTACAGTTTGGCAGGAGGTAACGCCACAAGGAAACAGGAAGACATGGACCAATCAGGCAAAGAGCTGGTGGGAACCATTCTTCCTCTTCTTTATAGCAGCTGGCATCCTTTGCATTACTGCCTCCTATTGGTCACAGATCTTCTCAGGTCCATTCCATCTATATTTGTGTCATTAGTCCAGTTGGCCTAAAAAATACTTTCCTGACATCTACATTGTCTCCATAGTTCATTAAACACTGACTTGGTCTGGTCCTGTCCTCTGCAATAACATCTCTCTTTTTTCTTTCACATATGTCTCTACTTATTGTTACTTGCTCTTTTTGTTTCCTCCCCTGCTTCTTAACACACGTACTTTATTCTGGATAGTGTGGAAATGTCCATACTGTGCTTAAATTTTGACATATACTAATTTCTATTCTTTCTTACTTTTATACTTTTATATACACCAATTAGTGCACAAGGAACAGCTGGGGGGGGGGGGGGGGGGGGGGGGGGGGGGGGGGGGGACAGGCAGAGCTGGCGGGTGTTTGGAGAGCAGAAGCCGGGGGACCCTGAAGGCATCATGTGCTTGTATTCAGATCGTCAGATTCGTCACTGATGACTAAAAGGCAATACACAATGCTTCAAACTAGTTTCACCCCTGTTGCCTCGTGTCACTTCAGAGCTTTGAAAGCTTCATTTTCACCACCACTAAGTGTCAGTGCACGTTTGGTCTCAGCGCTACAAGGCTGAAAAGTGAGAAAACTTGAGGCTGGGGATTTAGAAAGCTGTTCTGTAGCTGCTCCTCACCTCTGCTGCAGACTCCAGCATCCATTTACTGCTACATGCATTTAAAACATGTTCCCAGAGTGTAGTCGCAGCTTGTATGAGGCCGTTTTTTACTATTTTTAAACAAAGCAGTTGCTGGAGAAATTTGAATACATTACACATCCCTAAATTGTACGGCTTTTTAAAATCATGTAGTACTTTTGATAGACACCTGAGAAACTACAGCTATTAGTATGAATAATACTAAAATGGGCTATAAACAAAACTACAACTTAGAGACAAATACAATGATAAAATAACATCAACTGATCATAACAACAAAAGGAGTCGTACTGATTGCTGGTGCACTGCTACCGCATTCTTGCTTTGCCATGTCTAAAAATCCCCCAAAAATCCTCTAAATATCCTGTGACGTTGTGACGTCTGACACCCGTTTAAAGAGATTCATCTTGAATAATCTGCTCAATCTGTTAACAAGGGCTTTTACAAACGAGAACTGCGAATTTCCCAAATACGCTTCCCCACTTAGCTACTTGCTTAAACTACTTGTCTGCTCTCTCTGCTCCCAGTGCAGGTATAGGGAGGACGGGTTGTTTCATAGCCAGCAGTATCGGCTGTCAGCAGCTCAGAGAAACCGGTCAAGTTGACATCCTGGAGACGGTTTGTCAGCTTCGACTCGACAGGTGAGTGAAATATAAATCACCTTTTCTCTACGATCAATTTGCATGCAAACAATTTTTTCTCTCTGGTGAAACGTTTGGTTTATTCCCTAAATGCTTCATGTGTAACCTGTAGTCCTCTCCCCATCCTCTGCAGAGGTGGTATGATCCAAACCACAGAGCAGTACCAGTTCCTGTACGCCACACTGGCCGGCTACAGCTCCCAGCTACATGTCCAGGTGCTCAACCCTAAAGAAAGACTTTCATTCATCAAACATCATTTTTAGACAAATGGAAAGTTACATTCTCTCATTATACCGAACAAATCCGAACTAATCAGAACAGATCCCTCTTTTATTATTAACCATTTCCCTCCTCGTTAACCATATTGTTTCATATGCTTAACTTTAACCAAACCAAACCACAGACATGTAAACACTCAGCTCAAGATGCTCTGACAAACATCTCTGGGTTAGTACACGATTAAGGAGTAAGAGTCAACAGAGTCGCAGGTATTAAGAAGGTTTCTATCTAAATGGGCTGAAAATTACAGCAACATTTTTGGAAAAGTATCCAAAGAAAACAAACAGTTGGTGGAGAGTCATTGAACTATTGTAGAAGAAGAAAGTGATACAAGAAGAACTAAAAGAGCTCCAGTTAAACCACTGATAATAACAGAATATCTATTCTGGTCTGCCTCATTTTTGCCTCATCACTGAATGTTTAAATTACAATTAAATTAATTTTCAACTGAATTTCCCGAATGTTTCCTCTGCGCCTTGATGCATTTAGTTTTTCCATCACAGCTCAGGGCCGTTCACATTTCCGTGATATTTTTCAAATGTTTTCCAATTTCCTCCATCCACTGCACAAATTGAAAATGTGCAGTTAAATTAGCACATGGAGGAAACCCAGCTAATGAGAGGTTGTCTTTTCCCCAGGAGCAGAACCAGGACCAGCCTGCCACACAGCAGACCTCAGAGGACCAAGTCAGCAAACAGCTAAAGAACCTCCAACTGGACAAGCCATAAAATAGAAGGAACTAATGATATAGAGAACCTAAAGAAAGCCAGGAGACCTCTGAACCACACAGAGCAACTAACAGAACCAGAGCGGTGTAAACAAGAGGGCAGAAAATCCCACCAGCAGCCAAACCCAAAGCAGCAGTGACACATAGAGACTTTGCAGAATGTCATCAAGCAGGAACCCCAGAAGAAGTCAGTCCAACTCAGTGGAGAACCTGGTATAGGAGTGAGCCAAGAGCATGATTCATGATGGATGATCATTCCAGACTGAAAATCGCAGAGAACAGAACTGAACCAAGAGAACGAAGCACACACCCAAAAGCAAACAAACAGAAAAATGGAAGATGTCTTTCCCAATATTAATATGAGATGAAATCAAGTCAAATTAAAAGAAATATTCTTTGACATCGTCTCTGTGTTTTTGTTAGATATTTAAATATAAGAAATCAAAATGTAAGAAATTTAAATCCGCAGGCCTGGATGAAAACTAACTGTCATCCATTCTAAAGGGGACTTTTGAAAACATTCAGTGTCATAATTCACTCAATATTTCTGTTTTAACAGCTTTTAAACCCCAGTCACCTCTTTCTGTTGTTGTTTTGAGTGATCTGACAAACTACATCAGGCATTCATCAAATAATCCATCTATTTTCTCTGTGCCACACATGATGGAACACTTTACAAGTGTCTCACCTTGTCTACATTGCTGTCAAAGTGTCCTCTGGTCTGCAGGAATTTGCCCCAGCATCAATCTTACATTGTTTCTAAAAACTAAACTCTTCAGTTTATCACATAATCACTTCAAAATGAAGTGATTTTCTATGCGTTTGCACAGTTACATTTTCTGATACATATTGTTGTGTCAAGAAATCATAGATAACAGTCAAACTGTTAGATGTGGATCCCATGCAGCAGATTTGCAGCACGTTTAGGTTCCTTGGTTGTTTTTAAATGATTGTTACAGGACCCTGCAGCTGGTATTTGTAGGTACCTTGTGTCAACTGCAGAGAGCAGTGTAACAAATTCACACATGCATTTGTCTGCTCTTTTCTGCTCTCTCCTCTACTTCATATATCAACCCCACCCAAACAGGAAGTAGAGATGACAACCTGCTCACAGATCTGACAACATAACCTTTCAAATGGAAACTTTTGACCAACAATCTATTTAATTTTTTTCATTCTGTAAATGAGACATCATCAGTTATATTTATGTTAACGCTGAAGCTTAGTTTGACAAAACCTTTGTGGGAATTGTTGTCTGTCAGAGTTTATTTTGAAGGGCTGTACCGGATGTGTTGTCAGTGGTTATATCCGTCTTGACGGTGCTGGTGGGGAAAGGCGTAGCTAGTAAACAACACAGAAAGCCGAAAACCCACAACGGACATAACAGCCTGACGACGTGGACTTGTTGTGTGTTCTCTTCGCTTCATATAAACCCAGTCGGTGTCGTCCGTTTTCCCGTTACGGACCGTGGTTGTCACAGTGACTGTCAGCGTCCAAAAAAGTCTGTCGGTGCGTTAGCCAGCTAGCTTGCTAGCATTGCCATCTAGCCGCAGCCGCCGCAGCTAGCATTAGCATTACCATTAGCATTAAACGACAACGATGATAGCGCTAATCAACAAACTGTTGGACTGG
The DNA here is from genome assembly GCF_033026475.1 of Channa argus. Classification (NCBI taxonomy): domain Eukaryota; kingdom Metazoa; phylum Chordata; class Actinopteri; order Anabantiformes; family Channidae; genus Channa; species Channa argus. Next base: position 25,913,556 of record NC_090209.1, read on the forward strand.
TTCAAGGCGCTTTTCTGGAAAGAAGAGATGGAGCTGACCCTCGTGGGGCTGCAGTACTCCGGGAAAACTACATTCGTCAATGTGATAGCGGTAAGTTTGGGGCTAATTTAGCCACTCACAGATGTCCTACTGCCAGCTGTCAGTTAGCATTTGGCTGCACCTATTGTTACCCTGCAGTGGTGAGGTCAGCTAACTGTTGGTGTTCGATTGAGCAAGACGGTGAATGAGTCATTGTGCTTCAAATGATCAGTAACTGTAAGTCATGTTAGTTCAAACCTGGTTTCGTATTTTACAGAGCATATAACGAAATATGACAGACGCCGTAGCTTCTGATGACCATTAAACCACTACGCGGTGAGGTGAACGTTTCAGTGAAATGAGCCCATCTACACCGGTTTAACCTCCGCTGCAAATTCAAATATTTCATCAGAGTGGTGGGGAGGCTTGGGACTGAATCTCCCACCCCTGGTGCCGTCTTCAGGCCCGTGGGTAGTACATGTAGGTCCAGTTTTAGAGGGTCGACCACCCACCTCCTGTCACAGTGACCTTCCCTCTGGTCACACCCATGTAACTTCACCAGCTGAGTAACCCTCCTGACAGTGTACAAGATGAATTTTATGTTACCCACAAACATATTTTATGTGTTTCTGCATTTCTTTTCACTTGGTGGAATCTGAAATGCCATAAATGTATCAGATATATTATATCAGATATTCAATCACATATTCAATGTCTGAAGATGCAAATCTTTCCTCACATTACACACTTTGTGTGTAGTGAAAACAACTCCTGCTGCAAACAGACCATTCAATTTTTTTAGATGTTAATATGCTAATTTCTCCAAAGTGAACATAAAACATTGAACCGTAAATATGGGGTGTACAGAAGAAAGTTTGATTGTGTCACTAAGAGAATACATAGTAACCTCACCCCCCTTACGTTACCCCCCTCAGTTATCACAGCTTGCAAACACGGTTGTAGCAGCTACAACTTTTTTCTGTTCTTGCTTGATGAATTTGCAGCCACTCTTCCTGTGATAAATTCTAAGATATATTAGGCTGCCTTGCACACACACCGCAGGTTTAAGATCTCTTCAATGATTTTCTGGCGGCTGTAAGCTGAAGCTGAAGCTTGCATGGTTGTTGTTACACCACTCGTGTCTGTGTGAAAGGGTAAATTAAACACAAATTCTAAAGCGGGTAAAGTTTCTTAAGGTTTATAAGATCCTCATTTTAGTCATAGTGTCTTCCATCCTGTTACTCCATCATAAAGGCCCGATTGACAGTTATTTACTCCACTCTGCCCCTGAAACAGTGGCCTCACGAGCTTTAGAGAAGTTCTTATTGCCGTGCCCTGCTCTGTTCCTCACCATGGTTTTATCACAGAGGTTAACAGACAGTTCATGTCAAGTCAAGACATGTCATCAATAATTAAAGGATTGTTATGCATCTACAGTATGTGAGAGAGGGACAATATGCAATTACGCACTTGGACTTTTATTTTTGACTTTGTTTTTGGGTCTCGCTTTTGACTTGGCCTTGTCTTTGTTCAGTCTTAGACTATGGTGGCAGTATTTAGTGTTTATGTTTAGTTATGTTATTACATATTGCTTGATCATTTTACAAATTGCAAAGCTACTAAAATAGTTATCTGCAGTTTTGTTTAAGAAGTATGAAGAGTTTCTGTTTCTTGTAATGCATAATTACATAAAACAGCAGTTGGACCCAGTTTATCGTATTTGTACATTTCATGTGATTTTGCATTCAGTACAGCAAACATAGCACCACTAACACTGTGACTAAACGATCCAGCTTTTAAAGCACAAATATTGGCTCTGGGAAGGATGTTGTTTGTTCGTGTTTTTTTTTTTAAGTCTTAAAAAGCTTATAAAAGCTCTTAAAAAGTATGTAATTCTTAAAAAGTGGGCATAGACCCTGCGGTTATTGAGTGTTGTTATTTGTTTTTCAGTCAGGACAGTTCAGTGAAGACATGATACCTACAGTTGGATTCAACATGAGGAAGATCACTAAAGGCAATGTTACCATCAAGGTAGGTAGTTTGATTCCCTAATGTCCACTCTGCTGACTGTCTGTACACAATTATGGTTTACAGTGCATTTAAGTGTTGTGGTTTATGTAGATCATTGGATAATTGTTAAACATATTTTTTTATTCAGAAGGGGGATTGGTCGCTCAGTGGTAGAGCATTGTGTTGGGATGCAGAAGGCTGCGGGTTCTAATCTTAATCTTGGTGCCGGTCCTGAGCCCGGATAAAATGGGAGGAAGGGCAATCGGCATAAAAACTCATGCCAAATCAATGTTCGGAACACGTTCCCCGGTGGAGACCCCTGAAGGGATAAACCGAAAGCTGCTAAGCTTTAATAATTTTTTAGCCAGAGAAAAATTTTAATTATATAATGGCTTTATGAATACAGATTTCCTACACTAATTATAATCCATTAAATATATTACGAAAATGTGCTTTCATACGTGGCACCTACACACTCAACAACAGAGTCCACCTACAAAGTTTTGGTTTATGTCCTTATGACATACACTGACACCATAATTGTCCCCATTAAGGCCTGATTTTATTTAACTAAAATATTGGAACAAGCCAGTCGCCATTTACTGTTTGCCTGCATCTATAAATCAAAAATACTTTTAACATAAGTTCTTAGAAAGAAAGTATTTAGGGTGCAGTCACTTTCTTTTTAGATGAAAGTGCCTTTCATTTTGTGATCTTGATTTTCCTGTAAATAAATGGTAAATGTTCTGCACTTATATAGTGCTTTTCTACCTATTGGCACTCAAAGCTCTTTACGCTGCTTCTCATTCACCCATTCACACTCACAACCGCACACACACTCAGACACCGATGTGGGAGCTGCTATGCAGCTGGCCAACGCTCACCGGGAGCAACTAAGTTGGCGTTCAGTGTCTTGCTCAAGGACACGATATGACTGGAAGACCGCTCTACCTTCCTGCACCACAGTCGCCCCAATAAGAATAATTCAGCGTATTTTAAACTTAGAAAAGACTGTGCTCTTGCATCATTTTTTAATGTCCTTTTTATATGTTCAAATTTTTTCTTGATTAGCCTTGACAGTAGATATTTTTTACACATTATTTTCTCTTTTATCTCCCTGTGCCTGTAGCTGTGGGATATTGGAGGCCAGCCTCGGTTCAGGAGCATGTGGGAGCGTTACTGTCGAGGAGTCAGTGCTATAGTGTAAGTCCTAGTTTCCTAAACTGTGGTTACTGTTACATAAACAGATCTGTGGACGTGTCTGCTCTGTCCAAACACTACAGAAACCTGAGACATTAATGGAGTAGAAATTCCTAAATTTGAAAATATTTTGTTTTGGTCAGCTTGAATTCAATTGAATTCAACCTTATTTATATTGCGCCAATTTATCTCAGGGCACTTTACAAAATAAAGTCAAGACTATGATAACATATAGAGAGAACCCAACAATTCCCCCTTGAGCAAGCGCTAGGCAACATTGGAGAAATAACTCCCTTTAACGGAAGAAACCTCCAGCAAAAACAGGCTCAGGGTGGACGGTCATCTGCCTTGACCGGTTAGTGTGAGTGGAAAGTGAAGAGAGAAACGAACAGAACAACAACAAAACATCTGGCAGATGGGTAGGACCAGTAGCTGCACACTTGAAAACACACAGAAGAGGGGAGTGGGAGAATGAAAAGAGTTCCGTGCATCAGGGAGGGGGGTCCCCCAGCAGTCTAAGCATACAGTAGCATGACTATAACTAACTTTAACCTTCATCAAAGAGGAAGGTTTTGAGCCTAGACTTAAAAGTAGAGAGGGTGTCTGCTTCCCGAATCTGAACTGGGAGCTGGTTCCACAAGAGAGGAGCTTGATAGCTAAAGGCTCTACCTCCCATTCTACTTTTGGAAATTCTGGGAACCACAAGTAGGCCTGCATTCTGAGAGCGAAGTGGTCTACTGGGATGATATGGTGCTATGAGGTCTTCTATATATGATGGAGCCTGAACATTCAGAGCTTTATATGTAAGAAGCAGGGTTTTAAATTCTATTCTAGATTTAATGGGAAGCCAATGGAGAGAAGCTAGTGAAGGTGAAATATGATCTCTCTTGCTAGTTCCAGTCAGCACTCTCGCTACAGCATTTTGGATTAATTGCAGGTTCTTTAAGGAGTTACTGGGGCATCCTGAAAGTAGGGACATGCAGTAGTCCAACCTAGAGGTAACAAATGCATAGACTAGTTTTTCGGCCTCACTGTGAGACAGGATGGTCCTAATGTTGGCAATGTTCCGTAGGTGAAACAAGGTTGTTCTAGAGATTTGTTTTATATGTGAGGTAAAGGTCAAATCCTGGTCAAAAATAACTCCAAGGTTTTTTGCAGAAGTACTGGAGGCCAGAGTTTTGCCATCTAGAGTAACAATATGGTTTTGGTCAGATCACAGTATCACAATCATCAGAAATCCAGTCCTCAGGTCTTTGGCTATGTCATATTAACCCAGTTGTCTTGATGACAACAGAAAGCCAAAGGGAAAATGGTTCACATTTATGTAATAGTGTGTGGTAAAGTTGGTTTGTGTGCACAGTTAGAGTGTAGTAAAAGTGATGGGCTGTACCAGATTTTTTATGTTTTTATGGGATTTAGGTGGATTCAACATATTATGATTACAGTTTAAAGATTGTCTAAAGGTTTAAAAACAGTGACAAGGAAAGCAAGAGCATAATCTGTAATAGTCCTAGAATTTCAATGATCATTCTGTTAACTGAACTGATAGGAAAACAATTGATGATGGTTTTTAATTACTGTACAGATTTGAACTTTCTTCTTCCTGTTTTAGTTATATGGTGGATGCAGCAGACCCCGAAAAGATTGAAGCCTCCAAGAACGAGCTTCACAACCTACTGGACAAACCACAGCTGCAGGGAATACCTGTAAGAACATAAATAATGATTTATCCAAACAAATCGAACCAGAACTCAGCAAAACCAACTTTATATGGCTGAACCAAAATGACTTGATGAAACTGACTAAACCTGGAAAAATGTCTGTAATAGCTGAACTAATTTGATCGTAATCAAATTTACACGAACCAAATATCAACCAAAGCTGACACTAGAGCTGAAACGATGAGCAAGACAAACCAAACCAGAGCAAACTACTACTCTCCAACGTCTTTGTTGATCATACCTGAAGTTTGCTGTAGGGTAGCACTGATCTACAGATTCAATTTAATTTACAGTTTCAAAGTCCAGTATAAATACATTTCTTGTCGATTCAATTTATGATTTACTTACCTCAGATAAATACCAATGTTGCATTCGGCTCTTTTCAGAATCTACAAATTAAATTTTTCCTATTTCGTCAAGTGAGAAACACTGTTGCTTTAACATAAAAAAAACTTCATACTTCACATAGCGGACTAAACTGTATAAACATTTTCTCATTAAACCTGGAGAACAAGGATTTATTTTTCTTAGCAAATGCAAATGACTAAAACAGTACTATGTCTTTGGGCCTACATGTGCAAAACAGTTGAACAAGAATAATGTAAAAATGGATGTAAATAAATGCTCTCAGCAGCAAGTGCTCCAACTAACTACAGCTTATCCACGATAATAATAAGTGAGCACACGCAGGGCAGAAACAGTCTGTTCACTTTAATTAACTTTAATTCATCCGCAGTGTTTGTGTTGATGAGACCTAGCATTAGCTACCCCATAGGGACAGAATGAATACATTTGAATCCACACACTATTCACTCAATTCTATCACTTTGCATCCTGTAGACAGAGATATCATCTCTTGGTTAATAAGCTTAAAGCATAGAATGATGTATATTCATTTTTTTTCCCCCAGTCTATCCCTTCCACAGATGCTTTCTCTAGATCAGATATTCCCATGGTCCTCAGGTAACACTGCACTACTTACTGGTGATTATCTGTATCAGGTGTGTTCAGTTCAGAAGCTGAAAGATGCCATCTTACACAAGGGTGGGTTGGAGAAACACAAACCAAATTGGTAACTTCCAACTTCTGATCGACACACCTGAGCCAGGTAATCAACAGTGGGTAGGTTGTGAAACAAGAGGGGTCAGTTTTCCTTGAGGACCAGGGATGAAAATCTTGCTCTGCTGTAGCTAAAGTCAACTGACTGACCTGAGTCACAACAGTCCTGTAAATTGCTGAGGATCAGCATAGACACCTATTCACTTCACTGTCGTTACTCAAGACGGATAATGTTATCATTTGTCATTTAAACAATGTTTTGTTAAACCTTGTAATAACTACTTCCCCACAAACAAGGCATTTTACACATCATGCAGTCAAAACTGTACAGCAGACAACAAGTAACAACTTTATACTCACTTTTGTTTCTGTTTCTGTTCTGTGTTTTCAGGTTTTGGTTCTAGGCAATAAGAGGGACCTACCAGGAGCTCTGGATGAAAAGGAACTCATAGAGAGGATGTAAGGACACACTAGCTCTCAGTTTTTAAAGGTTCCATGTATATGTCAGTAGGTATTGTTCTAAATCTTACTGTATGACTAAGATGAGTCAAGTTAAAATCAGTCACTGCTCCTCCAATAGAAAACAGCTCTAGATTTGGCTTTGAATGTTGCAATTTTTTTATATTGGCTTGATGAAGAGGCCTTAAGCTGGTGAACATCAGCTATCTGTCACTTAACATTACTTGTATAACCTATAAAAAGCCAATTCATACTTTCCACTTGATCTTGGACACATACTTACACTTTGTACACACTTGAGCTTCATATTAAAATAGTGGGTGAATACAAAGACATGTTCCACATTTGCACTGTAAATCTTTATGGCAATTTTGGACGTAGCAACAACAAGCGTTTTTGACAATACAACATTGTAATGTTAAAAATTAAATGTACTCCTGACTGCTTCACACAAGAACTGTGTCAAGGAGGTGGCAATAAATGCTCTGGCACTGTGGGAAGTTTGTGCAGACACTTTGCATGTAGATGTTTGCACAGAGTCAGACCCCAAGTCTTAGAGACATAAGAGAGGATAGAATTTCTGCCACAATTGGTCACATAAACAGAAATATGAGTTGCCCTACCTCTCTCAGCTCATGGCCATACAAAACTATTGTATACAACCTCACTGCCATTTGCTTCTTTCTTAAATGCATATGCAATTAGGAAACCGTCAAAAAAAAAAAGCCAAATTGTGACTGTAGCCTGGTGACTCAAATACGGACATTAATATGTAACACACCAACTTTCAAAATACACCTTCTGTTCATTTTACCACTTTTTCCAGACGGGAAGCACCACTCACAAAATATGCAACATCAGATTATAAATACTATAATTATATGAAATTATTGTTTCTGAACTTTGCTGCGTGAGCCTGTGCAAATGACAGACCTGTATTATCAACTGTTTAGAATACACTGTTTGTCTGACCTGAATTTTCAAATCAGGAACCTGTCAGCAATCCAGGACAGAGAGATCTGCTGCTACTCCATTTCCTGCAAGGAGAAAGACAACATTGGTATGACACACACGAACTGCCATAATAGCCCTTTTATACTTGTGAGAGCGCTCGTTGACATAATGCATTTACATTTACAGTTTAGCAAAGAAGTCAAACAAAATTAGGCTGCAGCTTTATGTCAACCAGCATCCAGTTCACAAATTCACAATGTTCACACATTTTTCGCGCATCAATTCAGATGAAGGAAGAAGTTAAAATGGTAGATAATGTTGAGTTTCATGTGAATCTTTGTGGTTTAAAGTCTAGTTTTACTTCTTCCTGTTTTGAACAACCAGATATCAGCATTCTGCAGTTTACTGTTACTGTTTCTGAGCTGTGTCAAATATTGCAAAGGCAATGTGTCGATTGCATACGTGTCCTTAATGTAGACATCTCACATGAGCCTACAAACAGGAAAAGGGTGGTGGAAAGTCAGTTTTACACCATGATAAAGTTCATTCTGAATAAGGAAAACGGTTCAGTGTTTGAAAAAGGTTTAGCAACAAATCAGGTGTGAATCAAACATTTGCGAGTTGCAAACTGTACCAGAAACCTGGATTAGAAACGCGTTAAAATGCTCAACTAACAAAGGTAAAACCCTTATTTGCTAAGTCTGTCAGTGTCTCTAAGAGTAAGCTCAGAATGATGATGTTATATCTATCAGTATTGATTATGTGTTTATTTTTTCCCCCTATCACTCAGCCCTAAACAGGAGGGCGTTTGTTTTGAAGCAGCATGGTTTTAATAGTTGTGTAATTTTATATTAAAAAACATATAAATAATATGAGCATATTTCATAGATACATGCTAATTTCCAGCGGTAGTCCCTGAATAGGGTTAATTAAAAGATGACTGGCACTAAAGACGTACTAGTTCTCAACCCCAGTGTACAATTTTTCATCGACCTTAATAAAAAAACTAAATGATGCATCAACCCACGGGCCTGAAACTAATGCTGAACGGTATAGTCAGAGTATTTTATTTTGCGTACTCAGAACGGGAGGGAAGTTGATTTCACAAATTGTCAGTAATTTCTGGATAAAGACCAAAATCAATATATACTTATATTACCCACCTAGAACTTTGTCTTCGCTTCAACGCTGTTAAAACAACAATTACAATATTGTCTGTGCAGACCCTGCTTTAATGTGCAGCATCACAGTGTCTGACTGCAAGTGTTTAAATTTTTATGGATACAGCGACTAATGAGTGCTGATATTGGCTTAGTCTGCAATGTACCAATTTAAATGGTCGACCAGAGGGTAGGAGCTCACATTCAGAGTGAAGGATGTTCACTTATTATTTTATGTATCCCTCTGAGTGGCATTCTTTGCTCTCCCATAATCTTCATAGCAGCCCCTACAAGATGAGCAAGCTTATAGTAGATGTGCTGACATGTTAGCGTTGTGTTCACGTATCCTGCAGTCAGTCAAGAAACTGAAACCTAAAAAAAGAGACAGAGCTATAAAACAGAACAGTGATCCAAAGCAAACATGAATGAATCAAGAAATGTAGGCTAAAGCTTTTGGATGTCCAAATGTGTGTTAGTAATGTTAATCAGTAGTTATTGAGTGAGTTAGTTAATGAATCGATGATGTACGTTTAGGATTATGTTATCTGTAATATAATTTAATGTAGCATATTGTCATGACCAACATGTAGATAATGGTGTGAATTTAAGTGAGTCTTCTTTTGGAGTTTATCTTGAGTGGTCATGACCAAAGGGGAAATAACATCAGCCATAATATCTTTCCAGAGTTGTTTTGCTTTCCAAAAGGCTTCAAACACTTACTATAGACGTTTGTATTGGATGATATTTTGCTGTCTAACCAGGACGTGAAACACGGCCAGCTGCATTTCTCACAGAGCAGGTGCCTGTCTGAATCCAGCCTGAGGGGCCAAAACCGATTATCTGTCAGCAGCAAACAGGTTTAAAAGGAGCTGACACATGTAGGCATCAGCACGACCTCTTAAAGCTTCAAAAACAATCAGTAAAATGTTAACAATAATTAATTCAGAAATGTAATGGTAACCAGTAAAGGCCAGAAGTGATGTGATGTGGTTGCGTCTCTTCAAAGGCCTTAATAGTGTGATATTGAAATGGGCAAATAAAAGTGTGGTCAGTTCATTCAATTCAATCAATTATACTTGCAGAGAAAGTACACGGCCTCTGCATCCCAGCCGTTGCTGCAAATGTAGGGAGTATGTTGTAATAATAGAGTAAACAGCAGGAAGGAAGGACTACGTCAAGGAAGTTTCAAAACAGAAGTACAAACCAGAAATGAAACTTTCTCATAGTAGTGGTGTTATGCAAATTCTGTATGTTCCAGACTTGTCGGAGAAAAGGGCAAGTTCCCGGGTTATGTTCAAGATGAAAGCGCAGGCACACAAACTTCATGTTTTCTTTCCCACGGTTTGTCTCCATACACACACTTTCTGTCTCTACACTGCTGATACCACACCTCTCTCTCTGCAGACATCACTCTCCAGTGGTTGATCCAACACTCCAGGACTAAAAGGAGTTCCTGAGAACAGACACGACCCCCACACAACAGGCCATGCCCAGCCACACATTGTCTTTGATCTCCTAACCTAACTGCTGCACCTTTCACCTACCCTGTCCTGACTTGACCTCCTGACCTCTAGCTACCCTCACCATTCAACCTGTAGATGCTCTGATACCTCTGAGTTTTTGTTTTACATTGCAGCATTGAGGCGAGTATTAAACTGACACCTGGGAGCAGGTGGAGCATGTCAGAAACCGAAGCAAAACATCAGCAACAACGTTTTTTTCCTCTCGTAGACGAACACAATCAGCCACAGTTCAAATCAGTCTTGTAGCAGTTCATCCCTGGATGTACACTGATGAGCCACAACGTTAATACTGGTGGGTTTAATAATATCATGCAGGACCAGGTTCAGCACAGCCAGTCTCCAGCTACACAGCAAAAAGTCAGACTGTGTGCAGAAGTTGTAGAAGTACACAAACACAATACTCCAGTAAATGTGCAAGTACAAATTCTCCACTACAATAACACTTCCAATGTTTCTAATCTGCTTTTTAGAAACATTTTACCTAAAGTACTTCACTAAGAAAACTGTATTTTAGACAATACTGATTATGCTGATTGGGACTAACAATTGTCATTATTTATGAGACCAGGGTTCATGTTGTGGCTGATCACTGGCAATACTGCTCAATATGTTCCTGTGCAGTTAGCTGTAATCGTTAGCACAGATATTGTATTGACTTTCAATCTGAGCACGAAAATGTGAGTAAATTACACACTTATTAAACAAATTAAACCGATATCTTTTGACATGCGTTGTTGTTTCCCCAAATCTCTACAATGGAGGTAGTAATTAAAATGGCTCATTAGCACTAGCCCACCTTTAAGGGGAATGAACCAGCAGAAAGAACAGCAGTGTTGGTATGATGTTCTGCAGTTGGTCAGATTAATCCAAGCTTTCTGGCACTTTCTGGCTGTTTATCTACAGACTTTGCGTTGAGCTTAGTTCACACGTATCTTTGCTGCAGCTCCCATTTTATCATGGAAAGAACAAACTCTGCAGTTGCTTTACTGAAATGATAACTGTACTAACAGTGAGAAGATCAATAATGATCAGTGATTATTCAGAGCAACCGACTCATTGTCTTTAAATGATACTTTTGAATCATAATTTTTGATGTGGAAAAACGCACATCAAAAAATGTGAACAACACAGACCAAATCTACGTCTTCACCTCCACTGCATGGGAATGGAGGCGCCGTCATCTCTGAACCGTGACTAGTGAAACCAAAACTCTTTCCACACTTCAAATAAAACCACGTGTCAAGTGTTTGATACTAGCAGAAAACAGAAAAGTGGTATCAGTGCATCTTTACAGATCCACACAACAGCTGCCATCATAATGTACATCTTGTTTGTACACTTGATACTAAAACTGTTAGCATTAATGTTAATCTCTTACAAGGTCAGATGACCTTTTTTCTTTCTAAGAGGCGTCGAGATGAAAACTTCACATTGTCAGCTGATTAACTGTAACTTGTGTGGGTCTGTACACTTTCCTGAACCTTTTCCATAATTCTCCTCCCCTCCCACCCCCAGTCTTCATCACTAACAGGAACTGTTCTTCATGTCCGTTCTCCTTTCCTTCCTCATTCCTGTCCTCTTTCCATTGTCCCCTTTCTACCTCCACATCATCCATCCATCAGTTCCCATTTATATAATCCTGAGTCACCTCCTCCACCTTTGCCTGTTGTAAACTGCTTGTCCTCCTCTTTATTCCTCCTATTCTTCTTCTTCTTTCCTTATTTTTGGATGTTTTCTTTTTCTCTTTCCTTGTCGCCAGTCCCCACCCCTTGCTGTCTCTCCCTTTCTCTCCTGCCAAGCAAGGGATTAAAAATCTTTTTATTGCACTGTTTGATTTTGGTTTTGTAAGATATTAATGAGAATAATGTTAATAATCTTCTTATTGTGACATAACCTGGTCTGTCTGGATTTAATGAAGTGGTACTTTAACTTGAGAAGGAAAAAATGTTATTGTTTCTATTTATATCTCTGTAATAAGCATTTTATTTCTTATGTTTTATATTTTTATTTTTATTGTTGTTTTTTGACATCTACTCTGGATTTTCAGCCAGAGTTCAGTGTTTTGTGCTCTGAGAAATCTGCTGATTGGATCAGGAGTGTCACACGTGATCAACATTTACACGAACAAAAGGGTGAAATTTAATTATTAATGTTTCACGCAAGAAAAGTCCCACTTAATTTTTTAGAATTAAATATAGTTTTTCATAGCTTTTCTTTCACCTATTTTCCACTTTGAAACATTTTTTTATCCATGACGGCGCCCATTACAACAAAATAAATGTCTGAGACAACAAATTTATAAACAGAAAAACTTATTTTAATTCCAAAAGAAATGTGTTTTCCAAATTTACATTCACAAAATATTATAAAACATGAAAACTGCAGTTGGATTTTAATTACAATTTTGTGAATCATCTTTGGCACATAAATTGATTATTGGAAATCTGATGTTGACAATGGAAAAGGTCTGACTCTGATGCTACGCAAGGAAAACTATTGTAATCCGAAATAAAATGTAGGAATATTAGAATTTCAGCCTTGGTGGAAGCCTGATTAACATAACAAAATGATAACATACTTCATACACGTTTGTATGAAGATTATCATTAGTATTACACCCTCATTATTTTCACACTACTTTATATGCTTTATTTTTTCATCTGTTTGTTTTATTTTCAGTTTCTTGACCAGCTTTATACTAATGATTAATATCATGTTCTGACACTTCCTGGCTCTGACAATAGCCAATCAGACTCCAGAACATACAGAAACATAAAGAAACATTACATGTCTGTATGTTGCTCTGTACTGAAGTAATTTTGTTAGAGTGGTCAGAATGTCAGCAGGATACATGAGAAAGAATTCAGATGTGCCTGCTTTGCATTGTTGGGCCAAACTTTCTGGCTTCAAATTGTGGATCAACAGACACTTTCTTCAGTCTGTGTTTTTGTGGTCTTGCCAAATGAACGCAGCCCTTATTTAAAGTCCAATTTTCGTGCGGCCTTAAATAATTGAACCACTTGGATTCCTGCTCTGCTGCTATATATTAATCACCTGTACTTTATAAACTACTCAGTTGTCTATAAAATAACCAAATTGTACCAGAGCTTCAAAGTGATTGTTCAGCCCAAGCACATATTCCAAACACAGTTTATTATATTTACTGTTTTATATAGGAACTAAAACCTAATCTATTACATTGAGCACTGCCTCAGCTCTAGAGGATGCTTGAGAAGGTGACTCGTATTGGCTTGGGTTAGACAAATATCCTAGCATATATTTTACATCAACTAGCAGTGATACCAAATTTAGTTTTTAACCCTCGAGGCAAGAAATTAATCACTTCAATATGTAAAGTGCATATGTAAAAATAATGGCTATTTGATGTAGAACGTGTGATAAAATGTGGTCTTGTTTAGTTGCATGCATACTAATGTAGTTGGAACTAATTTGAAGTCTAAACTCCCAAAAGCTGAACATCCGATAATGGTCACATGCAGCCCCATGAATAACATGTCAGAATCCCAACAATGTCAAAAAGATTTTACATACTCTTGATACAGAACATCTTTTTTTTTTTTTTCCCCAAGAGTGGTTCCCACCACAATTCAAAACGTGTCACTATGGCTGAAGAAATGTGTGTTTGTGTGTGTGATTCTGATATTTTGCTGCCAGAAGTAATACTAAAATGAAAATGCAGTTCTTTAGCCCAACACTGGAAAGTTGCATTTTTCCTTAAAACCTATCCAGAGCTGTGTATCTGAACGAGCTGTGTTAATGAACTGAAGGACCCAGAAGATGTCAGGGCTTCCTTAAGTCAACCCAGCCCACAACAAGCACAATTCATTTCAGATGGATGTATCGGGTCACATTGTTCAAATATACAGGAAGAAGTAAAAACTGAATCTTCTTGGGTACTAAATTACTCTGTTCCACAGCTGCTACAGGATTCAGGTTGTGGTGTTTTCAGAACCAGCCACAGGGTTGTGGTCTGACACAGTTCTGGACCACTCGAAACGTATTGATCTGTCGATCAGCCAGCACAGTGATTATTAGTTATTGATGCCGACTCTTAAGACTAGATTGCTAAGAGTTTCATACTCACATCTGAGCTTTTTTGTAGTACTTTGCTTTAATTTGACTCCAGCACCGGAATAACAGTTGTTGTATGGGATTTAAAACTGGGACGTAGACCCCAAACTGGTCAACATGTCGTACTTCATGTAGTACTTCAAACTCGTTTGAAAGCCTGTTTAAGCACATCCAAAGTCACAGACTGAGCGGTTGAGATGTGTCAGTTCTCGCTGCAGCTGAGAAACTTTGAAAACCACCAGCCACTTTGACCAGTTTACCAGCCTGCCAGGTACCACTATCAAATGACAACCGTTGGTGTTATTTTCTGTCCCTCTGCATCAGGCCAAACGCGTGAACCGTGAAATCCCTCTGCACCTCTGTTCTTATCGGCTCTGGCCTCTTCTGTTTGCATGCTGAGGGCAGGGATTGTATATGTGTGGGACCTCAAGTAAATGAATATTTAGGTGCAACTTTACGGTAACATGGCCTTAATCCAGTGAGCCAACCTGAGTACTAACATACAGAAAAGTAATGTAAGGACACAAACTGAAACGTATCTGAAACACTGCAATAAAACAGAAGGATTGTGGTTAATCTGTTTTTACATGGTTCTTTATTTGAGATTGTGTACTGATTGTGTACTTACATTACGTTTCTTACCCCTAAATACACTGGAATATGGTCATTGGTATGTAGAGTTTGATCTGATTTGGTTTTTTAAATGCAAACAGTAGCGACCTGCGATCCTGCATGTACAAACCGAAGCTGTATGGGATGTAAAATGTTTCAGGATTATTCTGTAGATTTACATCTTCATCAGATCTACACAGTGTGCTGTGTATTTGTGTTTGCAAAAGTATTTTAAAATTCAGACAGAAGCAAAAGAGGAACTTCTGCCACAACCTCACCTGCTGTCACTGGCACGGACAAGGGGAAGCTAACTGAACAGCAACACTTGTGGTTTCTCGAAAAACGTGTAAAATACTATTGAAATTCTCACAAAACTCAGTCTCACTAGATGTATGGCACCAATGCAGCTGGCATCTTTCAATGACATCCTCATAAACACAGAACCTCCTGGTAATACTTTAAAAATATGCACTTGTACATTGTTTAATTAGCTCCTACTTTTGATTTGACATGTTTTTGGTCATTTTCAAAAAAGAAAAAACACCATAAAAAAACGTATTTTGGGATGTTTTGAGACCTGAGTTTGAAGTTCTGGTGAATCTGAAAATGCTTAAGTTACTCAAACTCAATTTAGCTTTTTCGATTTTACCTAATTTAACATCCAGAACCGGTGAAACCCTTGGCCAAGGAGATGCTCTGTTTTCAGTGCCCTTCTCACTAAGACACTAAGACCTGTCCATCAAAGCACTTTCCATGTGTCCTGGTTGTGACTGAATAGTTCTCTTATTGTTGCTGATCCCATAGTTGTGGCACTAAATGTGTGTTGTTGCGTCAGGTTTTGTACACGCAGGATGAACACGGTGAAGACAGCCTGTCAGTTTGAACCTGTTTGTACATTATTGTTTGATTCAGTTGATATAATGTGTTTTAATAGAAACATGCTTGTGTATGATACTAATTAAATACTATGGAGAAACAACACGAGATGCTTCGTATTTCATATGTATTTTTCCTATATATTTTTCTGGGAGTTTCTTTTGACAACTGTTACTAATATACAATAGGGGCTGAAGGGGTAGAGCATCGGGTTGGGATGCAGAAGGCTGTGGGATCGAATCCCACCCTCCCAGGTGTGCCCCCCCCCCCACCCCCCACCTTCCAGCCATCAAGGGTCACCCCTCAATAAAGGGGGAAGGTCACAGCAGGAAGGGGATGCTGCGTAAAAAACGCATGCCACATCCACATGAGGAAGACGGTGAGCTGTGGCGAACCCTCAAAGGGGGGGGGGGGTCTTTTTACTGCTATACAATAATTAGCATATTATGTTATGAGTGCAGAGAATAAAGTGCAAAGAACTAATTTCATAATTTTCCGGCACTTATCAGAATCAAAGAACCAACAAAAAAAAATCAAAAACTGGAAACAACATAACATAGCAGCAGTTTGCTGACTTAATTACTGAATGTTTGATGTGATCTGACACAGGAACAAAGCAGTAAAACCTGTTTCTCTCTGAAACATTGGTTATTGTTGACATTGTTGACACATTCTCTTACATTTACACAGTGAAGGGTTTTGGTCCAGTTGGGCGTCGGTGGCTTAGACCTGTATGGTCACAGACAAACAGCAGGTGGCAGCACACACACACTACAGATGCTGTGTTGTCGCTCATTTCGCTTGTGTTCAGTAGTATTGTGTTATCTGTATGTGCCTCACAGCGTGTTTGTGTCATCATATGAAAGTGAATGTTTGGCTGTTGTGTCCAGTGTGTTTGGGTCCAGGCCCCGCTGTGTGTGTGCATGTGTGTGTGTTGGATCAGATTCAGGCTAATTTAGCACTTTGGTGGCAGATGCTGTGTTGTACTAACTAATTTGAGTAGTGCTGCAGCTCTGTTAGTTCCAAATGTCTCAGGTTCATTGCAAATGTAGTTCTGTCCAGACAATCGAAGTAGAAAAAAACCACCAAAAAGTCTGATGTTCTAGCCACTCAGTGTTCAATTGGACAGTGATCAAAACGCTTTGCAACATGTGAACTGACACTAATGACAATCCTGAGCTTATTATATGTCTCAAAACTCATTCTGGTTGCAGTAGCTTAGGCAGGTCCCTGCTGTTCCTTGTTGAATCCTCTGCATTAGGAACCAGGCTCCTGTAGCTAGAACAGAACAACCTACGACGGTTTCTCACGCCAGCTGTTCACAGAGCTGAAGGCCTCCAAAATGGCCCCCGTAGGAATGCTGTGTTACATCACACCTCCAGCTCTCCTATCATTTAGGGGTTTGTTTTGGCAGCTACGTGACAGTTTAAAGGAGAGAAAGTGAGTCTGCATCTTAGTTTTCTCAGTGATTTGAAAAGCAGACAGACAAAAAGAAGTAAAAAAGAAAAAAGTGGTCATTTGGCCGAGACGTGACCACACTGATAAAAACTAACTCCTTCTAACTCCGTTCTCTTCTATTCATCCCTTCATAGTCCCTCCCTTCTTTTTTCCTCGCTGTGCTACTTGTCAACAAGTGGCTGAACCTTTCTTTCATAGTGTGAAGTGTGTGTGTGTGTGTGTGTGTGTGTGTGTGTGTGTGTAAAACTACTTCTATACCAATCAACAAAGAAGCAGGCCTCAGTGTTTCCTGTCTGCAGTACAAGGTGGTCCCACCAGTGTGTATGTGTGCTTGTTCCCAATGAGAGTAAACCTAGCTCTCCATCAGGGACCCCATGGCCGTTGTCATGGCAACTGTACCCCCCCCCCCCTTCTTTTTCCTTCCCTCATCAGTTTTCCCACAGAACAAAACTAACATTGTGCTCCTGGTTTTCTGCGTCTGTGTGTGAGAGACATTCAGGTCAGATTAGTTTGTGTTCACTGAGCTTGTGCTCAGAGAAACACACAAGCTCATACACTCACAAATCCACACCTGTCGCTTTTGATTCCCTCTCATCATCCTGCTGATGAGAGGGCTAAGATTCTCACACACACACACATCCAGACAAGTGCTTCATATCCGTGGAATTCACACGGTGAGCATGAGCAGTTGTATGCAAGTAAAAAAAAGATTAAACTGCTCAGTGTGATGTTTTTTCTATTTCCACTGTCCCCCAGTATCACTAAACAAGAATGGAATGAGTCTGAAAAGCAGGGTTATCATTAGCTCTTGTCTGAAAGATACAGTGAAATCAGTGTGCATGTCGGCTTTCCCCACCGTAAAATCAGCCTCCAGCTGAATGTGACGCTGTGCAGTTTTTCAGCTGAGATGATGTTTGCCTGTTGGTCATAGTGCAGAGACTGGATGGTCAACCTGCTCCTCCAGATGATGTCACCTGAACTGAAAACACACAAATATTAATTTAGTTAAGCCAGAGCGGAGTTAGAAACCAAATGCTTACGAACAATCGTAGGATAGAAATTAAAATCAGTGAAATTGCAAACAAATTTACAAAACGCTGATTTTTGTCTCCCCTGCTTTAATATGCATATGTCATAACACAATCACCATACAGAGACTAAAACCACTAATCATCCAGTCGCTTGCATTAGCATGTTTGTCTGTGCAATGCACCTCTGTTGTTGTCCAGAAACTATTAAAAAGACTAATTAAATGTTTGTGCATGATTTACGTGTTGCGTCAATATGCCAAAACATTGTCCACAATGCAGGACCTACGTCACAGGTCCTGCATGGGTTCTGCATAGCCCCTACGCCACAGCCTGATGGACAGCTCCCCAGAAATGTCTCCACGCATCACGGCAACATGCTTATTACAGAGTAGCCTCCGCACAGCATTGACACACAAAGGTCTGTAGTTTGTTGGTAGTGGATGAACTGCACGTCCAACTTTCATCCAGTGGACTGTGGGTTGAGTCTTAACATGGTTAACTGGTGTCCTTTTATTAACCTTAGCTATGATCTGTCCTTAACCTCCTGAAGGTTTTCAGTTATGTAAGCATAAATACACTATGTGTTACCATATGTTAAAACCTTTTAAGAAAAGTCGTAAGAAAAAATTCCTTTTGGCAGCTGTTATGTTTCCTTAAGTAGTAAAAGTTTTGTGAAAAAAGGAACCAACACATGTGGAGTATAAAGTAATGATGTGTACTACGTGTACAGGGAGACCACAGAGTCATGTGGGTTAGTCTGTGTGAAACGCACAGACACCTTAAAGATAAATGTGGGACTTGAACCTGTGACCTTTCTGGTATTACATAACTGCAGCTGGTTCCCATCCAGTCCATCTTGGAGACTTTCTCGCTTGACCAATGGAGGTCTAGTCTCTGCTGTGTGAGAGTGGTTTGGTGGGGAGGGGGGTTCATTAGTGAACAGAGGCGGTCTGTTCACTAGTTTGTATCAATGAGGCGAGTTCTCATCACTACTAATGAGAACAACATCCCCAACCTCCTGAAACACGCTGTTCCTGCAGTTCCACATGAATCTCTGCCTGTTTCTGTTTCTCAGGCTCTCGCTGTTTCTTCTGGTTTCGTTTTTTCCCTCCACACTTCACAAATGTAAGAGCTGAAATCAGCTTTTAGCGGGTCTGCACATCCTAAGGCCATTTGTAGCAACAAAAAAATACATTTTAAAGGTGAAAGAAATAAAAAAAAATTACAGTTGGGTGCATATGTTTGCAGCACCTTATTTTGAAATGGCAAAAAGTGCAAATGTTTAATAAAGTGTGGGGTTGTTCTGTAGGATGACGTATATATTCTGCCATATCCACATCCCACTGTTCTGGTGCTCAGTACATGTGCCACACATTACATGTACTGTTGTGTGGGATAATGTTTCCTACATTTTATTAGAATTTATTTTTTATTCATTGATTGTTGCTGCTACTAGGTTGTGCATTACTGGCTGCTTTTTTTTTTACCACATTTTGAACATTTTTCAATCTTGCCTGAGGTAATAATTGCAGAATTTCAATTATTACCTTATGCCATGATGTACTGGAGGCTGTAGACCAGTTGGCAAGGCAGTCGTCCACAGAGCGAGACACTGAGCCCCAAGTTCAATTCAATTCAATTCAACTTTATTTATATAGCGCCAATTCACAACAAAGTCATCTCAGGGCACTTTACAGAATAAAGTCAAGATTATAAAGATATATAAAGAGAACCCAACAATTCCCCCTGGAGCAAGCCATAGGCAACAGTGGAGAGGAAAAACTCCCTTTAACGGAAGAAACCTCCAGCAGAACCAGGCTCAGGGTGGACGGCCATCTGCCTCGACCGGTTGGGGTGAGTGGAAAGGGGAGAGAGAAAAGAACAGAGCAACAAAAAGCAATAACAAAACATCGGGCAGATTGGTAGGATCAGTAGCTTCACGCTGGAAGACACACAGCTTCAAAGCCGGGGGACACCTGCAGAAAGGGACAGAGAGAGGGGGACAGAGGAGGACAAAGACAACTACGGGAGAGAACACACAGAGTTAATGACATACAGTGGTGAGAATTGCGGGGTGAGAGGAGAGGAGAGATGGTCAAGAGGAGGAAAGGAGCTCAGTGCATTGGGGGGTGGGTCCCCCAGCAGTCTAAGCCTATGGCACCATAATTATAACTAACTATATGCTTTATTAAAGAGGAAGGTTTTAAGCTTCGACTTAAAAGTAGAGAGGGTGTCTGCTTCCCGAATCTGAACTGGGAGCTGGTTCCACAAGAGAGGAGCTTGATAGCTAAAGGCTCTACCTCCCATTCTACTTTTGGAAATTCTGGGAACCACAAGTAGGCCTGCATTCTGAGAGCGAAGTGGTCTACTGGGATGATATGGTGCTATGAGGTCTTCTATATATGATGGAGCCTGACCATTCAGAGCTTTATATGTAAGAAGCAGGGTTTTAAATTCTATTCTAAATTTAATGGGAAGCCAATGGAGAGAAGCTAGTGAAGGTGAAATATGATCTCTCTTGCTAGTTCCAGTCTGCACTCTTGCTGCAGCATTTTGGATTAATTGCAGGCTCTTTAGGGAGTTACTGGGGCATCCTGAAAGTAGGGAATTACAGTAGTCCAACCTAGAAGTAACAAATGCATGGACCAGTTTTTCGGCATCACTTTGAGACAGTATGCTCCTAATTTTGGCAATGTTCCGTAGGTGGAAGAAGGCTGTTCTAGAGATTTGTTTTATATGTGACTTAAAGGACAGATCCTGATCAAAAATAACTCCAAGGTTCCTTGCAGTAGTACTAGAGGCCAGACTTATGCCATCTAGGGTAACAATATGGTTGGACATCATATCTCTGATATTTTTGGGCCCAAATACTATGACTTCAGTTTTGTCTGAGTTTAAAAGTAAAAAATTGTGGGACATCCAGGCCTTTATGTCTTCTAGGCATGCTTGAAGCTTTATTAACTGATTATTTTCATCTGGTTCCATAGATAAATATAGCTTTAGGGTATCATCAGCATAACAGTGGAAATTTATGGAGTGTTTTCTAATAATGTTGCCTAAAGGAGACATATATAAAGTAAAAAGTATTGGTCCTAACACAGAGCCTTGTGGAACTCCATAGCTAACCTTTGTGTGCATGGAGGATTCATCATTAACATGAACAAATTGAAATCTATCAGATAAGATTTAAACCAACCTAGTTCAGTTCCTGTAATTCCAATTTCATGTTCCAGTCTCTGTAATAAAATGTTATGATCAATGGTATCAAATGCGGCACTAAGATCTAACAGAACAAGTATAGAGATGAGTCCATTATCTGAGGCCATGAGAAGATCGTTGGTGACTTTTACCAGTGCTGTTTCTGTACTATGATGAACTCTAAATCCTGACTGAAACTCTTCATACAAATTATTCCTATGGAGGTGATCACATAATTGTTTTGCGACTACTTTTTCAATTATTTTAGAAATAAAGGGGAGATTAGATATTGGTCTGTAATTGGCTAAAACACCTGGGTCAAGACAGGGTTTTTTAAGTAGTGGTTTAATTACAGCTACCTTATAGGCCTGTGGTACATAGCCTGTTTCTAAAGATAGATTGATGATATCTAATATGAACGTATCTATTAAGGGTAAAGCTTCCTTGAGCAGCTTAGTTGGAATAGGGTCTAGCAGACAGGTTGTTGGTTTAGATGAGGTAATAATTGAAGTTAGCTCAGAGAGATCTATGGGTAAAAAGCAGTCTAACAGGGAGTGGGGCCTTATCCATGATTCTAGCACTGCTGTACATGAAGATCTATCTGTAATTTTTGGGGGGAGGATCTGGTGAATACTTTCACCAGTTGCTCCTGCAGGGCGAGCATCTTGCATGGTTGGTGTGTGTGTGTGTGTCTGAATGGGTGAGAAGCAACAGTGTAAAGTGCTTTGAATAAAAGTGCTTTATATGCAGCCATTTGTCATTCACATCAACTCTGGTAATTGGCAGCTCCATAGTCAGAAACGTGAAGTTAGAGACTCCAGCGGCCGTAGTCAAATGTCTTCCTGGGGCCAGAGCGGGCGACGTTGAATCATATTTGAAACTCCTGGCTAAGGATAAACGTAAATACAGTAATATTATTATTCACGTGGGAGTTAATGACGCCCGATTACGCAAATCGGAGGTCACTAAAATGAATGTTGAATCGGTGTGTAACTTTGCAAAAACAATGTAGGACTCCGTAATTTTCTCTGGTCCCCTGTCAAATCTGACCAGTGACGACATGTACACCCGCATGTCGTCATTCAACCGCTGGCTGTCTAGGTGGTGTCCAGCAAACGATGTGGGCTACATAGACAATTGGAAACGTTTTTGGGGAAAACCTGGGCTGATTAGGAGAGATGGCATCCATCCTAATTTAGATGGTGCAGCTTTCTTATCCAGAAATATGGCTGGTTTTATTAAACAACCAAAAGTATGACAATCCAGAGTTGAGCCTAGGATGCAGAGATCCAGTCCTACACGCCTCTCTGCAGTGTCCTTACAACCGTCACCCCCCCACAACTCCCACATACCTATAGAGACTGTGTCTGTTCCCCAACCTAAATTACATAAAGTAAATATGACAACAAGAGGAGTTAATCATAATAACCTAATAAAAGTTAAGACTACTCCTCTTACAGAACAAAACCCCAAAACTATTAAATGTGGATTATTAAATATCAGATCTCTCTCTTCTAAATCTCTGTTAGTAAATGACTTAATAAGTGATCATCAATTCGATTTATTTTGTCTCACTGAAACTTGGTTGCAGCAGGAAGAATATGTCAGTCTAAATGAGTCAACCCCCCCAAGTCATATTAATTATCATGTTCCTAGAAGCACAGGCCGAGGTGGAGGAGTTGCAGCAATCTTCCATTCTAGCTTATCAATAATTCCTAGACCTAAACATAGTTATAACTCATTTGAGAGTCTTACTCTTAGCCTTTCACACCCAAACTGGAAAACTCAAAAACCACTATTATTTGTTATCGTGTACCGTCCTCCAGTCCCTTATTCAGAGTTTTTGATAGAATTTTCTGATTTTCTATCTGATTTAGTGCTTAGTACAGATAAAGTCATTATAGTGGGTGACTTTAACATTCATGTAGATGCTGACAGTAACTGCCTGAGCACTGCGTTTAATTCATTATTAGATTCAATTGGTTTTTCCCAAAATGTAAATAAACCCACTCACTGTTTTAGTCACACGTTAGACCTTGTCCTTACGTATGGAATTGAAACGGATAATTTAACCATATTTCCTCACGACTCTCTTCTGTCTGACCATTTTTTAATAACATTTGAATTTACAATAACGGACTATATAGCAGTTAGGGAAAAATTCCACTATAGCAGATGCTTAAGTGAAAAAGCTGTCAACAAATTTAAAGAAATTATTTCTTCATCATTTGCTTCACCATATGTTAATACAATGGAAAGTAGTCTCCTTAATGTTACTTCTGCACAAGTAGATTATCTTGTTGACAATTCTGCCGCCTCACTACGTACAATACTCGATAGTGTTGCCCCTCTAAAAAAGAAGGCAGTAAATCAGCAGAGGCGATCTCCATGGTATAGTTCACAAACACGCAACTTAAAACAGGAAACACAAAAGTTAGAAAGGAAGTGGCGTTCCAGAAAGTTAGAAGAATCTCATTTAGCCTGGAAAAATAGTTTAAAAACGTACAAAAAAGCTCTCAGTGATGCCAGAACAGCATATTATTCATCATTAATAGAAGAAAACAAGAACAACCCCCGGTTTCTGTTCAGCACTGTAGCCAGGCTGACTAAGAGCCATAGTTCTGTTGAGCCTAGTTTTCCCTTAACTCTGAGCAGCAATGACTTCATGACTTTCTTTATGAATAAAATTGTAGCTATTAGAGAAAGTATTCACCAGATCCTCCCCCCAAAAATTACAGATAGATCTTCATGTACAACAGTGCTAGAGTCATCGATAAGGCCCCACTCCCTGTTAGACTGCTTTTTACCCATAGATCTCTCTGAGCTAACTTCAATTATTACCTCATCTAAACCAACAACCTGTCTGCTAGACCCTATTCCAACTAAGCTGCTCAAGGAAGCTTTACCCTTAATAGATACGTTCATATTAGATATCATCAATCTATCTTTAGAAACAGGCTATGTACCACAGGCCTATAAGGTAGCTGTAATTAAACCACTACTTAAAAAACCCTGTCTTGACCCAGGTGTTTTAGCCAATTACAGACCAATATCTAATCTCCCCTTTATTTCTAAAATAATTGAAAAAGTAGTCGCAAAACAATTATGTGATCACCTTCATAGGAATAATTTGTATGAAGACTTTCAGTCAGGATTTAGAGTTCATCATAGTACAGAAACAGCACTGGTAAAAGTCACCAACGATCTTCTCATGGCCTCAGATAACGGACTCATCTCTATACTTGTTCTTTTAGATCTTAGTGCTGCATTTGATACCATTGATCATAACATTTTATTACAGAGACTGGAACATGAAATTGGAATTACAGGAACTGAACTAGGTTGGTTTAAATCTTATCTGATAGATTTCAATTTGTTCATGTTAATGATGAATCCTCCATGCACACAAAGGTTAGCTATGGAGTTCCACAAGGCTCTGTGTTAGGACCAATACTTTTTACTTTATATATGTCTCCTTTAGGCAACATTATTAGAAAACACTCCATAAATTTCCACTGCTATGCTGATGATACCCAGCTATATTTATCTATGGAACCAGATGAAAATAATCAGTTAATAAAGCTTCAAGCCTACAAGACATAAAGGCCTGGATGTCCCACAATTTTTTACTTTTAAACTCAGACAAAACTGAAGTCATAGTATTTGGGCCCAAAAATCTCAGAGATATGATGTCCAACCATATTGTTACACTAGATGGCATAAGTCTGGCCTCCAGTACTACTGCAAGGAACCTTGGAGTTATTTTTGATCAGGATTTGTCCTTTAACTCACATATAAAACAAATCTCTAGAACAGCCTTCTTCCACCTACGGAACATTGCCAAAATTAGGAGCATCCTGTCTCAAAGTGATGCCGAAAAACTGGTCCATGCATTTGTTACCTCTAGGTTGGACTACTGTAATTCCCTACTTTCAGGATGCCCCAGTAACTCCCTAAAGAGCCTGCAACTAATCCAAAATGCTGCAGCAAGAGTGCTGACTGGAACTAGCAAGAGAGATCATATTTCACCTTCACTAGCTTCTCTCCATTGGCTTCCCATTAAATGTAGAATAGAATTTAATTTTTTAGCTATCAAGCTCCTCTCTTGTGGAACCAGCTCCCAGTTCAGATTCGGGAAGCAGACACCCTCTCTACTTTTAAGTCTAGGCTCAAAACCTTCCTTTTTAATAAAGCATATAGTTAGTTATAGTTATGCTGCCATAGGCTTAGACTGCTGGGGGACCCACCCCCCAATGCACTGAGCTCCTTTCCTCCTCTTGACCATCTCTCCTCTCCTCTCACCCCGCAATTCTCACCACTGTATGTCATTAACTCTGTGTGTTCTCTCCCGTAGTTGTCTTTGTCCTCCTCTGTCCCCCTCTCTCTGTCCCTTTCTGCAGGTGTCCCCCGGCTTTGAAGCTGTGTGTCTTCCAGCGTGAAGCTACTGATCCTACCAATCTGCCCGATGTTCTGTTGTTGCTTTTGTTGCTCTTTTCTTTTCTCTCTCTTCACTTTCCACACACCCCAACCGGTCGAGGCAGATGGCCGTCCACCCTGAGCCTGGTTCTGCTGGAGGTTTCTTCCGTTAAAGGGAGTTTTTCCTCTCCACTGTTGCCTATGGCTTGCTCCAGGGGGAATTGTTGGGTTCTCTTTATATATCTTTATAATCTTGACTTTATTCTGTAAAGTGCCCTGATATGACTTTGTTGTGAATTGGCGCTATATAAATAAAGTTGAATTGAATTGAATAAGTAGAAGTCAGGCAGATGTGCTCTGGGCTGCGACAGATGCTGTGTTGCAGTAGCTGTTTCCTCACATTCTTAACTATTTCAGATGTGGGGATGCATGTGAAAAGTGATGTGACATTTTAAGACTGCGTGGGCAGTTTTCCAAACCAGCAGGTAAGTTGCCAGATGTGTGAGTGGAGCTCCATTATTGTGTATTTTAAGGATTCCATGAATGCATCTCCTGGGAATAGGAAGTGGAGTAGAGGTCAGTCTATGGCTTTGTCCTTCTTCAATTGTCCTGGGGAGTCTGTGACTGATCACTTCAAGGCCTCATAGGCTGGTTCTCTGTGTTCAGGACCACTGTGCACCTCCCTACACCAGCCTGCAAGATGGTAAAGCTCCGGTCCCTGCTCACAGGTGCCACCTCCTTCTCTGAATCAACGACACCACTGTGGTGCTCATGAGAAAGGCACTAATCCCACTGCACCAGTGAACCTAATTACAGGCCACAGGTCAGACAGAGGTTGTGGGAAGCTTCCAGGTGTGTGTGTGTGTGTGTGGGAGATAGAGTGAGAGAGACACCACCTCCCAGTGGATGCTGTGACCAGTTTTCCTCCGCTGTTCACTGGTCAATTATCAAAGTTCCATATAAACATTGTTGCAAAGACTTGTAAGAACAGATACTGTTACTACTGATACTTCTGTCATGGTGTCTTATTTCTGTCTCTGATGGTTTGTCCCTCTCAATGGCAGCAAGTATCATTTCCTAACTCCCCTTTAAATTTGTAAAACCCCTTCAATGGTTGTCAGAGGTAACCGGCCAAAGCTGTTTGATTTTCTAAATTAGCAGAGGTCTGTGTGAGTGTGTGTGTGTGTCCATTACTGGTTTTTCTCGCTTGTGAATTTGGGCTGGTGTCTCATGGTAACAGGACAGTAGTGAGGTCATTGATATGCAGTGCAGCAGCTCTGCTAAAGGGAAATCCTGCTCAGTGTTCTCAGAGAGGAGTAAGGATTCCTTACACCAAAAAAAAGTTTCTCACAATCGTCCTTCAACACAAAACGGTTATTTATGTTGTGTGATTTACCTCATAAGTTTTTTTAGTTTTTTTGTCTTGTTTTGGCTGCTGAAGCCAATATCTGAGTCCATTAAAATCACGATTTAAAGATTGTTACCTTCTTTAAATAATCTTTGCTAGTATAAGACTGTGTTTCCATTAGTTTTTTTTTGTCAAGCGCTAGGTGTTGGTCAACATGTAACATTTGAGAGAAAAGGTTTGTAGAAAAGTAGAAGTATCAAAAGTATTTTAGTGTCTTTTAGAGTATTTTAGCAGCAAAACCTGTAGTGGCAAGAAAAGGTGAACTGTTTCCTATTTGCCTGTTTAAATTGATAATGAATTCTGCCCCTGCCAGGATAGCAGGTCCCAGATCTTCCAAGACCTGAGCCAGGCCAGAACTGTACCGGAGGATCTGGAAGTATCTAACAATGCTGATAAATCGATTACTGACCCACAGCTTTTGCAGGCAGGAGGGATTCCAGCATCATATCACATCTGTGGAGCGAGTAGTGTTAAAGCCAGAAGGCTTCACATCAAGGTGGTTGTTCTGATAAAGGAAATCTGAGAGTGGAACACGTTCAAGGGTTTTGGCCAAAAATAGAAGAGAATCGGGCAAATTAATCTTATAACTAAAGCTAATGGTGGTGGGGTTTTTTTGCCAGGCTGTTTTATTTGCATTTTAAAAGAAACAAATTATTTTTGCAACATGATAAATAACGAAGGGTGCAGTGATATTTACTGGGCTTTATTAGCAGAAATTCAAAATAGAATTCATGATTAATTGTATTAGTGTGTGCACACCTTAAAATAAGAACAGTTGTGTTTCATTAGGATGAGTTTTTCTAGCGCCGTTTGTGCAGGTTACCATGGAGGACGACATATATCTACAGCCGAACTCGACAAACACGGAAGTAGCCTCAGTGTAGTGTAAAAACTATTTTGCTGAACACATTTTAAAACATACTGGTGACATTTCAGTAATGGACTCTGATGAAAGAAGTACAGCCTTCACATTATAAAGCAACAAGTCCTCTGTGGACGAGCTCTTCTGATGAGTTCTTTTCGTGCTGCGTCACTGTACAAGTTTACGATTGATTGTTATGTTTCGATTCATCATTTGAACCATGTTTGATGTTTCGTGTCATATCTAAAAGAAGCCACAGCTATGAAACGACACACTGAGATTTATAAATTATACTTTATTCAGGATTTGTCATCCTTGATCATAACAGCAGACCTGCCATTAATACCAACACACAATCAAACTGGGCTGTCTTACCTTACCAGGTTATTTCTACTCATCTGTTTCTATGCAGTCACATTTAATCCAAGGCTGCTATTATCCAGACAAACACGTCCTTCTTATACTGCCCTGAAACATAGATTGTTGTGCACTGAGATAAACTCCCTTGTAGATGAATGAATGAGCTCACCAACCCCACGCAGGCACGAGAGGCAGAGCTTAACTCATTTACTGACACTTTTTAAAAAGTACGTATGTTTTCTAACGTGTGGAGAATGAAACAATCTTAACCCATGTAGCCTATTGTTAACCTGCAACAGAACAGAAGTAAACGTACTGTTCATTTGTGGCACAAAAGTAAAAGTTACTTCCAAACTTTACTTTAAGGCTGTGAGGTTTCACAAAGCCCCTAGTTTTACCTTTATGTATGATTGAATTCGTTCTCCATAACAGATGTGTTCCTAAACGTCATCATCAGTGCAATATGCATAAATCCAAAGATGAAGAGGAGGAGCTGAAGCATGACAATTTGTTCCTGAAGCCTAAAGTTGCACAAATAACAACAGCAACATGTGAAAAATGCTGAATATGTTTTGTACCCACTGAAACTTCCATCCTTGATTGTAAAAACCCTTCTATCAAACAGATGCACAGCTCCAGTTTTCTCTTGGAGCAGCAGCTTGAATGTGAAAGCAAAGTTAGACGGACTAGTTCCTACTGGTTGTTGAGTCTTTTGTGGTTAAACAGTCCGGGGCTGAGTGATAAGGAGACACTAAGGCACAGTTGGCTGTGACACATCTTATCTCACACACACACACACACACACACACACACACACACACACACTCACACACACAATGACAAATGCATATAGTAGATAGACACTGTGGTGACATAAGAAATTTACTGTTTTAATTTAAAGAGTTGTTAGTCACACATCCATAATTAAACTGTGCTATGTTCTGTTTTCTTTCACATTGTTCTAGTTTGGATTTGCAATGCACTAAATACATATTAATATGCAATTATCTACACAGTTTATATTTTCTATACAAGGAGACCACTTCAAAACTGAAAGGGTTTGAGTCCGGTTGAAATGTCCTCTCCTGCCTTCCCCACTGTCTTTATTTTTAGAGATATTTGTCATTATGGGACTGGATTCGTGGCGTAATGAAGCACCAGATGGTTACAGAAACAGGTGTCATAGAAATTACTTTTAAACCTGCAAAGATTTCCATCTGTGAAGATCCTCGGGCCTCCAGGTCATGTGTTTTCCCATAGGTGCTGTTCGCTGGCAGCTGAACTTCTGCTTGTAGTTCTTGAAGGCATTTCACCTCACATCCCAAAGGTTACATCAGTTCTAACCAACTGCTTTACAGAGGCAGACATATGAAGGCATCCAAATTGAGCTGCACCACCCTCTGGAGCACAAACTGCGAGTGCTCAGAAGCCTTCAAAACCCACAGCTACCCAAACTGGGCCTTTGTTAAATCCATAAATAGAACCCAGTAGCAGCCCATCCACAACAGACATAAGAGACAAGAACAACAAGGGAGCACTGTCATTCCATACGTTGTTGGAGCATCTAAGAAACTCGGGAGAATCTTCAATAACTACAACCTTCATGTATTTTCAAAGCACATACTACGCTGAGGCAAAAACTTGTTCACCCCCTGGACAAAACACCTGAACAGAGCAGTACCGGTACAACAAGGAACTACAGATTAGTACGTCGGTGATACGTCCACTTCACAAGTGCATGGCACAACACAAGAGAGCAGACTCCTAGGGACAAGACTCGGCAGTCCATCTGCAGCTTAAAAGACGGGTGGATCCTTTGAAGACGCCAATGTCTACATTCTCGACAGGGAAGAAGACCGTTATTTTGACTGTTAAGTAATCGACCCATTTGTCAATGACACCACTTATCAAACACAGTGCAGTCCTTGCATCACCCCTGGCTCAGCTCCACAGTCCTTTACACATATGTGACTCCAACAACACACATGAAAACATGCCTGGATGAACATGTGGATAAACAACCCCTAGGTGACCATCGAGGTGCCAACAACCGAGCCACTCAACAGAGCTTATAGGCCTGCTTCTCCGAGCCAGTTAATCAGAATTGATAAAGGTTTTTGGATGAGAGGTGAAACATCTCCAAGAACTACAAGAAGCAGAGCTCTTTCGGGACCACAATTATTTCTTTTCATACAGGCATTAAATTCTTCTTCTATTTGTGGTTTCTCTGCCACGTGTGGGAACAATTCTTAAATAAAAGGCTGCTTTGGAGTCACAATAAGACCGGAACACCAATATGTTAAAACTGCCCAATTTAATGAAACTAAACACATAATAATACAAATAAATGCAGGGAGTTGATTGCAGTGTTCCTATTTGATTTTATTCCACACTAAAAACCAGCCCTACACCAACTCCTCTTCTGATCGATCATCCAATAACAGCAGCAAATGTTTTTTAGGTTCTCAAAGAAGCAAACCATGCATATAACCGGCTTCTGCTTTTCCATAAAAACACTTTTAAACTTCAGCTTCACAGCATTTATTTCTGTCTATTCTGCAGCTTCAATTGTTCCATCATATTACACAAAGATTACACCAGACATTTTGGAGAGAAGAGTGCATTGGCAGAGTACTGCTTTTACAACAGCTGGTTGTGCAAGAACAGCAATCTCACTATAGATTAAACCTCACTTCCTGCACAAAGAGGAAGCTGGTAAGTAATGTGTCCATAGAGGAAGCGTAGACTGGAAGAATGGACAGAAAATAAGATGACCAAAGATCATTATCCAGCCGGGTGTATTCTTTAAAAACAGAGGGAAAGTGGAGAGGAGATGCAGAAGGTGAGGAAGAATAAAGGGGGAGGAAATAGGTGGAGGGAGAAGAAAGGGAACTCGAGAAAAGTATTAATGAAAAGATGAATGGACAGGATTGATGATGTAGAAGGAAACAATGACTGGGAGGTTAAAGAGTGAACCAATGGCTCTAACTGGAGATGGACAAGATGGCCGATGTGTCTTTAGCCTTGTCGAAGAAGATGGAGGTCTCATTGGATGCCTTCAGTTTGGCCTGGGTGGAGCCTGGTGAGCTTTGAGCTGTGTTCGGCTGACACTCCTGACAGCAGCAGCAGCAGCAGTCCATGAAGCCCTGACCGAGAGCCTGAGACACAAAGACACTTGACTACTTGACTGAAATCATTGAATAGCAACATAGTACTGTGTCATCTGCATATGGCAGGTACTTGTGTAAGTGAGTCCTGATAATACAGTCATTTGGAGACATGTATAAACGAAATGTGGCCCAGCAATGAACCTTGCGAGGCTCCGGATGTGATCCTTTGAATTGATGAGAGCCTGACTGAACACCGCAGCTGCTCATTTAAAATGGGGTGGTCAACAATGTCAAAAAGTACCAGAACAAGTACAGGAACTAATTTGTGTCGAGTGTTCAGAGCTGTTTTGTCTACTTTTAATTGTCTGACCTACCTTACAGAGACACAGGAGCAGCACAGGTGTCACTGACGCCTTGAAGAACAAGAGAAAGTGATGTAACAGCGCCAGCATAGCGGCCGTGTCCTCAGAGACACTGATGTGCATGTAGGCCAGTGTGATGTTGCAGATGTGTTCGGGCAGACCACAGACACCGTACACCACAGCTAACGCTAAGAGAGTGCAGTTCAGCTGCCGCTCCACTGCCTCGTGCTGCTGGCGCTTCTGATTGGAGGAGCGGTCATCGTGGTTACGCTGTTTCTGTGCAGCGGTTGAGTCGCTGTTAACATTGCGGGTGGCCATCTGGCAGAGGAGGGTGAAGAGGATGGGAAGGCAGAAGTAGCAGCCGAAACACCACCACATGCGACCCTGAAACACGAACAGGTAGAAACCATAAAACCTGAGTTTTTACAGGAATAAGTTGATATCACATCAATACACATTAATATTTGTGGTGTAGTATAGAAAAGTAATTTTTTATGGCCCAAAGCAATTAAGTATATCCACACAGTAGCATGTCTTGACATTTTAATCTGCAACGATTCAAGTCACCGCACGAGGACACCAGTGTCTATTTTCCCAGTCCTCAAGAAAAGCAGTTGAAAATATCATCTCATGGATCTGCATATCCTACATATTCTAGTGTCTTGATGCACATCTTCTAATGTGCTGTGAAACTGCAGATGGTTCTGTCTAAATGAATAATGTGACAACCGAATTTAGCGATTGATTTGTATTCGTGTAATGTTTCACAGTACAATAAACAAAACAGCTCTGAAGCTAAAAAAGCAGAGGGATTTGCTTTCTATTTCCATGTTTAAGGTGAGAAATGATCAACCCATAACTGAATTTCATGTATTTTTGAGGCCGTTCATATTTTCTTGTTGTTTCGTTCCGATACTGTGTATCTTCTCACCTGGTGATACCTGAGCAGCAGAGAGTGGAGGGAGTCGGGCAGGTAGAGGGACAGAGGAGAGGAGGGGGTGATGGTACAGGAGTCGACCAGCCGTCCGGTAGATGGGGACACAGACTGGCTGAGCTGCCACAGGAAGATTTCAGGGCTGGAAAGCAGCAGAGAAGCAAGCCACACCAGCAGGAGCTTCATCAGCACCGAGCGGCAACGTTCTACCTGCCGAGCCTTTGGCTGGGAGGAGGAAGTGGCAGCGTGGAAACGATCAATGCCCAGAGCACACAGAGTGAAGGAGGTGATGCCTAGAGACACAACCTGCGGAGATACGGAAAGGAGCACAACCTCAGTGTCACATACATACAGTAAGGCACTTATTAAAATGTTTTTTAAATATGAGACCTGTGCTGCTAATGAATAATCAAAAGGCTGTAATTTCTTTATTGCCCTAAATTAAACTAAAGATAATGCTAAGACAGCTTATAATTCTATATGTTTATTATTCAGGTCATAGTGGGTGGTGGATTCGTACTAGAGTGCATTAAATTAAGAGGTGGTTCCAATGTTTTGGCCGCCGTGTTGACCCTGAATGAGGGTGTCAAAACAGTAGAACCACTTTAATGTAACTCCAGTAAGACTCCTCCACCCACTATGACCTCACTAATATACACGTAGTAGAATGATCATCTTTCAACTTCAAAACTAAGAAATTATGACCTTGTAAAAGTCAGATTTATGATGGAGCTGCTGTAATAGATTGTACAGCTGCACTTAATGAAGTGACCAGTGAGAATACACTGCAATTCAATTTAGCATAGTATTCAAAAGAGAGAAAACATTGAAGTAGTGTCCACCAACCAGTCACAGTATTAATATTTGTTGAGCCTAGTTTAACACCAACCTGAAGCTAGAAGCAGTGTGAGAAATCTCGACCATGTAAAAGAGACTTAAAGCAAAAAAACAGCAAAAACATAATATTAAACATTTATTTTGTTGAGCTGGACTGAAACACGGTGCCACCGGAGGTTGGGTTACAAATCATACAAACACATTTTCACCCCAAATTTGTTCCTGTCAGGCCATGAAAGCAGCAGCAGGACATTCCAGAGGACAGTGTAACAGGTTCCCATGGAAACTCTTAGTAAAAAGCAGTTAGATTCCAAACTCAAGTGTCTACAATTACACACCATTTATAAAAAAAAAAAACTTACTGAGACCAAATACTGTGGCAAGAAAAAAAAAAAGAACACCAACTGGAGTCCAATCAGGTCTAAACCACAGTTACCTTGATCTAAGAAAGCAGTCCAACGGTGTCAGAGTAATGTTGAAGACACTAGATATTCATCGGTCCACAGTTAGACTTATTGCTATAAATGAAGATGATTCGGTACTGTCCATACAAGTAAGTCCCCTTCAAAGGCAAAATGCAGAATGATCAACGAGGTAACAAAGAACCGTAGAGTAACAGCTAATCATTTGAAGGATTTATTGGAGTTTGTTAACACAAGGGGGCGGCTATAGCTCAGTTGGTAAAGGCAGTTGCTTACGGACCACAGGGTGAGTGGTTCGATCCCCGGCCCTGGCTATATGTCGAAGTGTCCCTGGGCAAGACCCTGAACCCCTCCCCAGCGATGCAGTGCCGGTAGAAATTGGGGAGGGTTGCGTCAGGGAGGGCATCCGGCACAGTAAAAACTGTGGCAGAACAAAGACCACCCAGACACCTAACAGCACTGCTGAGAATATGAGATGAAATGTCTGTGCCAACAGACATCATCCTAACAGTGAAGTACATTGAAGCAAAGCATCATCTGGGCTTCTTTGCTGCTTCTGGACCTGACCACTTGCTATTGTGGAAGGGAAAACTCCTCGATAAGTGTCAGGGCATTGGATCGAGGTTTGCAGGATAATGTCAGGATGGCTGTCTGCACGCTGGTGCTGAGAAGAGTCTGAGTGAATCCACAGGACAATGACCCCAAATGCTAAAATAAGTCCAATAACGTTTGGATTTGGTGAAAGAAAATCCACTTTTTGGAGTCTTCAGACCAATAAAAATGCTGTGGAATCACCTCATGTGCCTCAAGACCTCAAGAATATAGCTGAGCTGTAGCAGTTGTATAAAGATGGTAGAAAATCCCTCCTGATCTTTGTGCTGCTCTAATCCACAGCTACCGGAAATGGTTGTTTGAGGTTACAGAGGTGGTTCAAACAGCTATTAAAACAGTTAGTTTGACTTTTTCCACCATCACATTGTAAGTTAAATGTGTTTAACAAAGATCATGACTGTGTTTGATCAACTTAGAAATATTGCTTTTGTGACAATAAAGTTCAAATCACAGACACTAAGGACAATTGCAACTCTGCAACTGTTCATGTGACTTTGCAGATCAACAGTTGGTAGCAGCTCACCAGACTCCTAAGATCGTCCTTCTAGGTGTGAGGAGCTGCCACAAGGGTTTTCAAAAACCGGAATTGTGAGAATCTGAATGAGAAAAAACAAACCCAGCCATCACGGGCAGGTTACACCAGCTTGTCTACCAACTGTAGGGGAAGCTGTAGCTCAGTAGAGCAGTCGTCCACACACCACAGGGTCAGTGGTTAGATTCCTGGTTCCCATTGGCTACATGTCAAAGTGTCCCTGGGCAGGACATTGAACCCAATGTTGTCCTTAGTGCCTGCTACTTGTAAGTTGTTATAGATAAAAGCATCTGCTAAATTACTGATTGTAATTGATCCCCAGCTACTTCTGTCCACATCAAGTCTACATCTGCATCTGTGTGTCATACATTTCCCCATAGGGATCAATTAATGTTTAATAATTACAAAATAATAATAATAATAGAACTAATGATTCCTGACATTTTCTCCAGTGTCACCATCAAGGAATCTATCCATTATCTGTAACGTCTCATGCTGTTCAAGGTTGCGTGGGACTGAAGCCCATCTCATTCACACTCACGCTAACACGAACGAGCAATTTAGTGTCACCAACTAATCTAACATCTTTGGACTGGGAGGAAACCAGATCACCTGGCAAGCGCAGGGAGAACATGCAAACTTCACACAGAAAGGCCGCAGCCGTTTAGGGATTCAAACTATGGACCTTCTAGGTGTGAGGAGGCAGCGCAAACCACTCCACCACCATTGCTGCCCCCATCATCAATGTTTACACTCCTCAGAGGATTGACCTTTTATATTTTTAACATTCCATGAGATCTGTCGCCACCTTCAGCACTAAAGGCAAATAAACACCACAGAACGTGAACAGCAAAAGAAAACTAAAGGAACAGTTTTATGTGATCAACCTCTTTAACATAATCCCCACCCACCTCCATATAAGGCACCATGCGGCAGGTGATGTCACCCAGGATCCTCCTATTGGAGAGCTGGTTGAGGACCACCACGGGAAGGCAGAGCACCAGAACCAAAAAATCCCAGAACGCCATGCTGGCCAGCAGATAGTTCCAGGCAGACCTCATGTAGTAGTTGTTCCAAACGATGCACATTACCGCCATGTTTCCCACCACACCCACGGCCAGCACTAGGCCAGCCAGGAACAGGATGGCATAGGAAGCATACGAGCTCTCCGCCAATGGGTAGAAAGGGTTGAAGAGTCCTGGGGCATTGTGATTTGTGGAGATGTTTCCATGGACGTTAACATCGTCATGATCATTACCACTCTTCCCTGCTGCAATTTCTGTGAAGTTGTTAAACACTGTGGCCTGCGGCACCGTCACTGTGTCATTCTCAAACGACAGGCTGAAGGTGGACTGCTGCTCCTCTTCGTCAGCACCCCTGGCCAGGCGGCGGTGCTGCTCCACTTCTAAATCCAGCATCTCAGGGAGGGGGATGCTCTGCTCAGGGGTGTAGGTGTTGTTCTGGGTATTGAGCTGCTCAGTGGTCCAAACGGGCTCCAGTTTCACAGGTGAAGGGGGTTTATCCTTGTTATTCTGCCTATAGTGTTGCCAGACGCTGTTTGCGTCTGTGAACAGCAGCGGCAAGTATAGACACAGCCACAGGTAGACAGATGGAGACATGACAATGAACTTAAATGGGAAAAATTACTTGTTTCAAATCAGATTTGGTTGTTTTTGTGCTTTAAAGGACAAAATTTTGAACAGAACTCCAACGAATTTCCAGAAAGTACCAGTACTGGAGAACAAAACAATTTCCCTAAATCTTTTAGTTGGATGTTGCTCTAAATCCAAGTTCCTTAAGAATAAACATTAGTAAATATTTTGTTTGCTAAAATTGAGAATTCCAGGAAATATTTTTTTTCTACAGATCTACCTGTTTCAAAATGTTTCCAAATGATAGAGAAAGCGTTTCGGCTTTAAGACATCCGCAAGATTTTAAGGTTGTAGTCAAGGAAAATAAACAGCTCTTCTCTTCTATCTCCAAAGTATCCAAAGATTCCCACTTTAAAACTTGGCTGTGTGTTTCCCATCCATTAGTAATCCTGGAAGCTGCGATGGAGCTCCTGGAAGAGGACTGGGGTTGAGCGGGTTGAGCGTCTGTGTCCGTGTTGGAGCTGATGTGTCTGGGCTGGAGGCAGGAGAGAGACTGGGTGTCCTGGAGCTCCAAGGGTCCCTGGGAACAAGCAGCCCTCTGCAGTATGGTTGGATGGAGCCTTTGTCAGTACACACACACCCACACACACACACACACACTCTCTGACAGGCCTACAAACAAGGTTGGCACACACACAAACACACACATTTGTCTTTGCAATCATCCATGCATACGTTCTTTTTCTTTTTGGCTCTTACTTTCTATCACACACATGCTCACATAGACGCTCAAAAGTCCCAATTAATTGCACTTTGCTCTGCTGCCACCTTGTGGTGACTGTGCTGGGAACGAACTGCAGAGCTGAGTTCACTGAAAGAAACACATCTGACTTGAATTCTGATGAAACTGCTTTTCTGTGTGTCTGTTCTTGTGCTTATGTTTGGGGGAACTAGTCTGTGCTTTGGGGTGAGACTGTGATTGTAGGGGGAGGACAGGTTTTGGCAGCTTGCTTAGGGCTACATCCTAAACTGTGGTCACAGCCAACAACTCGTTCATGACAAAAGTGTTATTTCATTAGAATTGTCCCACACAAGTGTTCTCCCTTAAAATGTGCTTTTCTATATTTATCTTGCTGTCAGCAGATCCCGTGTGTTAGTCCATCTCTTGCACTTTCTGACTTCTTGCTTTTGTCCGTTGCTACAAATTATCACTTGGACTCAAGGATGAACATCGCATTATGGGACCTCATTGATGGAGCTTAATGACCTTATCATTTGTCTTTGCAGTTTTGCAATAGGATGTTTCAGGTTATAATGTGAGAAAGCAATGGTTCAGAGGGGGTTGTGTTTTTTTGGTTAAACTGCCACAAAAAGAGTTGATGCCCCCCCCCCCCAAAAAAAGGAGCTAGTTTTTAGGGTTGGACCCAATAAGGTGCTTGACACGACTTCTCAGTGTTAATAGTTTTATTAAAGAAGGTTATTATTATTGAGGAGTGGAGTGGTGGTCCTGGCAGTGTGTGTGTGGGATGTAGCCGTGATGGATCTGCCACGCACAGAACTCCAGAATCCTTCCAAAACCCCTTTCAGTGAACATGTGCACTAGGTAATGCGGAGGAAGACTGTGACGCTCAGTACAATAATTAAAGTTCTTTATAAGCACGTAGTTACTTACCAGCCTGAGTCTCACAGGTAGAAAGTCACATGGAGCAATAGGCTCTAATGCATAGCATGAATTAAACATGGGCATGGAATCAAACGGTCTCTTTCATGATGTCATGGTAACAGGGGTCCGTGATAACTTGGTTCCTTACGGGAATTCAGCAATGCTCAGAGTCTTGTAACGTAATTACAAGGTCGGCAACAGAGAGAGTCAATAGGGAGCAGTTACTCCAGCAGGAAGAGTCGGGTCAATAAACGTGACGTGGTCCGAACCGTAAACAGCAAAGGAGAATTTTCATGAAGGCTGGAAAGTTGCAGTGATAAGCAACAATCTGGCAGCTTGGTGAAGAAACCTTTGAGGTATATAAGCAACATGATGAAGCCAGGTGAAACTGATTAACCGTGATAGTAAAGCGGGAACAACATGACGGGACCAGGAAACAGGAAGTGACTGCAAAATAAAAGTCCTGAGGGAGGAAATGAAGTCGGGGATCCTGAGAAAACTAATCAATTACTTTTACTTTTAATACTTTAAGTAAAATATTAATCATGTACTTTTACTTAAGAAGAAATGTCAGTGGGAACGTCCTAG
Organism: Channa argus; assembly: GCF_033026475.1. Classification (NCBI taxonomy): domain Eukaryota; kingdom Metazoa; phylum Chordata; class Actinopteri; order Anabantiformes; family Channidae; genus Channa; species Channa argus. Next base: position 25,952,625 of record NC_090209.1, read on the forward strand.
AGGGAATTTTTGTTTGTGTAAATCTAATAATAAAGTACAGTTTTTGAGTACTTCATCTACCACAGAAATGAAAGGCAGACGGATAAGACGAAAGGACTATCAGGATAAGAGTGCACACGAAAAGTATCTAATATTTTGAGCGAAATTCCTTAAGTGCACATCTTAGAGTGTAACTAACTAACTAATACATAGTTTGATGTTTTAAGCTGTTCAATTTCAGATTTTTTGCTAATATACAGTGCATCCAGAAATTATTATTATTATTATTATTATTATTATTATTATTATTATTATTATTATTATTATTTCCTTTTCCCACATTTTGTTATGTTACAGCCTTATTCCAAAATGGATGAAATTCATTATTTTTCTCAAAGTTCTACAAACATATCCACATAATCACAGCATGAAAGAACTTTGTTTGAAATGTATCTTTAAAAAAATATTGAATAAATAAAAAAGTATTTACCACCTTTCCTTAATACCTTGTTGAAGCACCTTTAGCACTAATTACAGCCCCAAGTGTTTTTGAGTATGATGCAGTTCCTTCCATTTTTCTTTGTTGACCAAACTTATGTCCATGGTCAAAGACAACGACGAACAGATATTAAGTGCATTGCACAAAGACCTTGCAAAGCCAAAGTTTGAGGCTGATTGGTACAATGCTGCAGAGATCATTGTTCTTCTGGAAGGTTCTCCTCTCGTCACAGATGGTCCTTAAGTTTTGTATAAGCAACTGAAATTGACCTTGTGCAGTAGTTGCTGGGAGCTGTGTAAGTTCTTGGTGGAGACCAATATGTCTGTTGTTTCACAGTGGACTCGAAACTCCAGTCTCTTGTGGGAAAAACCTTCTGACCATCTCTTCAGGGTCTAAATACTATGTGTCAGTTTTAATTTCCTTACAGCTACTAGATGTCACCAGAGGTAATAAGTATCTGTTGGTAATTTTTGGCTGGTGGCTAAAATGACCTACACGAGTTCCTAGTAACAAATCTGACACTTAGCTGCAGTAAATTGAGATTTATTGAAGATAATAGAAAGCAAGTACAAGTCTCATCAAGGTCAGTTGCATGACCTGGCACAACATGTAATTACTGTTTCAGTTCTGATTAACAATATATGAAAAGCAAACTCAATGTAACATAAAATCACCAATAATCTATAAATCAATCCCACACAAATCGTATTTGTCTTCAAAGTTGATCTTTGGTGGATTGCTTGATGTTGGAGGATTCATTTTTCAGTCACCACTGTTTTAGCACTGGTGTAGGTGAGGCCCCTGTAGGTCCCTTTGGTGTCGAACCTCAGAACACTGTCATTGTAGCAGGTTATTTCCACTGTGCCAGTGTAGGGGAGATCCACGGTGGCTCTACCAATGGTGACATTGACAAGCACAGTTTTCCTCGGAGGAACTTGAACTGGAAAAGAAAAGGTCTCCTTCCTCTCTTCTGAATTCTCTAACCCATAGGAGCTTTGTACGCCCATTGTTAAGCTAAACCCAGCAGAAACTTCCACAACCTCTGGAATTCCTGCTTTCACCCCTAAACTGAAGGTGGCTTCCAACTTGTTAGTCACAGACCATGATGATTTCTTGGTTATTGTTTTAGAGGTTTCTACTGTGTACGACTGAGTGACATCAGACTTGTTTGTGTAACTAAGAGATTTGATCTCTTCGGTAGCGACCTGTGGAATGATTTGATGCATGGTGGGATAGTTGACATGGGTCAGCACAGTTGACTTGATGGTGTTGATGAAGACAAACCCTAAACTATCTATGTCTGACCCTCCCCTGCCCAGAACTCCCAAGCAAATTCCAGAACCGACGTCTGCTGGGTACTCGGTTTTCAGTCCCCAGTCTGTCATATGTGCGAAGAATTCACGGGAGCGATTTGTCTGGAATTTGATGGCACCTAGACGGGTTCCAGCTCCGTTGCCCCACAGTGAGAGTGAGGAAATGTGCTCTCCATCTCCAAACTCAAACTGAGCAGGATTCCCAGCAGCATTTCCAAACTGCTGACTTCGACCATCGGTCAGCCAAACCTGGATAGCCTTCACCTGCCACCCTCCAACCCACACCCATATCTTTTTCAGCGTGGCTCCAGTGGATTCACCAGTGAAATTAAAGTAACTGCCTCCTTGTCCACCAATAAATTGCACAGGTGTCAGGTAAGACATGATCTTTCTGGTGTGATGTGAATCTGAAAAAAGAAGAACAACACTTGTTGAAACTGCCAGGTGGCGCAGTAGAGCTATAGGAAATACAGACCTTAATTTGGCTACCTGAAAATTCTGCCATATTGTCCAGCTAATCAGTTTATTCCTTCTTATAGAATTGAATCACTAAATTTGGTTACTGTATTAATTCCATTATTATAATTTTGTTAAGTTCCTGCATGTAAAGCATAGTTCACAGTTTTGTAGTAATACACAGCTATCTACCAGTCATCATTTGGCCAAACAAATTCATTCATTTGCAAGACACTATATTGACAAAAACATGTAACTTTTATACTTTTATAAGTTTTATAACTTATATAAGTTTTATACTAAAACATTTTAAAAAATTAAACCTCACACTAAGAGATGCTTAAAGTATTTTTGCACTCAAACTTTTTGCATTTCTCTTACTGAGTCACATAGTTTTTATAGGCAGGAAAGAAAACTTGCATAGTTTTTATAAATGTGCTCTAAAAACATATTTATATATAAAAAAAACAATCATAAAAACATTTGCATATTTTAAAAAGTATAACTTTTTCAAGATTGATAACAATCATTTATATGCATATTGTGTCATCCAAAAAATGTAAATACAAGTTTATAAAATCAACACTTTAATTGCACAGTATTGGTGTTTTTATTGCAAATACAATTTAGCTTTTAGAAATTAAATTTTTAATCAGATCTTAATATCAAGTATCTTGTTTGTGATCAATAATGGTTTTATTATGTTGCTAAATTTGTTGCTTTTTATGATGTTTAGTTTTCCTGTGGTCCATGGTCAACTGCCTTACTAACTGAGCTACAGCCGCCCTGGTCATACACATAACAGAATAAATGTGGCTTTGGCGCTGATTCCGGGGCTTTCTAGGACAGTCCATTGTCCCTGTCAAATAAACTAATATATAAACCAATTGTTCATTTCTTGCTAAATTACAATAAATTAGTTTTTTTTAAGTTACTGGTTTACAGTAATGATTGGTGACAGTTATCAAAGGAATTCCAACTGTAAAAAGGTAAAAATCCAACTTCTGTACTGTTTCTTCCATAAACAGACAGCGATCTGCACTGATCTTGGTGGGAAATAATTCAATATAACACTAAATCAAAATCAAGAATAATCCTAAAAAGTTTGTACAATGATAAAACCAATACACTGTCATAGAGACTGACTTTAATCTTGATACCGAGAATATCAGAGATACTTAGCAATTAGAAGAAATCTAATCCTCAATATCACAAAATTGAACTATGTGCAGTCATAAAAATGGTCCAGTATTGTTTTTTTTAAAAACAAGTATTATGAGTTCACAAACTTTTCAGAAAACCAAGTGGTACAGTGGATCTGTAACAAACAAAGTGCTACTAAATGATCAGGCCGAGTGGCCAATGTGGTGACTTGGCTGTTTTAGACATGGGTGATTACCCATTAAGTTTAATGGGGTCAAACTAAGTCAGTCTAATCCAACAGTCCTGCAGTAAATTGTCCTTCATATACAGTAATTTTCCATCACAGGATGTCAATCATTAGGTTTAATGCACTGCAGTGCAGACTTTGTCATATTGGTTTGTTTAAAGAAAAGATGACGATGATGAAGTTGTTGAGTATCTGCAACGATCTTGACAGAAACATTTGTATCTAATAACTTTGACGATTTATACCAAGAATATTGAGGGTACTTACAGGGAAGTTGTCAGCAGCTGGGTAGCTGTAGAATTCGAGCAGGAAAGTGGCACTTTGTGAAGCAGTAGTTACAACTGATTTCACTCGAAAATACAGTTGCTACACAGTTACCATGACTCAAGTGCCAGTGAAACACATTAAGAAATCACCTCTACTGTGAAGACACCTGTTAGGGAGCGACAACCGTTTGTGTTTTGTAAGAGACGGATGTTTCCAAAGGTGAGTGTCATGTATGTTCTTCTTTCCCGTCGAACAAGTTCCTCTGAACGCGTGGAACAACAAGGTCTCTATTTACTGTTTTCAGAATTTCAGCTATTATTTCATTCTTTTCGCAGCTCAATATGTTAAAGAACATCAAATTTGTATGAAAGGAAGGTGTTGGGCTGCAGCCTTCACACTTTTTCCTCAGCAGGTAATTGGTAATGTCCTGCACGGCTCTGCACACTGTTGTGGGACGTGGCATATTTTCTCTTTGCCACCTTGATCTGTTTTCTGGCCTGTACAGGAGTCTGTCCCCACTTCCATAAGCTTCCTGTGAAGTTGTCTGAGTTTAGCTGTGAACCGTGGCTGGTTGTTGCTGTATGTGCGATAGGTCTTGGTTCGCAGGCACATGTCATCACAAAAAACTGGCAGTGTCAATCAGTTCATCCCGGTTTTTAGCTGCAGCTTCTAAAACACTCCAGGCTACATTCACAAAAGAGTCTAAACTGGTTATTTTCTCAGCTAATTGCAGTAGCTCGTCACTTGGAGGGACACGAACACCAACCAGCACAAATGAGGAAAACTCTCCCTAAGAATGAAATGAGTTTCTAGGTTCGGGCTGCTGGATCTTAACAGCGTGAAATCAGTCCACCAACCTTCACTGATATGAAAGCAGATTCCGCCTCCTCTCGTTTTCCCCGATAGCAGCTGCAGTGCCTTATTTAGGATGGACGCTGCGAGCCAGGTTTCAGTGAAGCAGAGAACAGCAGAATGTGCAAAGTTCATATTTGTTCTGTTCAGAAGTAGCAGCTCGTCCATTTTATTGGGCAGAGAGCGGAGATTGGCCATGTGAACTTCTGCAGCTTCACCAACGTGCTTCCATCGCCTGCGTCTGGTGGATTGTCCTTTATTACGCAGGTCTCTGGTATATGTAACTGTGTTTGAGTAGCCTAATACACACAACCATATAAAAAAAAGTCTAAGACTTCGTGGGACCAAGGCAACTGTCCATGACGCCATCTTTTCATCAAGCTGTGCTTATATTAGAAGAGGGCTGTAAACAATAATATAATAATAATGCAAATGGCTTTCGAAGCCAAAAATTCTATTGCTGTTGTGTTTAACATGTTCTGTGATGATGACCCCCTTCCTCAATAGTACAGGGCTCGTTAGTGCAAGGTGCACAAATGCCAACTGGCTTTTGATTTGTGTTCTGCACAATAACAATAAACTTGTATCTGTTGTAATAATTAACAATATTAGAAAATGGCAACAGTTTTACTCTGTGTCATTAATCTGGACAGTTCCCATGACTCAACTGCCAGAGACACATTAAGAAATCATCTCTTTCTTCGAGGATACAGTTCTGTGTTTTGTCAAAGACGGATGTTTCAAAACAAGTGGACGTCATGTATGTTCTTCTTTCTTATAGTACAGTTCCCACTAAACTACTGGAACAACAAGGTTTTAAGATCAAAAGATTTATAGAGATGAAAGTTCAGAATTTTAGTTTTTATTTTAAGCTATTTACATCTCAACCTGCAAAACAACATCAAACTTAGCACATTTTGTTTTTGTATAGTGTGAGACTGATAATTCAGACAAGGAATCACGCTTTGTTTCAGCCAATGGTTTTATCTGTGGCCTGTGTCGATGTTAAGAGGAAGGAGTTAAGATGAAGACCAAAGCTTTTTGGTATTTGAACTTTTGTTCATAAACAAACAAACAAAATACTAAAAACAACCTATTATTTAATCTTCCAAAAACAAAACAAAATGCCAAACAAATAATAAATCACAAAGCAAACTTTGATTTCCTTTTTCCCAAAGTGTAGTTCGCACTGAATCGTGGGATTATTTGGTGACATCACACAGTGATGCACTGTATTTCGGTTTCTAAACAGTGAATCACTGTATTGGCGTTTGGCGCTAACATTTTTCTGTGTGCTTTTTTTTTTCACTTCTAAATGGTCAGATATGAAAGTCCTTATGTGAACATCTCAGAGCATGACTTACAATACATAGAGTGATATTTTAAGCTGTTCGAATTGTAAGCTGCTGCCGAAGTTTTTTCTTATGAAAAAGTATCCACTTTTTCCATAATGAATCAACTTCATTATTTTCCTCACAATTCTACAAACAATAGCCCATAATGACAGCGTGAAAGAAGTTTGTTTGCAGCTGCAGCAGCTGCAGTTTGCAGTTGCAGCTTTAGCACCAATTACAGCCTCCAGTCTTTTCGAGTATGATGCTACAAGCTTGACACCTATTTCTGGGCAGTTTCTCTCATTCTTCTTTGTAGCACCTCTCAAGCTCCATCAGGTTGGATGTGGAGCATCGGTGTACAGATTTTTTCAGATCTCTCCAGAAAAGTTAAATCAGGTTCAAGTCTGGACTCTGGCTGGGCCACTCACGTACATTCACAGAGTTTTCCTGTAGCTATTCCTTTGTTATCTGGGCTGTGTGCTTAAGGTCGTTGTCCTGTTGAAAGATGAACCGTCGCCCCAGTCTGAGGTCCAGATGCTCTGGAACAGGTTTATATCAAGGATGTTTCTGTACATTGCTGCATTCACGTTCCCCTCGATCCTGACTAGTCTCCCTGTTCCTGCCGCTGAAAAACCATGCAAGCACCACCATGCTTTACTGTAGGGATGGTGTTGGGCAGGTGGTGAGCGGTGCCTGGTTTCCTCCAGACGTTACACTTGGTATTCAGACCAAAGAGTTCAATCTTTGTTTCATCAGACCAGAGAATTTTGTTTCTCATGGTCTGAGAGTCCTTCAGGTGGGCTCCTCTTCTACTGATGGATGATGGAGGCCACTGGCCTCATTGGGACCTTCAATGCTGCAGAAAGTTTTCTGTAACATCTCAAGATCTGTGCCTCAATACAATCCTGTCTCTGAGGTCTACAGACAATTCCTTGGACTTCATGTCTTGGTTTGCGCAGTGACAGGCACTGTTAACTGTGGGACCTTAGGTAGACAGGTGTGTGCTTTTCCAAATCTTGTCCAGTCAACTGAATTTCACACAGCTGGACTCCAATCAAGTTGTAGAAACATCTCGGGGATGATCAGTGGAAACGGGATCAACCGGAGCTCAGTCAACAAACGCTGTGAATACTTATCTACATGTGATTTTGTTTTTTGTTTTTGTTTTATATATTTGCTAAGTTTTCCAAACAATCTTCTTTCACGTTGTCATTATGTGGCATTGTTTGTAGAATTTTGAGGAAAATAATGAATTTGATGCATTTTGGAATAAGATTGTAACACAACAAAATGTAAAAAAAAACGTAAGTACTGTGAATAATTTCTGTAAACACTCTAATCAAATATAAGATAAAATTGTATTTAGCATTGATTGGAGACAACAGAGGAAAATATTCAGAGCCACACAGACCTGCATGATGTCACTGGGTGGATCTGAAGTTGGCTTCAGCTTCATGTCATAGTGAAACTGCAGTAAATTTTATAGTATGGCTTTTAACTCGTCCATGCAGTAAGTGTGATGTAGTATGATGCAGTACTCCTTGGTACTGCACCAAATGGACCTTTTTAAGTTATACAAGTCAGTGCAGTAGTTGCTGGGAGCTGTGTAAGTTCTTGGTGGAGACCAAAATAACTGTTGTTTCACAGTGGACTCGAAACTTGTGTCTCTTGTGGGAAAATCCTCTTGACCGTCTTTTGAGCATCTAAATACTATGTGATCATGGCAGTTGTGGCTGATAATCACCTCTGATCTGCTTTTCACTGCAGGACAAAGCTGGATTTATTGAAGACAATACAAAACTATGAGTACAGTTCTCATCAAGGTCACTTACATGTCCTGGCACAACACTTAATGTTTCAGTTCTGGTTTCAGAAATAAATGAAAAGCAAATTTAATGTAAGAATAGTAACAAATAAAATGCAAATCAGTCAGAATTAAATCAGATTAGAACCATAAAACCCAATTAAAGATCACATTAAAGTAATAGAAAAGTAAACCATAAAACCATGAATTGATAAAAGCACAATAATCACCTCTGTAAACAATTTATGTAATAATTTTTTAGAGGCACTCAAAAAAAATTTTTTGGCATAATATACCAGTGTATATAAAAGAATAATAAAATCAGTAATCACATAACAGAAAATACCACGTAACACCAGGGAGAATTTTTGCTGTGGGGAAAAAGACACAAACTCAATTTCTCTTCAAAGTTGATCCTTGGTCGATTGCTTGATGTTGGAGGATTCATTTTTCGGTCACCACTGTTTTAGCACTGGTGTAGCTGAGGCCCTTGTAGGTCCCTTTGGTGTTGAACCTCAGAACACTGTCATTGTAGCAGGTTATTTCCACTGTGCCAGTGTAGGGGAGATCCACGGTGGCTCTACCAATGGTGACATCGACAACCACAGTTTTCCTCGGAGGAACTTGAACTGGAAAAGACAAGCGCTCTGTTTTCTCTTCTGAATTCTCTAACCCATAGGAGCTTTCTACTCCCATTGTGAAGCTAAACCCAGTAGAAACTTCTGCAACCTCTGGAATTCCTGCTGAAACTGATATACTCAAGGTGGCTTCCAACTTGTTAGTCAAAGACCATGATGATTTCTTGGTTATTGTTTTAGTAGTTTCTACTGTGTACGACTGAGTGACATCAGACTTGTTTGTGTAACTAAGAGATTTGATCTCTTCGGTAGCGACCTGTGGAATGACTTGATGCATGGTGGGATAGTTGACATTGGTCAGCACAGTAGACTTGATGGTGTTGATGAAGACAAACCCTAAACTATCTATGTCGGACCCTCCCCTGCCCATGACTCCCAAGCAAATTCCAGAACCGACGTCTGCTGGGTACTCGGTTTTCAGTCCCCAATCTGTCATATGTGCGAAGAATTCACGGGAGCGATTTGTCTTGAATTTGATGGCACCTAGACGGGTTCCAGCTCCGTTGCCCCACAGTGAGAGTGAGGAAATCTGCTCTCCATCTCCAAACTCAAACTGAGCAGGATTCCCAGCAGCATTTCCAAACTGCTGACTTCGACCATCGGTCAGCCAAACCTGGATAGCCTTCACCTGCCACCCTCCAACCCACACCCATATCTTTTTCAGCGTGGCTCCAGTGGATTCACCAGTGAAATTAAAGTAACTGCCTCCTTGTCCACCAATAAATTGCACAGGTGACAGGTAAGACATGATCTTTCTGGTGTGATGTGAATCTGAAAAAAGAAGAACAAAATTAAATTACAATTAAAATTATTACTAAATCAAATTATTTTTAGCGCAATGATCCCACGATGGTGGAACAAGCTACCAAACTCTGCACACTGAGCAGATTCTCTCCCAATATTCAAAAAACTGCTGAAAACAGAACTCTTCCACATCTTCCTATGCACTTAAATCTCTTTTTTTAAAAAATCCTTTCTGCTCTTTCTCGCACTTGCATCTCGTGAACTGTGAACACTTTTCTGATAAGACTTTGCTTTGATGTTTTCTCCTTGACTTATATTCTTCTTGCCTTGTACCTCACTTGTAAGTCGCTTTGGATAAAAGCGTCTGTTAAATGACTAAATGTAAATGTAAATGTAAATTACAAGTTTATAAAATCAACAATTTAATTGCAGAGTATTGGTGTTTTTATTGCAATTACAATTCAGCTTTTAGACATTTTATTTTTAATGAAATCTTAATATCAAGTATCTTGTTTGTCCTCAAAAATGGTTTTATTATGTTGCTAAATTTGTTAAATTTGTTGCTTTTTATGATGTTTAGTTTTCCTGTGGTCATACACATAACAGAATAAATGTGGCTTTGGCGCTGATTCCGGGGCTTTCTTGGACAGTCCATTGTCCCTGTCAAATAAACTAATATATAAACCAATTGTTTATTGCTAAATTACAATAACTTAGTTTTTTTCAAGTTACTGGTTTACAGTAATGATTGGTGACAGTTATCAAAGGAATTCCAACTGTAAAAAGGTAAAAATCAAACATCTGTACTGTTTCTTCCATAAACAGACAGCGATCTGCACTGATCTTGGTGGGAAATAATTCAATATAACACTAAATCAAAATCAAGAATAATCCTAAAAAGTTTGTACAATAATAAAACCAATACACTGTTATAGAGACTGACTTTAATCTTGATACTGAGAATATCAGAGATACTTACAGCGAAGTTGTGAGCAGCTGGCAGCTGTAAACGTCTTGCTGAAAAAGTGGCTTTCAGAGAAACACTGGTTAGAAAGAAGCAGTTTTCTCTCTTAAATACAGCTCCAGTTGGCCTGGAGGTGGAGGCAGGTCTGAGATAAAAATAGTTGATCCGCAGGGGGATTTAGGTGTGTCACCTTCAGGGAGAATCTACTTTAAAAGCCTTTGTATGTGAAAACATTCCTTTGCCAATCCACTGAAAAATCGGATTTGTTCACCAAAAGAAAAACAGATTAAACCAAGTAAAACAATAACGGTAAACCGACAATGTGTGATAGGAAATTATAACAATGTAAAAGAAAATCTCACATATATAACAGACTCGTAAGACAGTGTCTTACAATAATTGTAAATAAATGCATAAACTAAATATGCGAGGTACATCAGCTTTGGTTTTGTGCATCAAGCACAGTCTCCTAAAATACCATCTTTCATCTTCTTTCAAGGTTTGTTATAATAAACAACCTGTCAACATCAATTCCAGTCCGGCCCTGCTTCATGGTACTTCACTGTAAGTCACTAACATTCTTCACTCTTACTTTCTCTACCACAACGTGTGGATTTACTTTCAAACTAAATAATTCCATCATCTTTTAAAATGAATGGCTTTAGATTCTGTAATTATTAGAACATCTCCAAACGTAAAGCTATGGTAAACAACTTTTTTTCATATATTTTTTGAGTAGAAATATGTTTCAAAACAAATCCTGTTGTTCGGAGCTTCTGTTGACACAGCTCACGACGCCACACTATCTGAACAGCATAGATATACGTCATTTTTAAATGAGGCTGACCCTTCAAAATTTCTGGCTGATTAGTAAATTGCTGTAAGTAAAATGAGACTAGGACAATTTACACTACGACCTCGACCCCACAGAGAGACAGAGAGGATGCACACAAAGTGACACCACCACATTAACCTAATGCACAGCGAACATATACTGGACTGTTTGTAATCATGAAACATGTTGGTTGTATGTTTCAAGCTTTTTATAGCCTACACATCTACCACTGCTCAAATTCTAGACCTTACTCAAACATCTTGCCACTATCATATCTGTGCTTTATCGTTACAGAAAACCATTTGGTTTTCCATTTCTCCATTTAATAGCCTTTTTGCCTGAACTCAGTGACAGTAAGGTTTAATCTCATGTAAGAAAAAAAAGATTTACATTTTACATTTAAAAATCTTTTAATGCGCACTGAGTAACAAACTCACTCTGTTACCTTGACGACTACTACCAGCACATATTTATGCCAGATTGTGCAAAAATATACAGGGATACAAAGCCTTCTTTGTAAACCTTCTTCTTGCCCAGCCAGTTGTACAGCATCTTAAACTGGACTGGATTCCTCTGTTAGTGTTTTGTCCCGTTTGTTCCACTGAAAGTACTTTTGTCTGTCTTTTATGCTTGAGTACATCTTGCACGCAAAAGGTCATCAGATGTGTCAATGTGTCAGGTTGGCTGCAGACGCCTGAGGAGACACTTGGATGAAGGTATTAGAGAAGAGTTGTGCAACTAGTTTTTATCTTCATTGATCTTCATCTTCATTTTTTTTGTGAGAATGCTATCAAGATTATAAAAAAGCAGTCCCACAAACCTTCTCCAATACCTTCACGCAATATTTGATCAAGCTGTGCTGAAACACTGGTCTGCATCTTGCTGTGTCGTAACCGAAGGAAGAAAGCAAAAAGATCCATTGTTTAGTCTTCAAGCTGCTCATACTCTGCTTTGTAACATGAAGCAACCTGAACCTTTAGTCAGAATCAGAAAACTGTTTATTGCCAGGCGTAGTTAAGAACATTTACCAGTACTATAAATTTGTCTTGGTGGCAGGTGCAAATAATCTAAAATATAAAGTTAAAATGTAAACTTTTGACACAACAAATATGAAGTTTGGCAGCAGAGTAAAATACAATATAAATAAAATAAGAAGTAAGTGAGTGTGCAATGGGAGGTAGTACAACTTGAAAAAGTAAGAGGGACTGTCCATGAATTGGGGGGCGGGTTATCAGGATTTGCAGCAGGCTGACCAGAGTGGGGAAGAAATTGTACTTGTGACGCGAGGTCCAGAGGCCTGCTTTCTTAGTTTTTAAGGTTCCACACGTAAGAAAGCAGGCTCTGTTTTTAGATCAGTCCATCCAGGTAGGTTTTGTCTTTACAGTTTTAGTTGTAGTCAGAAAACAAAGTCCGGACACTTGCAATTTAGTTCTTATGAGGAAGGAGGAAGAACCCAAATGGAATTGTTTTATTTAGGACGGTTCAGTTGTCAGGTGTGTTCCAGGAGGCTGGATTGTCGGCCCACCTGTAAAAACTATTGGACTATAGTTTACTTTTAATCAGAATTGTGAATATATACTTCAATATATCACTGTCAATCGGTAACAATTATTGATTTGCTACAGATACCCAAACCCGGTTTCTCAAACCCGGTATCCAGCCTTCTTGATGAGCTTAAGTAGGGTCCTTGAGAAGGTACAACCTGGGGCCTCCATAGTTCTGCTGGGAGACTTCAATGCTCACATAGGCAACAATGGAGAAACCTGGCTGGGGATGATTAGAAGGAACAGCCTGCCTGTTGTAAACCAGAGGGATGTGTTGTTTTTGGAATAATGTGCAAGTCATGGTTTGACAATAACAAATATAATATTACAGCATGGGGTTATCTATAGGTTTACTGTGGACAAGAAGGCCTTCGTCCTCAGATCAATGGATGACTTTGTGGTTATATCATAAAATCTGAGACCACATGTCTTGGTCAAAAACATCAGATTGGGACAGTGGATCAACTCTTTAACTTTGTAAAACTCACGGTGAAGACGGAGCTAAGCTGTAAGACAAACCAGACAGTCTATGTTCCAGCCCTAAACTATGGCCATTGGGTAATGACCAAAAGCATCTCTGAATAAGTAGAAGATGTTAAAGAGATGAGTGTAGATTCAGCGTTGGCTCAAGTATCTTTATGCTGATTGTGACTTAAATGACCCGAACAAACCATACATTCACTGTTCTCTCCAAACTAGTTTGACAGGAAGCAGTAAAGTTGCCTTTTAAAGACAGATTGCTATGGGGTAAAAGGGTTGAGCAACTCTTCTCCAATAGCAATAAGCAGGTTTCAGACCAGAGGAGGTTTCACATAACTTTGTCACGTTAGATTAAGTTATTTGAGAAGAGTTGTGAGACCTGTTTTATCTTGTTTAAAACAAAAATGTGTAATTTATTTAGTATGAGCTTGAGGCTGGATATCAGTCCCCTCTGGTCTGTCCAGCCCTGGTGTTAAACAGCTTTGCTTTGCTATTTACGCTATACCACACCCTGCACGGCCCTTCGGCCTTCAGGCAGTCTTCTTCAGGAAATCACAGCACATACGGATGCTTGAAAACTTGCTATTCAAACAGAAATTGTTGCTCTTCACTGACTGGTCAGAAGGTGAAACCTACAAACTTACAAACCAGCTTCTCTTCACACTGAGGTAATTTGAAGATCATGTTTTTATTAAAACAGAAAAACTGAGAGTGAGAGAACAGATTCTCTTGTTAATATGACCCATGAGCAGTCAGTCCAAGTTCTTATCCAACAGGTGGTTGGTTCCATTTGGAGAAAAACTGTTTATAGTTTTACAATACAACACATGACAAAATATAATCCAACTACCATGAACCAACTGCAAAATATAGTTAAACCCATCCATTTATTATCTTAACCACATATCCTGTTCAGGGTCACGAGGGACTGGAGCCTGTTCCAGCTGTCACTGCGTCACAGTCCCATTTCTTCCACTTCAGTTTTCTTTAGTTTTACTTCCTGCTCCTGGCTTTTATTTTGTACTCTCTCCTTTTCTTGTCCCTAATCATTTCTATGGACAGTCAATACGTTTGGACATTGCTGTCCATGTTGTGTATGTCCTCAGTGCTCAGTTAGGACTCTTCCCTCATGCATTGGTCTGAGGTTTGGTTTTCTATTTTTCCCTCTTCCCAGCAACACTGCGAGGCCTCCCCAGTCTAGATGAGACATACAGTATTTCCCTTTATAACCTGTTGTGGTCTGATTTTTTTTTTTTTTCTCCACGACAAGTCCATTTATTAAGAGAGGTTCCTATTTGTATCAGACAGGATGCAAAACTCGCTCAGTCAAAGAAGCATCAGTCAGAGAGGCAAAGAGCAAATAGAGAACCTGTCAGGATCTTGTTGCACTTCCTGTTCCTGGACTTTTATTTTGTGGCCCCTTCTCCTTACTTCCTGTCCCTGGTTCTGTTTACCTAGCTTTACCCTCGTTGTCCCTCATTGTTTGCACCATTTTCCCCCTCTATTTAAGTTCAGTCTTCCCTTCAATCAGTTCCCTCCCCCTTGCCGTCTCTTCACTTGGGTCCACCCTTAAACCAAAATTCTGACAGAACCTCCCCGACAGAAACAGAGACTTATACTCTTATTCAAAAGATCCTTTACGTCACAACACATCCATACTTTCCAAACTTTCTCCTCCCTAGCGACAGTTTTCAGGGACGAACACCATATCCTGTTTTTCTCCTATTTGCCTAATTTTGTCTCCCCAATAATTGCTGAGAACGGTTTAATTCAGGTACAACCGCCAGGTCGTCCTGACCCTCTGTTACTTACGAGTACTAAATTCCTTTATGTAATTCAACCTATATATTACAGATTAACTATAATTAACATATTATATTATTCATTAACTCTTATACGTAACTTCTAATCACTACAAACCCCAACAGGAATAACATTTTGACCACGTGTGTAATTGAATGCAATTCAGTGCAGCAGTTCTGCCATGATTTCTACCTAAGCTGAAGTGTCACTGAAAGTCGCTCTTGAGGGGTCAGGTGAGCATCCTGCATGGCTGCTGCCATCACTGGTGTGCAAAAGTGTGAGTGATTGCGTACATGAGATGAGACATTGCAAAGTGCTTCAGATAAAAGCACTATATAAGCAGGAGGACAAAGGCTACTTAAACTGACAGGAACCAGACCAACAACTCACAGAAAATGCCAGTCCATTTCTTGAGCAGGGACATCCCCCTAAGAAGACTTTTGATTGCACAAGACTCAGGTCAATATCTACTATTAAACATTTGAAGCTATTTGACAAGAATTGTGCATCTATTTTCTAATAGATTAAAACTTGGTCGCACAACTCTTCTGCAATAGCTAAGTTAGATGTGCAACCAGCTTTTTATCGTTACCTGTTGAGGTGTGTCGCCTCTACATTTGCAGTTTGAGTTTTACTGTGCACATTCATTCGAGGCTTCACTCAAGAGCTCACTTTGTTTTCATCACCCTCACGCTGTCGGCCACTGTCCCACACCAAATTCTCAACACTCTGAGCTGTTGTGAAACCTCACACAGGCCTGATCGAGTCACAACCTGATTTCACATTCTTCACTAACTGCATCAGAGGTTAATAATTCTTCAAAGTCACGCACTGTCTATTGTTTCTTCTTTCCGCTGTTCATTTTATTGACTCCTGTTTCTGTTTGTGTATTGACTCCCATCTTCTACTGAGTGATTACATCAGTGCTGGAAAGACAGAAAATCAAGATTAAAGACATTGACATGGACGTACGTACATAACACAGGCATTACATGCTCTGGAAATTAGTACATATGATTTTAATATTTCATGTTAGACACTAACATTGCACACTAACTAAATGAGAGGCCATATTGTATTTGCATATATGCACGTATATTTTGTTTATATTGTTTTTCTGTACTGTATGTAACAGTCCTATAAACTGCCAGCTGTGTGAACAGTGTTCACACAGGATGAGCAAACCAGTGTGTGACCATCATATTTCTTTTCTCAGCAAGAAGAAATTTGCCAACATGTTCTCACACATTCACCACACAACCCTTTCCAAACGGCACCTCGGCCCCTGCAGCTGTTTGCACACAACTCTGGAAGTTGAGTCATTGTTATTGGATGTTGTTCATAAATTAATTAAATGAAATCATACATTTTTAATAAAACTTCAGAGTTTAAAGTAAGACGCACTAACAAAAAAGTATTTTTCCTAGATTTCCTAGTTAGTAGCTTATTTTTGTTTTACCAAAGATCTTTACACTGAAGCTCCTTGTCTCTATTATTATCCCATAATTTCACCATGTGATGCATAGAATGCAACGACGGAAATTGGCAGGGAATCTTTGAATAAGTCAACATAGGTGTTTTAAATGTGCTCTGGCTATGATGAGCTTTATGATTGGATGATATTTCTCAAATGCAATATGGGCTACTAACAATAAAGCACACAACATTAAATATAAATTACAATAAATATACAAATTAAAAAGTAACACAATATTGTGGGCATTATGGTGGACTTGTGCAATGATAGAGCTAAAACCTATTGAAGTGCACAGTGCACATTGTATTGCAGTAGAGGGTAATAAATTGGATGTGATGATGTGGGTTTTGTGTGTATCTATGCGTGTTGGGGGGGTCAAGTCAAGTCAAGTCAAGTCCAGTCAAGTCAAGTGGCTTTTATCGTCATTTCTACTAAACACAGTGGTACACAGTACACAGTACATAGTACACGGTTCATAGTACACAGTACACAGTGGAAACAAGATAACGTTCCTCCAGAACCATGGTGCTACAAAACAACACAAGCTATGTAAAGTGCAGCCACTGCTGGATCTTCCTCATTAAGGCTTTGTCAAGTCCACGAGAGTTTTACTATATTTTGCAGTTGCTTCATGGTAGTTGGATTATATTCATATTTATATAGTGATTCAAGTGTTGAGAAGTTTGTAGGTTTCACCTTCTGACCAGTCAGTGAAGAGCAACAATTTCTGTTTGAATAGCAAGTTTTCAAGCATCCGTATGTGCTGTGATTTCCTGAAGAAGACTGCCTGAAGGCCGAAGGGCCGTGCAGGGTGTGGTATAGCGTAAATAGCAAAGCAAAGCTGTTTAACACCAGGGCTGGACAGACCAGAGGGGACTGATATCCAGCCTCAAGCTCATACTAAATAAATTACACATTTTTGTTTTAAACAAGATAAAACAGGTCTCACAACTCTTCTCAAATAACTTAATCTAACGTGACAAAGTTATGTGAAACCTCCTCTGGTCTGAAACCTGCTTATTGCTATTGGAGAAGAGTTGCTCAACCCTTTTACCCCATAGCAATCTGTCTTTAAAAGGCAACTTTACTGCTTCCTGTCAAACTAGTTTGGAGAGAACAGTGAATGGATGGTTTGTTCGGGTCATTTGGGTCATTAAATCAGTGTGTTGTCCACAATCTGCATACAGATACTTGAGCCAACACTAAAACTTCTCTACTCACATTTGCTTAGTTGTCCATCAGCAGCCTGGATCAGCAAACACTCCCCAGCCAGACACACTGGCAGCCTTTCTATATCTAATCAATTCTCTAATTTTATTTCTCAATTCTGCATTCCTCATATAGTGATCTGCACATGCTTGACAATTGAAGTGGAATTAAGGAGACTCCAAAGAGTGTGGACAATATATAGAAGGGTCTTGGTTTTAGAATGAAAAAATATGTCATCTAGATGAGCAGTGCGTCTGGCTGATTTTCTGTGTTTTTAATTAACCTTTTTTCCTCAGTCTGATGAGGTTCACTCATAAATCCAGTGGGCAGGTTTAGTGTGAACACTGCTAAGCACATCTGTCAATTTGATTCTTCAAGTACAGACAAAATGGTGGGAATCAGTTCAGTCTCAGGTCAGTTTTCCTCACATCCTACCTGTGGGGCATAACCCTCACCCCTTCAATTTCCAGCTTGATAGATGCAATGATGCAGTCTTCTCTGCATCAATCAACTCTCTACTTTATTTTTATACTTGTTTAAAACTAATATTGTGAATATTGTGTATATTTAATGTTGTTTGCCTTATTTCATTTTGTCACATTTAAATCTCTTACTGTGCACTGTTGATTGGCAGAGTATTGTTTAATGACCATAAATTCTATTCTTATTTCTCCAAGACCTGCATGTGGACCTATCATCCAATCGTAAAGCTCATCACAACGAAACCACATTTAAAATTCCTTACCTATGTTGTTTTATTGTTCCTGCACATGACTGCCATTGCTCTCCAGGTCCTGGTAAAAGTATTGGGCGATAGCACTGATCTAATCATTCAGTAGAAGAGGGATGTAATGCAGAAAAGAACAAATAAACAACAAAGTGGGACCCTGAAGCATTAATAACTACTTAGGCACCGATGCAGTTAATCATGAATGAGGATGTGAAATCAGGTTGTGACATCTAACTTAGCTATTGCAACAATTTGTGTGACCATATTCATATCCACGAGAAAGTGGAAGCACATCACTTCTCCAATACCTATGAACTGGTTTCAGAATAGCTTCGAAGGTTTGATATGATTTGAACGGTAATGACAGGCTCCTGTGTACTTTGCCCAGTGACAGGTTTACACTTGCAGTTTTAAAGTTGTTATTAAAGTTGTTTATTTCTTTGAAACGGAAAAACCTCAACTACCAGAATTGGGGTTTTCTCTAAATTAATGTCCCCTTAGTCCTGATTTATAGCATTTTGCAGTATGTTCAAAAAAGAGACAACCGTCATCCTATTAAAAATAAATATATACTTTTTTTTTTAATAGGATGACGGTTATATATACATACACACATATACCAAAGAGCACATCAATATAGGAAGTTTGATATGCAGATCAAGACAATCTGTATATGATTGGCTGATAGCCCATTATTAAGTGGGAAAAAATAGGGCCCAGACATTTCTGAAATGTAACACTAGACACACAGAAACCTCTCAGGGATCAACAAAGTCTTATCTCAAAAACGCCGCCTCCTCCTGGTCAACTAAAGCTCTATTTAAGAAAGAAAACACAGTCTTTCTAACTACTGGTTCACAGGGAGCCAGTTTTTCTGCTGGAACCTCACAGCTGCCCAGCTCCTTGCAACATTGCTGTAAGTATATCTGAGATTGTTAATCTGTATATGAATTTTTTGTGTTATCGTCGCTTAACTGTTTTCCAGGATTGAGCTTGATTATGATTGGATTTTGTGATAACAGACACAAACTTTCTGCCAGAATCTTTGCACATAATACATGTCACCTTATGGAAGACAGTTTGTGTCCAGTTAACTCTGTCATCAACTGTTACTGTGAACCTATAACTATTAAAGACATTAATTTATGTCACAGATTTAGTATTTGGTATTAAAAGACCCAAGTAAGGAGACGGCAAAACGAGGGTTTATTGTTAGGGGATTTTATTGTAGGGACTAGGTGGAGAAAATAGCTGAAACTTGCGTCTAATAAAAGGAGAAAAACACTTGCAGTAAAGATAACAGCTAAATACACACAGTAAAACTGAACATTAAGGCAGAGCAGAGAAACCGTCCAAACAAGAAAAAGATCCAGAGGTTTGCTGTCCAGAAACATGCAACACAACAACAAAGACCAACTGACAGGGAACTGAGGTGAAAGCGCAGTTTAAAAGCACAGGGGAGCTGGTGAAAATAATCAGCTACAAAATAAAAGCTGGAGACAGGAAGTGAAGCTGGAGAAAACAAACTAAACACAGGGAACAGGATGGAGACAAAGACAGTTACTCTGAAATGTTCTTAGTGTTAAAGTTTAAAGTGTATAGATGCCTTAAAATATTATATTATAATATATTTAAACAATGACTTTTCCATGCAGTAATGTATGCACACAGCAGAAAGGCACTAAATAACCAGTATTAAATAAATGCATTAATTAACATGGTTAAAACAGAAATAACTAGTGTATTTCACAGATTAAATCCTGTAGCAAAATAAAAACAAGAATTGGTTATTATTTATGACAAATACTGCATCATTGTCCAGTTGTGTGACTGCACATTGTTTGCTTGGATGATATAATCTGATCTTTCACCGTCGATCTAATTGTTGTTTCTACTAAACTGAAAAATAAAAGAAATCAGACAAAACACAATTTGAAAGAAATCAGTATTTGCAAACTTAACATATTTCTAATGTGGGAATATAACATGTAGTGTCCATGCTGACAGCAGGCCAGTGACAGAATGTCTGCGTGTGTCCTAATTGTAACATAAGGACTCAATGACTTTGTCTCCCACCATAGTAACACATTGAATTGTCATTTATGAAACACCATGCACATGCAAAACCATCAACAACAACTCAAAGCATAATATCTAATTCATGTTTAAGTTGAGTTTAAGTAAAGATAAACCACACACACTGCATATACCTGCAGTCTTAGTATCTTCTGCACTAAACTTTTACTTTGAAACAAAGTAGTAAGTCTAAGCATGAAGCTTCATACCCAGAACTTTAAGGAGCTCTGCACCATCAACATCACCAGTGTAAATTTTGGCTCCTGATTCTAGCTTTGTTTTAACAAAGATGTATATTAGTTTTAATCCAAGTTTTAAAATTTTAGTCAAAAACACAAAGTGCACTTTAGCCCAGTTTTTGTCTGTGATGGTATCATTTTCGTCCTGTATTTAAATATTCCTAATTTCTCTTCATTTGGGGGCAATTACCCAACTTTGTAGTGCACAGTTACTATGGTTACATTTGTGGTTGTAGTCTATTACAAAAGTAGTTCAAAAGTTTTTTTTTCCAAATGCAGTATTAGATATACTGCATGTTAAACTTCCTTGCATTTCCATGTTGTCTTGCTGCTACATTTTTGTTACATAAAAAACTAAAAACTATTAAAAAATATTATTAATAGTAAAAAACTATTAAAACTTGACACAAACATAAGCAGTGGGCCCAGACTTCTGCCTCTTTTTAACTAAAACTAAGCGAAAAAAGCTCCTTCAAGGTGACTGACGTAGCCAGAGCGACTCTGCAGCGCATTACACAATATAAGCATCTTTTTTTGTCCTTATCAAAATGTTTATGGTGCAAGTGACCAACATTATGGTTTTAAACAAATCCTTTGTCTGTGACCTTTAAGAGGAAAATGCCATTTACAGACTATCCAGAAAAACTGTTGAATATGGAAAATTACTGTATATGGAGAAGGTAGTACTAAAAATGTTCAAGGTACTCTATTTATTTCTATCTATTTATTAGTTTTGCCTAAGTGGGATATTTAGTATTGTTGTTCTTTTTTCAGATTCACATCACACCAGAAAGATCATGTCTTACCTGACACCTGTGCAATTTATTGGTGGACAGGAGGCAGATACTTTAATTTCACTGGTGAATCCACTGGAGCCACGCTGAAAAAGATATGGGTGTGGGTTGGAGGGTGGCAGGTGAGGGCTATCCAGGTTTGGCTGACCGATGGTCAAAGTCAGCAGTTTGGACAGCCTGCTGGGAATCCTGCTCAGTTTGAGTTTGGAGATGGAGAGCAGATTTCCTCACTCTCACTGTGGGGCAACGGAGCTGGAACCCGTCTAGGTGCCATCAAATTCAAGACAAATCGCTCCCGTGAATTCTTCGCACATATGACAGATTGGGGACTGAAAACCGAGTACCCAGCAGACGTCGGTTCTGGAATTTGCTTGGGAGTTCTGGGCAGGGGAGGGTCAGACATAGATAGTTTAGGGTTTGTCTTCATCAACACCATCAAGTCTACTGTGCTGACCAATGTCAACTATCCCACCCTGCATCAAGTCATTCCACAGGTCGCTACCGAAGAGATCAAATCTCTTAGTTACACAAACAAGTCTGATGTCACTCAGTCGTACACAGTAGAAACCTCTAAAACAATAACCAAGAAATCATCATGGTCTGTGACTAACAAGTTGGAAGCCACCTTCAGTTTAGGGGTGAAAGCAGGAATTCCAGAGGTTGTGGAAGTTTCTGCAGAGTTTAGCTTAACAATGGGAGTAGAAAGCTCCTATGGGTTAGAGAATTCAGAAGAGAAAACAGAGCGCTTGTCTTTTCCAGTTCAAGTTCCTCCGAGGAAAACTGTGGTTGTCGATGTCACCATTGGTAGAGCCACCGTGGATCTCCCCTACACTGGCACAGTGGAAATAACCTGCTACAATGACAGTGTTCTGAGGTTCGACACCAAAGGGACCTACAAGGGCCTCAGCTACACCAGTGCTAAAACAGTGGTGACCGAAAAATGAATCCTCCAACATCAAGCAATTGACCAAAGATCAACTTTGAAGAGAAAATGAGTTTGTGTGTCCACGTCTTTTTCCCCACAGCAAAAATTCTCCCTGGTGTTACGTGGTATTTTCTGTTTCATTTATTTCTGAAACCAGAACTGAACATTAAGTGTTGTGCCAGGACATGTAAGTGACCTTGATGAGAACTGTACTCATAGCTTTGTATTGTCTTCAATAAATCCAGCTTTGTCCTGCAAAGTGAAAAGCAGATCAGAGGTGATCATCAGTGATTATCAGCCACAACTGCCATGATAATAACATATTTTGGCTTCGTCCCAGGTGATATCATTTTCTGTTGAGCCTCTCACTGCATTGAACTCATAGAAAAGTTTTTTTTTTAACAACAGGGGATCATGGTCCATTTCATTTGGCTTCTTTTGACTACAGTTTACAAAAAATGACTCATGTCAAAGTGAAAATAGAGCCGTGCAAAGTAATCTAAATGATAAAAAAAATCTAAAACTGAAAATAATTTATTGCATAAAGATTCATCACTGTTAAAGTAACTCCCCTAAATCACAAAACTACTTAAACAGAGAGATCAGAGATCAGAGCAGTAAATGTGTTTAAAGGACTGTAGTATTAATTGAACTGTATCTGTATAGTACTTTGCACTATTGTGTGAATTAGATTGTTCATTGTTGGTGTGGCAAGTTATATTAGCTAGTGACCCTGCTGAACATCGGGTTGGGTTTCGTCTTTTTCAGTCTGCTTTTGGTAATTTAACATATAGTTGTTGGGGTTGTTTTGTTTTTTGTCGTTTTGTATTGTTGGTCATTCATTTAGATGAATAACATGAAATAAATAACATGAGTTTGGAAGATACATTTAGTAACCCATCCATTGGCAGTTGGTTGACAGTCTGTGGAATTAATTAGTTGGTAAATAATTGTTTAGGGTCTTTTTTTTTTTTTTTTTCCTGTGAGTTCAGGGTCACCAAGAACCACATTTACAGGAGATGGAAACCCACTGTTCCTTTATGAAGCTTAATAGATTCCAATAAACAACTAGTAAACAAGCTGATCTCTACCAAATATTGAGATGATGAAGACTTATTGGGTTTGAACACATATGGCTTCAATGTGTTTGGCTGTACCTGGCGAACCTGCAGTTCTGTGGGTTTGTTGTAATGATTATTTACTCTTCTTCGACTAGCACTTGTTTTCTAGTTGCCACGATTAAATACTTACAACTATGTTGAATTGTTTTATTATTTTCTTTTTTTTTTTATCCTGATAACTTATGGTAACTTTTTTTCACCTACTAATTCCTCTATATTTGATAGTAAACTGACTGTTTTGGTTTCTACTGGAGTAAAAATGCTCCTGATTGGCTCTGTAGCTGTGGTTGAACTGTCACACAGCTGAGCTGCTGTTGCTCCTGAAGAGCACAGAGGCTGATGTTCAGCAGCATTTCTGGCTTATTAAATGTGCAGCTGAAATGTGTGAACGTCCAGTTACAGACTGTTACAAGTGAGAGGAAAAATGTTTTGATATTTAATGACAAGTACAATATTTTACTTTTATATGATACCAGATTTTGAATTGAACATTATCTTTCTCAATACTAGCAACATTGTACACGGAAGAAGTGAAATGACTGTGTCATTCATCTAAGCAATGTTTCTATATTGGATCGATCCAAATTTTAGATTTTCCATCAGAGGCTGTTTTTAGTTTGCTTTAAAGTAAAAAGCACCACTTCTGGTAACATGGGATCCGTTCACTAACCGGATGTTCCTGCTTCAGACCAGATGACAGGGTTTTGGCTGGGATTATTTTTTCCTTGCGTTGAAAGAATAGTGCGCACCGCAAAAGACAGCTCCTTTTCACAAGTGTTACGATTAGAAATGTTAATTTTGCACTGACAGCTTTATGATTAGTGTCATGGACACTAGCTGTACTGACTGGTGCCAATGTTAACTAGATAAGCTAACATACATTTTTTCACAAACTTGTAACAGAAGTTGCCAAGACTGTCACATCAAATTGAAATTTTATAAACGGCTACATTTAAGTAACGCAGGCCAAAGATATTGAAATGGGCCTCGTCAGAGTGTAACATTGAGACTAATGCTGTCGTGGCCATTATATTACTATTTCTTACTGTAAAAATGTTTTTAGGGTGAGCAATTATCAAAACATTGAAAAGTGGCTCAGTTTTTCAAAATACAGCAAAGGCTGGATTTCAAGTTTATTGGAAGTCCACTAGAGATCATCAGAGAAGTGGGTGCCCAGAAATCTGAAGGTGACAGTTTCCACAGGTTCTCTGTCATTGAGGAGGGGGGTGTGGTGTTGCCTGTGTCACCTGAAGTCCATGATGAGTTCCTCTGTTTAGTGGAAATTTGGTGTCAGGTTATTTTCTGAACACCAGACAGATAGTTACCCTATCTCAGCCTACTGGAGACCTGTCCAGGGCCTACACCCAATGACAGCTGGGACAGGCTCCAGGCCCCCTGTGACCTTGAACAGGATACATGGTTAAGAAAATAGATGTTTAACCATTGGTAACTATTATTTTTGTAATAAAAACATGATCCTTAAATTATCTTAATGTAAATAGGAGCTGTTAAAGTTTCTGGGTTTCACCTTCTGACCAGTCAGTGAAGAGTTGTGATTTCCTGAAGAAGACTGCCTGAAGGCTGAAGGGCCGTGCAGGGTGTGCTACAGCATAAATAGCAAAGCAAAGCTGTTTACAGGTTGAAACTGTCAGAAAGTTGATAATTCTACTATGTGTTTTTTATTGAGGTCAAAGTTGGTAGTGGAGTCGTACTGGAGTCCTTTATAAGAACAGATGGTTCTTATGGTGGCCAAAGTTCTAGGTCATTTTCTAAACAAGTAAAAACACAGAAAGTTGCTCAGCTGTGGAGAACTTTGCGCCTCTGTGTTATGTGCACTTCAAGACAGGTCTTGGGTAAAAAAGAAATGAGATACTAACCTTCTTTCTCTTAATAAAAACTTCAGAAAATTCAGAAGAAGTTGAAGTGTCATTATTTAAAAAATATAACTGTTCTGACTTTTGCTCTTAAAATTCTGACAGTAAAGACAGAATTAAAGAAACTTTAATTAAGTCTGACTTTAAATTCAAAATTTTTACTTTAAATTGAGAAAAAAGTCCGAATTCATGAACACCATCCAGTAACAATGACTCAACTTAAAAAGAAATCTACGTGAGAAAATAGCTGTGGGGCTGAGGTGCCGTTTGGAAAACTGTGTGTGGTGGATATGTCAGAACATGTTGGAAAATTAATCGGTCTTCAATTAAAAATATTCTTGCCAAGATAATAAATGACTTTCACACTGTGCTGCTCATCTTGAGAACACTATTTACACAGCTAACAGCGTTACATACAGGGCCTTGCAAAAGTTTCATACCCCTTGAACTTTTCCACATTTTTTCACGTTACAATCACAAACTTAATTACATTTTATTGAGAGTTTATGTCATAGACCAACACAAAGTGGTGCATAATTGTTAAGTGGAAGGAAAATGAAAAATGGGTTTTCAAAATCTTTTAACAAATAAATATCTGAAAAGTGTGGTCTGCCCCACATATTCAGCCCCCTTTTCTCCAATAGCCCCCCAACTAAAATGCTAAACTAACTAAAAAGCTATCGGTTCCACTGTAAATTTGGAACCATTAGGTGACTTCTGAAGGCATTCGTTCCAATGTAAGCAGTTGCCTCCAGGAGTCTAATCAGTAAATAGAGTCCACCTGTGTGTCCTTTAATCTCATATTGAAGATACCTGCTCTGTGAAGCCCTCAGAGGTTTGTTGGAGAACATCAGTGAACAAACAGCATCATGAAGTTCAAGGAACACACCAGACAGGTCACGGATAAAGTTGTGGAGAAGTTTAACGCAGGATTAGATTATAAGAAAATATCCAAAGCTTTGAACGTCTCACAGAGCATTTTAAAATCTGTCATCCAAAAATGGAAACAGTGTGGCACAACTGCAAACCTACCAAGACGTGTGTCACGGTCTCGTTTCCAGTTTTACTTCAGGTATTCATTTTGTTATCCCTCAGCACCACTTCCTATTGTTAGTCACTTTAGCTTCTTTCCTCTCCTTGTTAACCCTGATTGTGTTAACCTGTGCCCCTGTGTATTTATAGCCAGCGCTCCCCACTGTTCCTTGTTGTCTGTCCTCCTCTGTAAACATTCCTTTGGACATTCTGTGCCTTTGGACATTTTTCCCCTGCTTTTGGGTCCTAATACTAATTTAAATATACACGTAAGTAGGACAACATGAATTCCACTTAAACTGACAGGCTGGGGAAGCAGAGCATTAATCAGAGAAGCAGCCAAGAGGCTCATGTTAACTCTGGAGGAGCTGCAGAGATCCACAGCTCAGGTGGGAGAATCTGTCCAAGATTGGAAGAGTGGCAAGAACAAAACCATTGTTGAAAGAAAGACATAAGAAGTCCCCATAAGCCATGTGAGGGACACAGCAAACATGTGGATGAAGGTGCTCTGGTCAGATCAAAATGGAAGTTTGTGGCCTAAATGCAAAATGTTATATGTGGCAGAAACCTCACCCTGCACATCACCCTGAACACACCACCCCCACCGTGAAACATGGTGGTGGCAGCATCGTCTTGTGGGGATGTTTTTCTTTAGCAGGGACAGGGGAGCTGGTCAGAGTTGATGGGAAGATGGATGGACCCAAATACAGGATGATCTTAGAAGAAAACCTGTTAGTCTGCGAAAGACTTGAGACTGGGGAGGAGGTTCACCTTTCAGCAGGACAACAACCCTAAACATAAAAGAATTGTAAAGGATTTTGGTAACCATTTATAGTTTTCCTTCCACTTCAGAATTATGTAAATAATCCCACTCACTGTTTTAGACAAACCCTAAACCTTGTCCTTACGTACAGCATGGATACTGATAATTTAACAGTATTTCCTCATAACTCTCTTCTGTCTGACCATTTTCTAATAACATTTAAATTTACAATAATGGACTATACAGCAATTAGGGGAAAATTCCACTACAGCAGATGCTTAAGTGACATAGGACATAAAATAAGAATAGACCAAAATAGAACACATCAAATAATGACAACAGACAAAGATAAATGTACATCAGTCAGAGTAACCAATTATCCACAGTTCAGGCAGTCTCGTTCAATTTATGGTCAGAGTTGGGAAAAGCCTGTCTATACCTCATCTAAACCAACAACCTGTCTGCTGGACCCTATTCCAACTAGACTCCTCAAGAATCTGTTCTTTCTCTTAAATAGAGCTCAAGTTGGCCAGGAGGTCGGGGAGGTTCCAAGATAAGACTTTGTTGATCCCTGGGGGGTTTAGATGTGTCAAGTGTTACATTTCAGATTCCAACTAGACTGCTCAAGGAAGCTTTACCATTAATAGACACGTTCGTATTAGATATCATCAATCTATCTTTAGAAACAGGCTATGTACCACAGGCCTATAAGGAAGCTGTAATTAAACCACTACTTAAAAAACCCTGTCTTGACCCAGGTGTTTTAGCTAGTTACAGACCAATATCTAATCTCCCCTTTATTTCTAAAATAATTGAAAAAGTAGTTGCAAAACAATTATGTACATTGCTTGTTTTTTTTCTACAAAATGATGGCATCATCTATTAGTCATTCATATAAAATTTGTCTTTGTCTGTAAGTCAAACATCCTCGTCCTTTATTGCATCTCTGATGATGTGCTTTGAAGCTGAACTGCAGATTGATCGTGAGAAAGTGTACGTTTCAAACTTTTAAATAACACCTTTCAAGCTCTGGCTCTGACTTTGCAAATTGCCGGGGAAGTAAAGATTGCTGAAGAAGTAAAGGAGTTTAAGAAGAAACCACTGAAATAGATTTAAAGGAAGACAGAAAAAGGCTTTATACATGTCATCTTTATTTATACCTCCCTATTCTGGTATTTCAGGTTTTTCCTTTCCAAAGAAACAACACTGGGTTTACTGTCACTGAGCAGAGGACAAATACAAAAAATGTGCCAGAACCTCGCATGATTAAGCCGCGAAGTATCAAGATAGAAAACGGTTGCATAAGTTGTCCATATCTCCTATTATCAAAATTTAAAGCCAGTTCATAACTATTGGAAAAGTGCTGTGCAATCATTTTTGAATAGATTTAACAATGGACACAACTCTTTTGCAACAGTTAACTTGACGTGTGACCCAGCTTTTTATCATTACCGGTTACATATGCAGCAGTTTTTACTATGTATGTTCAATCAAAGCTTCAGACCTTATTTTTCCTTTATCACCCTCACACTGTTGGTCACTGTACCACATTTAACTCTTGTGAAATTTCAGACGAGCCTGATCCTGTCACAACTTGATTACATGTCTTAATTCTTCACCAACTGTATCAGTGCCAAAGTAGTAATCGTTCGACGGCATACTTGGTCTGTTTTATTGACTCCTGTCTAAGTTTTTTGTCAGTTTTTGTGTATTGATTCCCAACTTCTATTACCTGATTACATCAGTGTTGGAAAGACAGAAAAGCGAGATTATCAAAAACACTGACATCAATATACAGTAACTTGCAAAAGTATAAAATTTACAAAGTCATCTGAAGGCACTTCACTCAATAATGACAAGACTATAATGATGTATAGAGAGAACTTAACAAATACTATGACTTCAATTTTCAGAAATTTATGGAGTGTTTTCTAACAATGTTGCCTAAAGGAGACATATATAAAGTAAAAAGTATTGGTCCTGACACAGAACCTTGTGGAACTCCATAGCTAACCTTTGTGTGCATGGAGGATTCATCATTAACATGAAAAAATTGAAATCTATCAGATAACATTTAAACCAACCTAGTGCAGTTCCTTTAATCCCAATTTCATGTTCCAGTCTCTGTAATAAAATGTTATGATCAATGGTATCGAATGCAGCACTAAGATCTAACAGAACAAGTATAGAGATGAGTCCAGTATCTGAGGCCATGAGAAGATCGTTGGTGACTTTTACCAGTGCTGTTTCTGTACTATGATGAACTCTAAATCCTGACTGAAAGTCTTCATACAAATTATTCCTATGAAGGTGATCACATAATTGTTTTGCAACTACTTTTTCAATTATTTTAGAAATAAAGGGGAGATTAGATATTGGTCTGTAATTGGCTAAAACACCTGGATCAAGACAGGGTTTTTTAAGTAGTGGTTTAATTACAGCTACCTTATAGGCCTGTGGTACATAGCCTGTTTCTAAAGATAGATTGATGATATCTAATATGAACATGTCTATTAAGGGTAAAGCTTCCTTGACCAGGGTACTAATCTTGAGCTCTATGTAAGAGAGAGAACAGATTTTTCTGCTGGTTCACAGGGAGACACCCTTTTTACTGCTGGAAGTTCACAGCTGCCCAGCTGCTTACAACTTTGCTGTAAGTATCTCTAATATCTGAAAATTTCAATCTGTATATGAAGTTTTTGTGTTATCGTTCCCTAAACATTGCCAGGATTATGCTTGATTAGATTCGATGTTGTGATAACGGACTCAAACTTTCTGCCAAGATCATTGCACATGACACCTGTCACCTCGTGGAAGACCGACAGTTTATTGTGTGCAGTTAACTCAGCTAAACCCAATGGTTGGTATTTCTTTATTAGGACTGTCACAAACTGTCCCTGTGAACCAACAATTAATAAAAACATTAATTTACCAGTAATTTATCAGACAGTTGTTTTGAAATATTCTCTTAGTATCAAGGTTTAAATGTCTTATATAAGTGTATATATACCTTAAAATATTTGTTGAAACAATGATTGCTAGAGAGCCCTGTTTTTTCCATGCAGTAATACCTGCATGAAGCAGAATGGCAATAAAATAACTAGTACAAACTAAATCCTATGAGAAAAGAGATATTTAAACTAGTAGTGTTGACACAATTATTATTTATGAAAATACTCGTTACCGTCCATTGGTATAACTTCATATTTGTTTCTAATTTGAGTTTTTTTCTGCCAGATAGTCTACTGGGTCTTGTGTTCAATGAAACTTGGTTTTCACCTGAATGTAGTGCATTCATCACACAACACATTGTTTAGCATTTGTTTCTTAAGGATACTTTGTATTTAGTTTTAGCCTTGTTAGTTTCAATTCCCAAAATTAGAACTTGACACAAGCCTAAGCAACTGGTTCCAATTATTTTCACCTGACCTGGTCGATCTGACGCGCTTTTTGATGACCACAAGAGTATGTGAAAGGTAAAATGGCAACCGACATAGCCAGAGCGTTACCACTTTATCAGAGAATATCTACATTATTATTTCAAACAAATGCTTTGTCTATGGCGTTTAAGATCAAAATGTCCTAATGTCCTAAGGACTATGACAATTTGCAAAAAACTGTTCAACGTGGAAAATTACTGTATATGGAGAAGCTAGTACAAAGAAATTGTTGTTTTAACTCATGAACCATTACAAAGTTTTATATACATTTTTATATTTTCAAAGTAAAATTCATGAAACACTAACTCATATAAATCTTGATATTAAAAATATAAAATTATTCGTTTCATTTGTTGAGTAAAGTGTTTATTCTTTTTCTTTTTTAGATTAAAGATCATGTGTTACCTGACACCTGTGTTAATTATTGGTGGACAAGGAGGCAGTTACTTTGATTTCACTGGTGAAGCCACTGGAGCCACGCTGAAAAAGATATGGGTGTGGGTTGGAGGGTGGCA